>NC_047097.1:36642291-36962481 GCF_902459505.1 Geotrypetes seraphini
CTCAAGTATGGTGACGTCACCGACGGAGCCCCGGTACGTACCACATTAAAAGTGCATCGCCACTTTAAGTCTTTAGAAAGTTTGCGATAGCCTGAACTGCGCATGCGCGAGTGCCTTCCCATCTGACATAGGGTGCATGGTCCCTCAGTTTCTTAGTTTCCATGGAGCTAAGAAATCGCTTGTCAACGGCTGTTGATATTTTTCGCTGCCTTCCCGCTCACACAGCTTGTTTTCTGACTTTTCAGTCACTATTTGTTTTTCTTTTCTTTCTTTTCTCTTCTAGTAAAAAAAAAAAAAATTTACTTTTTCCCTTTCATGGGTTCGTCCCACCATGGGTTCCACCCCCATAGCCTCGGACTTCAATTTTACCGAGGCCGTATTTCCCTCAATGTCCCGTCCCCAAACGGGTTTTAAAAAGTGCGGATGCTGTACTCGCCCTATTTCCATTACTGATCCGGACTGCTGGTGTCTCCAATGTCTGGGGCCCAAGCACAGAGCTGAATCTTGTACCCGCTGTTCTTCCCTCCAGAAGCAGACTCTTAAAAACCGTCAGATCCAGCAACGCCTCCTTTTCGGAATCGCTATGGAGGGTGAGTCGACACTATAACCGACATCGGGGTCCACATCTAAATCGACACCGCAACATACGACGGTGTCGAGTGTTTCAGTGGGTAAGCCAGCTAAGAAGCCTTCCCCCACCCCTTCGGGTCCTCCAGTCAAAATGGCAGTGAGCCAAGTCCTGTTGACCTCGAGGAGACCCAAAAAATGCTCGGCTTCGATTTCGGTAAGTACCTTGATATCGGCCTCCTCATTGCCGGAGCACAGAACTGCACCGAAGGTACCGGCGAAAATGCCAGCGGTAACGGTGCATTCCCTCAAACAGCAAATTAAAGAATTGCTGCAGGAGGAGTTACGGGAACAGTTAAAACTTTTACTTCCCGTTATAGCGACGCTGGCTCCTCCAGTGCCAGTGCCAGTCAGGTCTGAGCCACTGACACTGGCACCGACATTTCGAGAGTCTCCATTGATGCCACCTCACCTGGTTATAGAACCGGTATAGGGGACAGCCCAGCACCACTCTTCCTCTCAGACATCTCCCAAGACGGTGTAAGTCAGATCAGGCAAGGCTTTGAAGAAAATGAAGCACTTCGAGCTTACGACACCCAGTGCTCGGCACCGACCTCCACCAACCCGAAATTCAGACCTTTGGGATGATTCTGATCAAGAACCCTTTGTATCTGATGATGAGGTCTCTTCAGACGAGGATTCTTATTTACCATCTTCTCAAGAGCCTACTCAAAAACCTGACAAGTCATCTTTTTCCAGATTTTTAAAAGAAATGTCTGAGGCTCTTTCTATCACACTTGAAGCTGACTCTCAAAAATCTACAGTAATCAGTTTTCAGATGCCTTAGATCAGTGATGGCTAACCTTTTTGAGCCCGAGTGCCCAAACTGCCGCACAAAACCAAAGAATTTCCTCAAAGTGCCAGCATGTCAATTAAACCTTAATAACAAGATTTTAGTATCTAAAAACTCTTTATAAAGTTGCCTGAACTATGTAACATCATTTTTAAAGGTTGGAATCTTTGTATTGTCAGAGAATCAATTTGATTCACAATCCTTTGGTTTTCATTTCAATTTATTGGCAATTTATAATGTTTTAATGATTTCATGGGCCGAATACACACATACTTTTCTCTGTCGCCGCACTCTTTGACCAAAAGATTTGTAAGCCTGCAACCACGTCAAGGTAGACTCTTTCAGCAGCTCCCCTCCCTCCCCCTTACCTTTGTGGCCAAGTCAAAATGATCTACCAACAATAAAATTTTAAAAACACAAAGCACGCTGTACGCAGAGAAAATGTTAATTATCATTTATATTCCGCGGGTTTTCAAAGAGGTCAAGGCAGATGACTTTATGCAATGTCACCTCAGTAACAACTATACAAAAATAGACAAATATTCCCCCTCCTTTTTTACTAAACCGCGATAGCGGTTTTTAGCGCAGGGACCTGCGCTGAATGCCCCATGCTGCTCTTGAAGCTCATAGGCTCCCTGCGCTAAAAAACGCTATTGCGGTTTAGTAAAAGGGGGCCATAGTGCAAAATATAGACAGCATATATAAATTCTCAAAACGGACACATTTTGATCACTAAATTGAAAATAAAATCATTTTCCTACCTTTGGTAATTTCATCAGTCTCTGGTTGCACTTTATTCTTCTGACTGTGCATCCAATGTTTCTTCCCTTTTTTCAGCCTCCTGTATGCTTTCTCTCCTCCAGACCTCATTACCTCCCCAAACTTTTTCTTTGTTTCACCCTGCCCCCTTCTTTCTTTTTCTCTCTCTCCATACCCCCTTTCATTCTGTATGTCTGTCTTTCTCTCTCTCTCCGTGCCCCATTTTTTCTTTGTTTCACCCAGCCCTCTTTCTTTTTTTATTTTTTTTTTGGCTCCCTGTCCCCCCCTTTCTTTCTTTCTCCTTGCCCTCCCCTATGCCACCACCATTGGGAAAATGCTGCCACCGTCACTGGGGAATAGGCTGCCACTGCCGCTATCGGGAAGAAGCCGGCGCCGAGTTCACCCTGCTTCTCTTCCCCACGGGGCTGACCAACTCTCGCCACTCAACGTCAATTCTAACATCGGAGAGGACGTTCTGGGCCAGCCAGGCAGCGATTGGCTGGCCCAGAACGTCCTCTCCGACATCAGAATTGACGCGGGTGGCGAGAGTTGGTCGGCCCCACAGGGAAAAGCAGGGAGAACTTGGCACCGGCCTGTTCCCAATGGCGGCGGTGGCCCTCAAGTGGCTAAAGAGACGCAGTTTGCCAGCCTAGGGAGAACACTGGAGGGTGGCCAGCTGTGCACCCCCTTGGGGTGTAAAACCAGGGCAGACCGCCCCCACCCCCACCTTGGTATGCCACTGTCTGTACCTCACTCCCTCCCTATGACCAAAAATTCTCCTTTCTTCTATTCCCCGTGTACACAACCATCTCTTTCCCTCCCTTCCTCTCTCCCAAGTCCTTGCCTTCTGTGTCCAAAAACACATTCCCTCCCCCACCTCAGCATCTCTTTCCCTCCCTTCCTCTCTCCCAAGTCCATGCCTTCTGTGTGCAAAAACCCATTCCCTCCCCCACCTCAGCATCTCTTTCCCTCCCTTCCTCTCTCCCAAGTTCATGCCTTCTGTGTCCAAAAACCCATTCCCTCTCCCACCTCAGCATCTCTTTCCCTCCCTTCCTCTCTCCCAAGTCCATGCCTTCTGTGTCCAAAAACCCATTTCCTCCCCCACCTCAGCATCTCTTTCCCTCCCTTCCTCTCTCCCAAGTCCATGCCTTCTGTGTCCAAAAACCCATTTCCTCCCCCACCTCAGCATCTCTTTCCCTCCCTTCCTCTCTCCCAAGTCCATGCTTTCTGTGTCCAAAAACCCATTCCATCCCCCACCTCAGCATCTCTTTCCCTCCCTTCCTCTCTCCCAAGTCCATGCCTTCTGTGTCCAAAAACCCATTTCCTCCCCCACCTCAGCATCTCTTTCCCTCCCTTCCTCTCTCCCAAGTCCATGCTTTCTGTGTCCAAAAACCCATTCCATCCCCCACCTCAGCATCTCTTTCCCTCCCTTCCTCTCTCCCAAGTTCATGCCTTCTGTGTCCAAAAACCCATTCCCTCCCCCACCTCAGCATCTCTTTCCCTCCCTTCCTCTCTCCCAAGTTCATGCCTTCTGTGTCCAAAAACCCATTCCCTCCCCCACCTCAGCATCTCTTTCCCTCCCTTCCTTTCTCCCAAGTCCATGCCTTGTGTCCAAAACGCACTCCCTCCCCCTTTTGTGTTCCCCGTTTGTCTCCCAGCCCATCTTAGCAACTTTCTCAGCAAAATGTAGCTCGAGCCGTGTAGGCTTGTCTTCTATTTCCTGCCTGTCCTGCCGCGCACACATAGCCGATCGGAAATCTTCCCCGACTTCAGCGCTGACGTCGGAGGGCGGGCTTTGCTTAAGATTTCCGATCGGCTGTGTGAGCGGCAGGGCAGTCGGAGTAGAAGACGAGCCTCGCGGCTCGAGTTATATTTAACCCCGCGGGTCCCCCATCGTCCCCGTTCAGCTCTCTCTCCTGTGCACCCCCTGGTAGTACTGCCCTGATGGCGGCCCTGCACGTGCCAGCTGCAAGGCCTTCGCGTGCCACAGTTGGCACGCGTGCCATAGGTTCGCCATCGCTGCCTTAGATTATGACCAGACGCCCAAGGAGTTTCTGAAGCTGCCTCTCCACGACATCTTAAGAGAGACTTTTTATAAAAATTTAGAAACTCCTTTAACCATCCCTATGGCTCCTCGTAAGCTCGATTCAATTTATAGGGTGGTTCCCATTACAGGGTTTGACAAGTCTCAGCTTCCACATGAATCACTACTAGTGGAGTCAACCCTGAAGAAATCTGCAGGGGCTAGCATCTATGCCTTGGTACCTCCTGGCAGAGAAGGGAAGACCATGGACTGCTTTGGCAAAATACTGTTCCAGAACACTATGCTAGCCAACCGGTCTGGCAACTATGCTTTTCATTTTTCTTTTTATTTAAAGCACTTAGTCAATCAAGTTGCTAAATTTCATAAGAACATAAGAATTGCCGCTGCTGGGTCAAACTAGTAGTCCATCATGCCCAGCAGTCCGCTCACGTGGCAGCCCTTTGGTCAAAAACCAGTGCTCTAACTGAGTTCAGCCTTACCTGCGTACGTTCCAGTTTAGCAGGAACTTGTCCAACTTTGTCTTGAATCCCTGGAGGGTGTTTTCTACTATAACAGATTCTGGAAGAGCCTTCCAGTTTTTTACCACTCTCTGGGTGAAGAAGAACTTCCTTACATTTGTGCGCAATCTATCCCCTTTTAACTTTAGATAGTGCCCTCTCATTCTCCCTACCTTGGAGAGGGTGAACAACCTCTCTTTATCTACTATGTCTATTCCCTTCAGTATTTTGAATGTTTCGATCATGTCCCCTCTCAGTCTCCTCTTTTCTAGAGAGAAGAGGCCCAGTTTCTCCAATCTCTCACTGTACAGCAACTCCTCCAGCCCTTTAATTATTTTAGTCGCTCTCCTCTGGACCCTTTCAAGTAGTACCGTGTCCTTCTTCATGTACAGCGACCAGTGCTGGACGCAGTACTCCAGGTGAAGGCACACCATGGCCCGGTACAGCATCTTGATAACCTTCTCTGATCTGTTCATGATCCTTTTCTTAATCATTCCTAGCATTCTGTTAACCTTTTTTGCCGCCGCCGCACATTGCGCGGACGGCTTCATGGACTTGTCGATCAGAACTCCCAAGACTCTTTCCTGGGAGGTCTCTCCAATTACCGCCCTGGACATCCTGTATTCGTGCATGAGATTTTTGTTACCGACATGCATCACTTTTCACATATCCACGTTGAACCTCATTTGCCATGTCGATGCTTGATTATGCACGTTGCAGATCTTCACAATCCCCCTGTGTCTTCACTACTCTGAATAACTTTGTATCGTCTGCAAATTTAATCACCTCACTCATCGTATCAATGTCCAGATCATTTATAAAGATGTTGAAGAGCACGGGTCCAAGCACCGAGCCCTACGGCACCCCACTGGTGACGCTCTTCCAGTCTGAATATTGTCCATTTACTGCCACTCTCCATTTCCTATCCTGCAGCCAGTTTTTAATCCACGTGAGTACTTCGCCCTCGATTCCATGGCTCGCAATTTTCTGAAGTATTCGTTCATGCCAAACACCTTCTGAAAATCAAGATATACAATGTCAACTGGGTCACCCTTGTCTAGCTGCCTTTTTACTCCCTCGAAGAAGTGCAGCAAGTTCGTCAAACAGGATCTGCCTTTGCTGAAGCTGTGCTGGCTGGTCCTCATTAGATCGTGTCCATCAAGGTGATCAATGATGCGGTCCTTTATCAGCACCTCTACCATCTTTCCCGGTACTGAGGTCAGACTCACTGGTCTGTAGTTTCCCGGATCTTCCCTCAAACCTTTTTTGAAGATTGGCGTAACATTTGCCACCTTCCAGTCTTCCGGAATCTTTCCCAATTTGATCAACAGAATGGCTATTAGTTGAAGCAGTTCAGCTATAGTCCATTTCAGTTCCTTGACGACCCTCAGATGGATGCCATCCGGTCCCGGGGATTTATCGTTCTTAAGCCTATCGATCTGCCTGAATACCTCTTCTAGACTGACCGTCAATCCTGTCAGTTTCCCGTCCTCGTTTCCAGCATATTTGCCTGATCGAAAACTACCTGCTTTTCAGCATTTCATTTCTGACTTAGTCCAGCTTCGTAAGTTCCTGGTCCGCTCTATTTATGATACCTTTGAGTTCTCTTCATGTGCTGCGGCCATGTCAGTGGTCATGCAGCGTCTAGCTTGGCTGAGAGTTTCGGAGCTTGATGTCAACCATCAGGATCGGTTGGCTAATGCACATCTAAAAACATAGTTTCAAAAAAATATGCACTTGGATATCTTGTCGATTAAGACATCCAAGTGCCAGTGTATGCCATTGGACATCCTTATTTTTGGGAAAATTACTTACATTGGTAACTTTGATAATATTAGTTATCTTTCTACTAGTCTTTTTGCAACCTTGTTCTATGACCAGTGTCTCTGTGGGTAGTTGGCAGTATTCTCCCTCTACCTACTTTGTGTCTTTCTTGGTATGTTAGGTTTTCATTCCTTTGTTATTAATGTTCTTTACCCCTTCTGGATTGCCTTGGGGTGTTCATTCCTGCATAATACAAAGAGAAACGATTACTGCATTTTCTAGCCCTAATCACCAAGTATCCTGTAGGAGAACATTTTGTGCACTGTGTGCATAGAAGTACCTCAGGATACCTTGGATGATAGCTGCCTTTTAGAAATGCTGACCTTCCCACTGACCTCAGTGGCCTCATTGAACGCCATACAAACTTTTATGCACATTACTCATTGTTTAATTTTATAAAGCATGGTTTATGTGTGAAAACCCCTTTATAAGTTACTCCCTAACTTTTTAAGGCACACTCACATATGTCCTAATGCAGGCACATCCTTTCAGTGAAATTTAGTTCAAGAGTCTGACTTACGCTGCATTCAAATCTTTTACTTACCTTTGTATGTTCTCTAACACTTCTTTTGTGGTAAAAGTTTAATCTGCTATTGAGACTGAGTCTAGAGAATGACATGGGGACAAATTTTCCCCATCCCCACGGGATCTCTCTAACCCTGTCCCTGCGAACTCTGTTCCTGCCCCATTCCTGTAAGCTCTGTCCTCATCTGCAGAAGCCTCAAACACTTTAAAATCATAAGTGTTCAATGCTTGTGCGGTTAAGGCAGAGCTTGAAGGAATGAAACAGGGAAAGAGACTTCTAGAACTCAAGGGACGGGGATACTGAGATCCTGCAAGGATGAGGACAAATTTGTCCCCTTGTCATTCTCTAATGGGGAAGCCACTGCTTGCCCTGGATCGTTAGCATGGAATGTTGCTACTATTTGGGTTTATGCCAGGTACTTGTGACCTAGAAGCAGGATACTGAGCTAAATGGACCATTGGTCTGGCCCAGTTTGGCTATTCTTATGTTCTTATCCTTGCAGATTAAAAATTATCTTCTGTTATTGCCAGAAGAAATTGAATCCAGTTTGCTAAAAGATGACCCCTTTCCATATCTAATATTTTAAATAAGAATTCTAAATAGCAGGCCAATACAGTGGGCAGTAAATAATCCTAAATTCTAATCATCTTTGGTTTTAGTTAATAACCCTGCTTCAAGTAATATCCAGTAAAATAAAAAATGGCAGTGCTTGCAGTGTGTGCATATCACTCTTAAGACCTATAGAACTGAGGTGAACCCATTTATTAATGAATTGGAGTACGCTAAGCACTAGAAATGTTATTAATTGCTCAAGCCTCATTAGCTTAGTGTTTTTAATTCTTCAGTTTCAATTTCTGACCTCACTCTAGTTAGGTACTTTTTGTCTTTCACTCAATCTTTTTCCTGTATGACTAAATATGTGAAAAGCACAGTGAATTTATATTTCCACTTTTTATTGTTTTTTCCTTTTTATTTCTTTAATTCTTTATGTATTTTTAAACTTTCAACAAGTGATTTAGAATACAATCATATACACTTTAATATCACTTATTAATCTAACATATATAATCATTCATAATATAATTCTGGATTTCGTTTTTTGAACATTTTTTGTGAAGAAGTTTTGCTCCTGTAGCTTAGTGTATTGCAAACCGTGTGCTGTGAGATGCCGGCGAGGAGGAGAGGCGCCAGCACTGGCTGACTGCCTACAGGATATGTCTCTCGCAGCAAGAGGCACATTCTGTAGGCAGTCAGCTGGCGCCGGCACCTTTCCTCCTCGCTGGCACCTCTATCTCCTCTGTTCACCTCTCCTCTTACAGCACCCACCAACCCCCACTGGCGGCTCAGGGCCCCATCTGAAGGGCCTTTGTACATGTGTGGATGTCGATGTGATGACATCACGCTCTCATGTCGACATCCACGCATTTCCGGATGCTGCGGCACAGATTTTGTGTGCCATGGCTTCTAGAAGTTTGCAAGACTCTGCTATCGATCTATCTATATAAATAAAATTGGATGTATCTGTGTGTGTGTACGGTCGACTCCACCTAAGTGCACATCAGTAAAATGCATGCTTCGGTTATCCGCAGCCTACCACCATGGTCCCGTTTTTTTACATTAAAGTCAATGGACGTAAACTCTGGATAATTGCAATTCTGATAGCACACAATCCACTTATGTGCACTGTTATAGGTCCCACCTCTATTCGTTCACGTTACGTTCACGCTGGTTAAAAGCAATCACGTTCTGATGTGGATGAGCCACGTGTTTCGGAACAGCAATCTAGGCCTGGCCAGGTGTTCAAACTTTCGGAACTGCACCATAGCATTGCATGGACAAAAATCATTGTCTTTGGCTGAACGTGTCCATCATGCTGGACAAAAGTCATTGCCTTTGGCTGAACGTGTCGATGTCTTGACCAACAGGAGAGTCAGGTCTCTACTGCAAAACATTATGGCATTCATCCTAGCCAGATTTCTCGGATTTACAAAAAAAAACCAAGCCATATTGAAAGACTGGAAAAACAACAGCAATTCTACTAGAAAATGGAAAAGAAATGGGAAGGCTGGAGACGTTGAACAGGCGCTGCTGCGATAGTTTGCTGATGGAGAAAGCAGCACAGCTATCTGAAGGACTGGGCGTAGAAGACTTCAAAGCAACAAACGGATGGTTAGAGAGGTGGAAAATTCATAATGGCATAAAATTTAAGAAGCAGTATGGCGAAAAACAAGACGCGGATGTGTTTGGTGCAGAAAGATGGGTCAAGGAAGTGTTCAAATATCCAAACTGCAATTGGCTTAACACTTATTCCCTTTGGTGAGAATGTTTGGACTTAATTAGATATTAATGAAAAATTAATATAATGGACATCAGTATGGGCCCATCTCATGATATGAAAAGGGACTGCAGGCCCAGGCAGTAACTCACAGATGACCAGCACCTGACAATAAGTCTAAATAGGAACTGCCCCATACATCATTTAGTCCAATTTTGTGAAATTAATTAAGCAAGACACTATATAAGTCTTAAACAAACATTCAAATCAATTGAAAAAAGGAAAAATAAAAACTTAAACTCTCAAAATCAACAATATACATCAAAAATGTGAAAGTTCAATGTGCTCACATTAAAAATTCATTCAAAAATTGTTCGATGAAATGTGCTTGGCTGAGTCCCATTAAAAATTCATAATACCACTCAATAATTTGTTTTAAAAAATCATTAGAAACATTAGAAAAATTCATCAAAAAGTTTGTCAATAAAGTAAAAATTCACTGAAAAGTTTATCCATAAAGAGTACTTAACTGAATCCCATTAAAAGTTTATACTGCCATTAAACAATTCATATCACCACTCGACAGAGCTCCATTTCGACACCTTCATCAGGAGCGGAGATTAAAGTGCTGGTGCGATGAAACACATAAGGAACAATATCCTGGCAAAACGACACGGAATCCTCAAGCCTGTCTGTACAATCCTCTGGAGCTTGACAGGACATTCCCACTGCTGAAATGCGCCCACTATTCTATTCTTGTGGAGTTCCCAGAAGAGATGCAGTCGACTCTACCTAAGTGCACGTCAGTTAAGTGCACACTTCATTTATCTGCAGCCTACCACCATGGTTCCGTTTTTTTTTTTTTTTTACATTAAAGTCAATGGATGTAAACTCCGGATAATTGCAATTCTGATAAGCACACAATCCATTTATGCGCACTGATGTTATAGGTCCCACCTCTATTCGTTCACGTTACATTCACTCCGGTTAAAAGCAACCACATTCTCACGTGGACGAGCCACGTGTTTTGGATCAGAAGTCTTAACCTGGCCAGGTGTTCGAACTTTCGGAACTGCACCATGGCGTCACATGGAGAAAAATCTTTGTCTTTGGCTGAACGTGTCCACCACACTGGTCAAATGTCATTGTCTTTGGCTGAAGGTGTCAATGTCTTAAAGAGACTTGACCAACAGGAGAGTCAAAACATTACAGCGTTCATCCTAGCCAGATTTCTCAGATTCACAAAAAAAAGCAAGCCATATTGAAAGACTGGCAAAACAGCAATCATATCAGAAAATGAAAAAGAACTGAAAAGGCTGGAGACATTGAACAGGCATTGCTGTGATGGTTTGCTGAAGCTAGAAGGCGTCAACTGCCAATCATTGGGCTTCTGCTGATGGAGAAAGCAGCACAGCTATCCAAAGAAATGGGCATAGAAGACTTCAAAGCAACAAATGGATGGCTAGAGAGGTGGAAAGCTTGTAATAGCATAAAATTTAAGAAGCAGCATGGCGAAAAATAAGATATGGATGAGTTTGGTGCAGAAAGATGGGTCATGGAAGTGTTACCATCAGTCATTGGTGGATATGAACCATGTGACATTTTCAACGCCGATGAGACGGGCCTGTACTGGCATGCCATCCCTGATAGAACATTGGCTTTCAAACGCAGCAAAACTGTTGGCTTCAAAGTGCCAAAGGAACGATTGACATTGCTGCTCAGTTGCAATATGGACGGTAGTGAAAAGCTCGAGCCACTGGTGATTGGGAAGACTCAAAATCCTCAGGGCTTCAAAAACATTAAACGCCTGCCTGTTGAATATAAAAGCAATAAAAATGCATGGATAATAGCAACACTGTGGATTGAAGGGTTGCAGAAGCTTGACAATCTGATGAGAAGGCATAGGAGGCACATTGTAATACTGTGTGCTAACTGTGCAGCACACAGCAATGACATAAGAGTAACCAACATCAAACTCGTGTTTCTGCCACCAAACACGACCTCTTTGATCCAACTGATGGATCAGGGGAAAATTGCCAACTTCAAACGTCATTACAGGTCACTTGTCTTAAGATATGGATGGCAGTGATTGATGCAAGCATGGAATCCAGCCCCCGAGTTGCTGAGATCACGAGAAAAATGATGATGCTCGACTCTCTTTATATGGTACAGGAGGCGTGGAGTCGAGTCGAGTCTCATCAATGATTGCAAGGTTTGTTCACGAATCTGATGAGACAACTGAAGCTGACACTTCATCCATTGAACTCCCAGTTGGACTCTTGCCACCAGAGTTTGAGCTGTATGTCACCGTTGACAACAATGTGCCCACATCACCTGACAGCACTAATTCCAATATCTGTTCAATCATAAAGGAAACTGCAGACAACCAAGAGTCTGAGGATGGAGATACTGCTGCAGTCATCATGACTAATGAAACACCTGCAGAGATTGTTTCCTTCTCAGATGCGCTGAAGTCCCTAAATACGCTGTGTTGTTAACTGGAGATAAATGGTGTCACGACTATGGACAGTTTTACAGCATCAGTAGTCAGATACACAACCTGAATCATGCAATTTGCTTGCAGAAAACTATGACTAATTATTTCAGTAGAATGTTGGTTTAAAAAAAGGTTTCCAGTGTATTTCATTAGAAGGAACAGTGCTTTTTCTAAAACTGAACCATGTTAAATTGTATTCGGTGTGTTTTTTGCTGAATAAAAGTTTTATTACATTTGACTACAGCGTACTGTGATTTTTCATGACTAAAAAGTGGTACTTTGATTAAGCGTACATGGCGGTCCGGTATGGAGGCCTTGCACTTAAGCGGAGTTGACTGTATATATGTTCCAGCATAACTCTGAAACGCATGGACAGGTTTCAACCAAACTTGGTATACATATGACTTACTATCTGTGAAAAAATATTGTGGGGGTGGGAAGGGAGTAGCATGTAAAAATTATCTAAAACAACAGATATTAGTGTCCAACCCATAGTTTTTGGGCTCGCTGAGATGAATACTGACACCCCTGATGCCGTTTAAGTCCAAGCTCAGTCCCATTTAGAGGAACATTTTTGTGAGAAGGGGTGTTGTAAAAATAATCAAAAATGACAGATATTAGTGTATAATCCATAGTTTTCGGGCTCCCTTAGATTAATAGTGACACTCCCAATGACGTTTAAGTCCAAGTTCAGCCTGATACAGAGGACCATACTTGATGCTAAAAATGAAGATGTCCATGAAATAAACAATCAAATACTTCCCGTTTTACCAGGCATAATTACTGAATACAAGTATATCGATACCGTAAGATTGGGATAAATAAATATCCGGGGGCAATTCTATAAATAGGTGCCCATGGTTATGTGCCCCTTGTCCCCAAGATTCTATAAAGGTTGCTCAATTTTGGGCCCAATCCTGGGTTCATGTGTGACTTAATTGAGTAACGAGTCAATTAACATCAATAATTAAGCACTAAGAATTATCGGTGTAGGTGCCAATTAGGGGTTGTGTGCACATCTGGCTGCGCATTATTCTGTAATGCTGCACACCCAAACTCCATAGCATGTAAGTCAAAAGAGGGAATGGCCATGGGCGAGTTAGGAGCATTCTCAAAAGATGCACACAGTGATATAAAATTCCACGAATCTGTGCCCAATTTGTTCACCAGGATTTACATCAGGTTTCAGTTGGCATAAGTCCATGTGCCCAAAGTTATGGACAGGGATTACCACTAGGTGCTACCCTTTAGAGAACAGCGAGTACTGATTTTCCCCGGCGCCTATTTTTGTGGTGCCATTTCCTGAATCCAGCCCTGTATGTGTAAATGCCAAGAAAGTTAGTACTTATACATGCAAGTGCAATATGTGTTGTTCTATAAGAGCACACATAAGTGCTATAGCCTGTCATTTCAAGGGGGTGCACACCTATGCAGAGCTCCCATTTACACGTTACTTATAGAATACTGGAATTTATGCATGCCCTTACCTCATTTAGCTCCCTTTTACAAAACCATAGCACATTTTTTTAGCACTGGCCTTGGTGGTAAGAGCTCCGACACTCATAGAATTTCTATGAGCATCGGAGCTGTTACTGCTGCGGCTGGCGCTAAAAACCTCGCTACAGTTTTGTAAAAGGGAGGGGCTACATGCCAACTGTTATGCCAGCTTGATGGCTGGTGTAAAGGTTGGCACAAAAGTTGTAGGTACACCAACAACTGATAACGCTAATATTCTATATCAGCATCTTGGTTGCACAGCTGCTATTATGGAACAGGTGTTCAGTAAGTGCTGTCAAGGTGGAATATATGGCACCCAGTTATAGCATTGCTGAGAATGTGGAGCAGTGGTTAAAGCTACAGCCTCAGCACCCTGAGGTTGTGGGTTCAAACCCATGCTGCTCCTTGTGACCCTGGGCAAGTCACTTAATTCCCCCATTGCTCCAGGTACATTAGATAGATTGTGAGCCCTCCAGTACAGGGAAAAATGCTTGAGTACCTGAATAAATTCATGTAAACTGTTCTGAGCTCCCTTGGGAGAACGGTATAGAAAATAAAATGAATATTGGTGCCAAATCTACCACAGGGCACCTCCGTTTTGGCATTCTGATAACTTGTGATGGGAGCCTATTCTATAATGGCACCCAGGTGCCTTTATAGAATACTAGTCCAGTAATTGGCCCTAATCAATCTTCAGACCTCCACTTAATCAAACCAACAAAATTCTCAGCTGGAGAGTCTTAGATAGTTTGTTTATACAAAGTATTTATACTCTTATGGACCTCAGCGGTACCATCTGTATGCTACTAAACTTTTAGAACATACAGAGCACTGGCACCCCTAATCGTCATTGGTCTCTTATAGTGATAAATTTTTCCATATATATAAATATTTTTTAAATAGTTCAATAAATATACTCATCTTCTGCTATGCGGGTGGGGGTAAGCACTCCGACGTAGACCTACGTTTCGCCCCTAAGGGCTGTATCAAGGAATTCCCCCTTAAATCAACCAGCTCATGCTCCCCGCGTTATGGATTTAAATCATTTAAACCCATAACGCCCAAGGGGCATATAAATATGGATGCCCAATTATAGAATTGCACTCATTATTCTGCAATATAGCAACATATCAATCATAATAATCAACTAAAAAAAATGAAGGCCCGATTAGCGTGTGCTAATTCGATTAGTGCACGCTAATCGGTTAGCGCACCTTAGTAAAAGAGGGCGTAAATGCCTATATTTGAACTAAAGCCAATGTATAGGTGCCTTGAAGAACGTACATTGGCTCCCAGTTTCTCACAGGATTACATATAAAATAATCTTACTAACATTTAAGACACTAACCTCTAAAGTACCTTTATTCATAGACAGACTTCTCATTTCTTACAATCCTTCATGTTTATTAAGATCTAATGAGCAATTATCAACACAAGGCGTTCAAGTATATTCTCAGTTACTGCTCCACAACTCTGGAACTTCCTACCAATAAATTTGAAGGAAGAAAAATCTCTAGATCGATTTAAAGGCAATTTGAAATGTTTCCTGTTTAAAAATGTTTTTGATGAATTTAATCTAATCTTCTATTTGTGTGTCGCTCATACCTATACAGGCTCAAGGCGACTGTAAAGAGAGGTAAGAGGGGAGAGAAAGAGGAGGGCGAGAGAGGAGGTGGATAGGTAAGAGGGAGAGGAATGGGAGAGAAAAAGAGGGGAGAGAGGAGAAAGGGAAAGGGAGAGAAGAGAGGGTAAAGGAGATTAAGTATCGAACAGATGGGTTTACAGTTTTCTTCAGAAGATGATGTGGCAAGGATCAGTTCTAGTCTTTTCTGTAAGGTCATTCTAAGTTTTGACTCCTAGGAAGGTAAGCATGGCGTGGAAAACTCTTTTATAGTGAAGATCTTTAGTGGATGGGAGATTTAGTAGCATCCGTTTGAGGGTTCTGATGGAAGTAGACCATGCTATTGAGAAGAGTTGGTTGAGTGGGCCACAGAGTATCCATAAAGTATGCGGTGAATGATGCAAGATATTAGTCGTGATGGTGTTGAAGATTCCTGGAATTTACAGGTGTGATAGTTGTCACCAATGATATGAAAACTGAGATTGTGAATGAATCAAAATTACGTGAATAAATTAAAATACATTTTCTGCACATTGCATTGGAAACTCAGCCTTGAGGCCTTGTAATAAATGGATTTAGCTCACAGATTGGCATTCCCTGTCTAAATTGCTGATTCTACATTTCAGCTATTGCTAGGAAGTTCAGAAGATTGATTTTGTGATTCTTAAGAGACATAGATTTATGTACCATTCTTCACATACATCCATGGGGATAAGATTCTCAGAGGAACAGGAAATGTGGGTGTTTTACAGAGAATCTGTTTCTTTTAGATTAGAAAATACAATACTACTTTGAAGTTTATACAGAAGTTAAGATGTGTCTGCAGGAAGTAGGACATGGTACTACTCGAAAGGGTCCAGAGAAGAGCGACTAAAATGGTTAAGGGTTTGGGGGAGTTGCCGTACAGTGAGAGATTAGAGAAGCTGGGCCTGTTCTTCCTTGAAAAGAGGAGATTGAAAGGAGACATGATGGAAACATTCAAGATAATGAAGAGAATAGACTTAGTGGATAAAGACAGGTTGTTCACCCTCTCCAAGGTAGAGAGAACGAGAGGGCACTCTCTGAATTTAAAAGGGGATAGATTCCGTACGAACGTACGGAAGTTCTTCTTCACTCAGAGAGTGGTGGAGAACTGGAATGCTCTCCCGGAGTCTGTTATAAGGGAAAACACGCTCCAGGGATTCAAGACAAGGTTGGACAAGTTCTTGCTGAACCAGAACGAACGCAGGTAGGGCTAGTCTCAGTTAGGGCACAGGTCTTCGACCTGGGGGCTGCTGCATGAGCGGACTGTTGGGCGCGATGGACCACTGGTCTGACCCAGCAGCGGCAATTCTTATGTTCTTTTTACTGACATGATTGAAAATATGGAGAGGTCAAAGATCAAGGGCGATTTAGGAAGAAAAGTGAAACACTGCCACCTGGGTTTAAAAACTTAACAGAATGGACTTTTAATGTTAACATTGACGTAAGGCATTTTTGGAAAGGAAGTCATGTGATCAACTGTGCCATTGTATTCTAAAGCATGATAATTACTACAAATGATGTCACATAGGATATAAATCTGTTTGACTTGTTTTCTCTCTTTGAAGAACACTGAAATTCTGAGGGCTTGCTCTTCCCAGACTATGGAAGCTCTGTCAATAAAGACATATTCGTTTTTATATGGCTTTTCCTCATCTGTTATTTGAATTCACAGAACGGAGTCTCTAGCCCAATCATGTGGGAAAGAGAATCCATTCTGGCAATTCTTTTGGCCTCGATGTTCAAGTCTCCAGCCTACTTGAACAATGGGATGGGTAGTCAGTGCATTTGTTTGATGAAGGTTGTGACTGAGTCGTACTTTCTCAGGTTGAGTGTTTTGAATGAGTTGCAGTTTGTGAATTAGAGCAGTGTTGATTCCCATGTAGATGGAGTAACAGTAGTCCAGTTGTGGTAGGATCATCAGTTGTACGATTAAGGCAAAGTGGTATTGGTGAAAGTAAGGTCTGATTAGTCTTAATTGTCTCAGGGTGTAAAGGGATTTCTTTTGGAGACTAGATATTTGGGGTTCCATGGTTAGAATGGAGTCCAGTATGCAACCTAGGATTTTGGAGGACTCATCTATGGAGAGGGTTTCATCTGATCGAAGGGTGATGCTTGTAGGTGCCGTTTGCTGGGCCGTGTGGAAGTATAGAACTTTGGTTTTAGTTGAGTATAGCTTCAGTTTGTTGGTTGTTGCCCAATTTTGGATTTTTTCTATATTGTGTGAGATTTTGTTGGGTAAGTCTGATTGATTTTTGGTTATGGGAATAAGGAGAAAAATGTCATCTGCGTATGACATATGCTTTTGTCTTCAAATATGATATTACCTAGAGAGCTCATGAAGAGATTGAATAGGATGGGGGAGAGTGGGGAGCCTTGTGGCACATCACAGAATGCTTTCCAGGGGTTGGAAGTCTTTCTGCTCTTACTGACAATATATTCTCTGTTTTTTAGGAAATCTAGGAAAATTTAGAAAATAATGTCTATTACTAAGTAGAATCTCTTACCCCCTCTTTTACTAAGGTGCGCTAATCGAATTAGCACGCGCTAAATGCTAACGCATCCATAGATAAACATGCACACATTAGCGATTAGCACACACTAATTGGTTAGCGCACCTTAGTAAAAGAGGGCCTTAGGCGGTCCAACCTTATAGAGAATCCTTACCAATCTTTAATTTTAGTTTCTAATCCTTTAAATCTGGTCTCCCCCCTCCAAGTTGTTTTTACTATTTACATTTAATGTCCTATTCAAATGTAATTCTTACCCCTCTACCCTTTCAATTCAGTTTGTCAGTCTGTTTTTTTGTCTGTTATTCATAACACAAGGCAACAAAAAAATTTTTTACGGAATCATCTGACAACACAGCACATTTTTCTAAATCAGTTTTTCACAGTGATTTCAGATCTAAGTGTGATTGACAAGAGATAGGTGGCTATCTTTTTAGACACCATTTACAGAATTTCCCCTTTTTGTGTCTAGTTTGGTTTGGGGTTGAAGGAAGGTGGGGTTGGTTAGGACTATGTTAAAAATGTGTTTTTGATTGTTAGAATGTTTATGCTTCCTGTGGTTTTTCCAATAAATATTATTTTGAAAAAAAAAATCAGTTATGTATCTCTTGAAAAGATTAATTGCAGACATGCTTCCAAGTTTAGAAAGATTTATTGCTGCAAGAGTTTTACACTGTAAATGTTTTCCTATTCCCAGTTATCTTTCTTGATGAAACATTATCTTTAATTAAAGAGCTACTCACACTTTGCCTCCACTGATTGCTTTTTTCCTGCTCCTCAGCACAGTCATTTCATGACACAGAGTTACTTTGACTCTTGTCACAATGGCAGGCATAAAGGCCTGCTTCAATACATGGCATTTAAATTTAGGCACCTAGTCTATCTAGGTGCCTAATGTATTTTTTTAATTGGCTTAATCTGTGCTGATAACTATATGCATGTTCCCATTTTTATATTCCCTGTATATCACTTAGAATTTTGATAAGCGATTCAATCAAATTTTAAATAAACTTAAAACTTGATTGGGGCACACGTAGAGGAGCAATTTCAAAAGGTTGCCTAATATGATACCTTGACCCCAATGAAGAAAGTGAAATGTGAATTCATATCGGGAGGGGTGACATATGAGCCCAGTCACTACATTCAAGTTAAGTTTCTTACTATTTATTAAACACTATTGTGTTTTTGTTAGAAGATTGTGATTTATAAGAACACAGATGAGATTTCACATATACAGGTATATAAAAAAGGGATCAATGAAGATTTGAGCTGCACTATTTCAGAGTTATATTCTCTCCCAGCCATCTAAAGATCCATTACTAAACACATCAGAAATTTAGGCCCTCTTTTACAAAGGCGCGCTATGCGTTTTAGCACGGATTTAACGCTAAATCAACATGCTAAATCAATATCAGCATGCTAAATCAACGTGTGCTAACCGCTAACCTGTCCATAGGATAATATGCACGCATTAGCATTTGTTTAGCGCATGCGAATATTTAACGCGCGCTAAAAAGCTTAGCGCACCTTTGTAAAAGAGGGGGTTAGTATGAATGTTTCATATAAATTTGGAATTATTTTTTGGATTAGTATTTGTTAGTGCATTGATGTTTTTGAATATATTAATCAATAACATATCCTATGAAAAAATTTGTTTTGAAGTTTTCAACTCAGAATAGAAACATCGACCTCACTTTCAAACAGGAAATACAGTAAAACCTTGGATTGCAAGTGTTTTGAAAGACAAGCAAAACATTTTATTAAATTTTAACTTGATATACAAGCAATGTCATGCAATACAAGTACATACAGTATACACATATCACAACTGAACCTATGGTTCTTCTCTCTGTGACACTGCAAGAGTGTAGTGACTGTTCTAAATGAGCAAAGCCTTGCAATATGAGTACATACAGCATACATGTGTCACATCTGAGCTGATGGTTCTTCTCTCTGTGACACTGCAAGAGTGTAGTGACTGTTCTAAACAAGCAAAGCCTTGCAATACGAGTACATATGCCATGTGCCTCAGGCCGCGCCCCCAGGTGGGACCTAAGGCTCCAGGGCCTATTCTGATTGGCCCACGCGCCTTAGGCCCCACCAGTAGGCGGAGCTTTATGATGGATGGGCCAATCCGGCCTCATTCCTTCGTTGGCTGCCTGCCGGACAGGCGGGTTTGGCTCCCGTCTGTCCGGCCAACTACCAAAGGTACGGGGAAGGGGGGTGGGGGGGTCGTGGGGGTCGCCAGGGGGATCGCGGGTCGGCTGGGGGGCGGTCGGAGGTTCTTGGGGGGGCGGTCGTTGGGGGGGGGGGGGGTTTGCGTCGAGGGCAGGAGGGCCTGGGATCCCTCCTGCCCGTAATGTAGTGCGGGGTGGGGTTAGGGGGTCGCCGTGGCCAGGAGGGTTTGGGCTCCCTTCTGGCCCAACTACCAAAGGTACGGGGAAGGGGGGTGGGGGGGTCGTGGGGGTCGCCAGGGGGGTCGCGGGTCGGCTGGGGGGGGCGGTCGGAGGTTCTTGGGGGGGGGCGGTCGTTGGAGGGAGGGGGGTTTGCGTCGAGGGCAGGAGGGCCTGGGATCCCTCCTGCCCGTAATGTAGTGCAGGGTGGGGTTAGGGGGTCGCCGTGGCCAGGAGGGTTTGGGCTCCCTTCTGGCCCGATATTGTCGGGAAGTCGGCGGTCCTTCGGGGTGGGGGTGCGAGTGGTCCTGCCGGGGGGGGGGGGATGTATCGGACGTCGGGGAGTCGGCCGGGCAAGAGGGCTTGGGCTCCCTCTTGCTCCGATCGTGGATGCGGGTCGGGTGGGAGCGCGTGCGAGCGGTCGTTCGGGGTGGGGGTGCGAGCGGTCTGGCCAGGAGGGTTTGGGCTCCCTTCTGGCCCGATATTGTCGGGAAGTCGGCGGTCCTTCGGGGTGGGGGTGCGAGTGGTCCTGCCGGGGGGGGGATGTATCGGACGTCGGGGAGTCGGCCGGGCAAGAGGGCTTGGGCTCCCTCTTGCTCCGATCGTGGATGCGGGTGCGGGTGGGAGCGCGTGCGAGCGGTCGTTCGGGGTGGGGGTGCGAGCGGTCCTGCTGGGGGGGTGAATCGGGCGTCGGGCGGGGTGGGAACTATGTTTTAAAACTTTTGTATACCGCGCTCACGCATATAACGCGCGAGGGGTATGCGCGGTAGGTAAAAACGCGTATAACGCACGCGTTATATGCGTGAAAATACGGTATTTCCTATGGGGAAATTTGCTTTGATATACGAATGCTTTGGATTACAAGCATGCTTATGGAACGAATTATGCTCGCAAACCAAGGTTTGACTGTATATCAAGATTTCCTGTTCAAAAATACATGAAATGTGGGGGTGGGCGGGGACAAGAGGCATGAACATCTATCTGGCAGTATTCTTACAAAATGGCCACACAGATGTCCATGCAACGCAGAGGAGCAGCCTAGTGATTAGTGCAGTGGACTGTAAACCAAGGGACCTAGGTTGAAATCCCACTTTTAACTCTTATTTTGTAATTGTGAGTCCTCCAGGAACAGAATAATACCTAAGGTACCTGAATATACATCACTTCGGTAGCCTTCAGGTTTCCTGGTGATTTATATATTTAGGTACAGTAAGTATTTTTCTGTTCCTGGAAGGTTCACAAAAAAAAAAAAAAAAAAAGAAGTTAGAAGAGTTTAAGTAGGATATGAACTAGAGTGTCTTAGTTTTCAGCCCAAGAGGCTTTTCCTCAAACATTCTTCTTGTTTTGTTAAGAATGCCATAATACCTGAAGCTGTCATGGAGCCTAGTATCCCCTTTCAGTTTCAATAGAGAGGGATGGGTAGGGTTACCAGATGTCCAGATTTCCCCGGACATGTTCTTTCTGGATGGCTTTTCAAAACCCAGAACTTTGTCCGGGTTTTGAAAAGCTGGTGAGATCGGGGCCGGGGCTGGAATGCCTCTGCGCATATGCGGATGCACTCCAGCCCCGGCCCAAAGAGACAAGGGAGACAAAGTTTGTGTGGGGCTGGGTTTTGTGGGGGCGGAACTGGTTACCCTAGGGACGGGGATAGCAACCAGTGGGGGACAAAGGTCATGCCTTAATCCCTCCAATGGATAGCTGCTCAATCAGAACACCCTTCTGTACCCTGGACCTTTCAGAAACAGGTCTAAATAAAGGTGTCCTCCTTTGGTAATCGCTGCTGATGTCCTGATTATGGGCCCTCCCTAGTCCCTCTCAAAACATGCCACAACACGCCCCCTTTCTATTTGGAGATACAGCAGTATGTCATCCAATTCCTGCCTTTGCAAAATTAGAATTAGGATGTTTCAAGCATATGAATATCCTTTTCAGCATTTTGAAACATCCATATGCTTTGAAAACTAAAAGTGCCCCAGAGCCAATTCTATAATGGCACATAGGTGCGCCTATGTCATTATACTGTAGAACACTAGCATAAATACGAGGGTCATTTCATAAATAATGCACACTTTTTTTAAATTTACATGTTTTATTTTTTTTTTTTCAAGTATTTTTTTACAATCCTTCAATATGGTCTCCCTGCTTTACAATGACTGAGTCCCAACATCCGGGAAGCTTCATTATTCCATCCAAGACACCATTTTAGTTCAGTTGCCGAATGGCTGGGGTACCGGCGGAAGAAAGCTCTTCCAGAGATGCAAAACGATGTCCACGCATAGGTTGTTTGAACATTGGAAAAAGGTCAAAGTCTGGTAGTCTCATGTCTGTAACCGTATTTGTGTAGTTTTTCAATGACATTCCCTATGTGCAGGCGAGCGTTGTCGTGAAGAAGAGCAACTGAGGTTAGATTTTGTGCATTTTTCACAAAAAAAATCACAATACACTGCTGTGACACTTCTTCCACATGGAACTTTGTCTGTGATGATGATGCCTTCATAATCATAAGAAAAAATCATCACTTATTTGACTTTTGATTGAGCTCGTCAAAATTTTTTTGGTCTTGGGGGAAGATGGAGCTCTTCACTTGTCATTGAAAAACTGCATGAATACGGCTGGGAGGTGTTACCTCATGCTTCCTACAGTCCAGACATGAGTCCACCAGACTTTGACCTTTTTTCAAAGTTGAAACAACCTATGCGTGGAAATCATTTTGCATCTCTGGAAAAGCTTTCTTCCGCTGGTACCTGAGCCATTCGACAACTGAACTAAAACTGTGGTTTGGATGGAATAATGAAGCTTCCCGGACGTTGGGACTCGGTCATTGCAAAGCAGGGAGACCATATTGAAGGATTATAAAGAAATACTTGAAAAAAAATAAAAATAAAATAAAACATGTAAATTAAAAAAATAGTGTGCATTATTTATGAAATGACCCTCGTATATATTTTTTTTACTACTGTAATTGTCTATTGTTTATGTTTGACTTATTTTTGCTGTACATTGCCTTGAATGAACTCCTTCAAAAAGGTGGTAAATAAATCCTAATAAATAAATAAACCTGAAGTGTGTGCCAATAGTTAGGCATGACCTCCTTATACCATGCCCATGGCAAATTTAAATGATGACACCTAAGTGCACCTGCACCTATTGACCATGCAACTGATAATTATCTATAACTTATCGTACATATGTCACTTGGTGCCATGCCCAAGATCTGTCCATGCTCTTTACATGTTTATCCCCCCTCTTTTACAAAGGTATGCTATGCTTTTTAGCGCACGTTAAATATTATTGCGCACTAAACGCTAACGTGTGCATGTTATCCTATGGACGTGTTAGTGGTTAGCGCACACGTTGATTCAGCGTGTACTAAATCCACGCTAAAACACTTAGGAGCTACTTTATAGCAGAGCACCTTGTGTACTTATGCGTAAAACTGCCAATTAAAGGTGCCAATTAAAGGCGCCTTTGCTGCATATAAATGAGTGTAGCTCTAGGTACCAGCTTATAAAATTGCCCTAATCTTTGGGGGGGAGCCAAAGAAACTCCTGTCATTGAGGTTTTTTAGCTGTTAATGTATGGGCAAATAGATAATTGTATCATAGTTCTTATGGCCCACCACATTCCACTGCCCATATACTTTGCACATTACAACTTGCTATAGCTTAAAGTGAAAAAATGTTATTGAAAAAGCCAATACTGACACAAAGGGTCTGTTTTACAACAGCCCCAAAGCCCTTTAAATCTCTATGGGCTTCGGGGCCGTTACCTCGCTGCAGCCGCTAGCGCGGCTTTGTATAACAGGCCCAAAGTATATGACAATGTATTTGGAAATAGTTTTTACACATCCCTGCCATCAAATTTATGCATTTGTGTAATAACTGTATGTGCCAGTGTAAGGAAATAGAATTGTTTTCCAATTTAATATGTGTTTTTATCTATTTATCATCATTTATTTCTTTACTTTTGTTCTTTGCAATAAATATTATTGTAAAGAGAGTTAAATAAGTTAAACCAATGTAATTACTTTTACAGATTGAAATTAACGTCATATATCAATTTATACCGGTTTGTTTGCGGCACCTACGAGTTGCCCTGTGCAAATAAATGCATTTCTTGAACAGCTTATTTATGATGTCACTGTGGTTTCTGTGTTTGCAGTCCTTGTGAGTAATGATCTGTATGTTAAAACATGACATTTTAACAGTATTTTCACACAATTTCATTCATTATCAAATAACCATTTATTACACTATGGCAACTTCACACCATTTACTGACCTCTTTAGACATTGCTAAACAATGATTTATCAACCAACGAGAGCATTTTAGTGCTTATCACAGCAAATATAGGCAGCAGCATTAGCTAGTGGCTTGACAACAGCTTGGCATAAATGATTTTTCTTTTTTTTCAATCTTGATGAGTCATGTTTAGTAATAGCTAGTTTGCCAGCTTATAAATGCATTGGATATCAAGGGCAAGGGGCTATACTGCTGCTGTCTAACATTTTTAAAAAGTTAATTATGACGCTTAAGGGGCGCACACCGTGCTGTAAATATTCAAATGCAGTCTTTCACTTTGAAAGGAAACGGTATGTGCCTTCTCTGCTTTGCGAAACACTTCTACAGTGGATCCTTGGTAAGTACAGCATCATAATTTTGCACAGCCCCTTTGAAACTGGATTCAAGACAATGATGAATGCCTCACACAGTGGCTGAATGCAGTTTGTTTTAAAAACATTGGTCTCCAGTCCTTTTATCAAGCAGCGGTAGAGCCTTTTACTGCAGGCCAACGAGGTAAATGCTCCGATGCTCATAGGAACTGAATGAGCGTCAAGAGCATTTACCTTGCTGGCCTGCAGTAAAAGGCTCTACCTTTGCTTGATAAAAGGAGCCCTTTGTCTGGTTCTAATCTAATCTAATCTTTGGTTTATATACCAGGTCATCTCTCAGTGGAACTCAAATCGGTTCACATATAATTAAGACTAGAGTACATAGCAGAAAACATAGGAGAAGGAAGAACTAATTAAAAACTAAAGTACATAAGAAAAGCATAAGAAAAATTACTATAATATTATCATTTCATTGAGGCTGTAGTTAAACCATTTAAAAATTGTGAGAACAAACAAGTTTTCAGGAATTTACAAAATAATTGCAGCTGGCCTAAAAGCCTAATGTCAGGAAATTCATTCCAGATCTCTACAAACTTGAAAACAAAAGATCGACTGAGCTTCCCAGCAGATTCAATTCCCTTAAAGGAAGGGAAGGCTAACTTATATCTTTGTGTGTAGAGAATGACACGGTGGCGGTTTACCCGCGGCCACCGCATTTTAGCCGCGGGTCACCCGCCGAAAACGGGGAAGAAAACTAGCAGTCGCTGCGGCGACGGGGACAAGGCCATTCACCGCCCGTGGGACGGTGAATGGTCTTGTCCCCGCAGTGAGGCATGAAGGATCGCGCGGTCCCCGCAGCTCACACCCGCCTGCCCAATCGATTCTAGTGTTTAGCCAGCTCTCTCCCTTCTCCTCACCTTAGTTTGTAGATTTTCTTTTTCGGCGACCCGCACGCTATCAGAGAGCCGCGCACCCGCTGCTGCTCAGTTTCGATCTTCTGCTCTGACGCAACCGGAAACAGGAAGTTGCAGCAGAGCAGAAGATTGAACACTGAGCAGCCACGCGTGCGCGGCTCTTTGGGAAAGCGTGCAGGTCGCCGAAAAAGAAAACCTATAAACTAAGGTGAGGAGAAGGGAGAGAGCTGGCTAAACACTAGGATCGATTGGGCAGGCAGGTAGTGGCTGCCGGGACCGTGCGATCGCTAGTGTTCCCGGCTCAAATTGGAAGGAGGGAGTGAAAGGGAAAAGGATTCTGGGCCAAGGGGATGAAGACGGAAAGAAAAACCCACAGCAGGAAAGAAAGGGAAGGACAGGCAGGTGAGCCAGATGCTAGAAGCAGGGGGGGGGGGGGGGGAAGAAAGAGGGAAAAAAGCTAGATGGGGTTGAAAAGAAGAGACACACTGGTATGGAAGAGGAAGATAGGGGAAATTTGGACACAGGAAGGTAACAGAAAGAGGGGAAATTATGTGCATGGGGCATAGGGACAGAGACATAAAGGGGACATGCCAAGGGGATGGTATATGGACACAGGGGGGGCAATGACAGATACATAGGGGAGATATTAGAAATGGAGAAAATAGGAGCACAGAAGCGAGATGGTTTGTGGGGATGGGACAGGGACCGAGCTTGCAGGCTCCAGTGGCTTGCACAAATTACATTGTAACATGCAATGAAAATAAGAGGAAGGAAGGTAGATAGGCCACGCGAGAGGAGCTGAAGGGTAGTAGAAAGGAACAGATGGTAAAGGAGGGAGGGAAGGGTGGTGGTGGAAAGGAATAGAACAGACATTGAAGGAGGGTGGAGAGGAACAGACCCCCAAGGGAAATGTGGAAGACAGAGTGGGAAGAAGACAGATGCCAGACTATGCGGGAGCGGAGGGAAGAAGATGGGTTCTAGACCAATTGGGGGGGGGGGGTTAAGGGAGAGGCACAGTAACAGCAAATGGAAGACGCAGAGAGAAGACACACAGTGGATGGAAGGAATTCAATGAGAAGATGTGGAAAGCAGAAACCAGACAACAAAGGTAGAAAAAAAAATTATATTTATTTATTTATTTTTTGCTTTAGGATAAAATAGTATATTAGTTGTGTTGATAAAAATTTATAAACAAAGCCCTGCCAGCTGAACATCTCTTTCTCTAGTTCAGCAGCAGGAACTTTGATTTATAAGAAAGGAATAAGCTAAATATTACAGTACTAAGGCTTATATGGATGCAGTGGGGACGGTGACGGGGCGGTGAATGGGATGGCAGTGGCGGTGACGGGGCGGTGAAGGGAACGGCGGTGACGAGGCGGTGCAGAGGATGGTGGGCCGGTGACGGGGACAGATTTTTTCCCCGTGTCATTCTCTATTTGTGTGTTTCTCAAATGGCAAAGTCTTAGGGTATTCCAACATAAGGGGACAAAAGGATCATATATTCCATAGAGAAGCTTGAAGATTATGCTTGCACATTTGAACTGGATCCTAAAGCGGACTGGTTGATATTCAAAATGATTTTATTGGCTGGAAACTGCCGCTCACTGGTCAAGTGGCTCATTTTCAAAAGAGAACTATGTCCAAAAAATGCCATAAAGTATTTCTTTAGATTACTGTACTACTAAGCCTATCACCTCTTTTTTTTTTTTTGCAAGTTACATAAGAACATAATCTTTCATATCAAAAAGTACAATTTCCATTAAAAAATAAACAATAAAAGGAGATATATATATATATATATCTATATATATATATATCAAAAGAGTTATAGTTATACTTATGCTAGCCCTTAACCTGGGGACCAAGAATAGAAAAATCTAGAAGAAATAACAACCCTTATTTTCCTAAGACTCTAGATACAGTAACATTGTAGACTCACTCATGACACAGATCCTTTGCTTTCCACCGGGGACTGCCTCCGTTTCACCAATGTGAATTGGCTTCATTAGCTTTGTCTGAAGGACACCGCTGCCATCATCTTACTCTTTAAGAGTTCTAGGAGTCGGATGACATTAGCGGCCGTGGTGAGTTGTTTTGGGGTTTATATAAAAATTAAAAAATAAATAAAAAATAAGGTAGGAGTCACAGGTTAATAGATAGTATTGTCTGTTTCTCTTCTCTAGGGGGGGGACCCTTGATATAGCGTCGGCTCTTCTCTAGGGGGGGGACCCTTGCAAAACATGTCGGGTCATTCCCTCCCGGGTCACGCATAAGATAAGTAAAAAACCAACTATGATAAAATTGAAGTTAAAGTCTATTTAAAGTTTCAGTGAAGGATATTTATTTATTGGATGAATCTTAAATTAATTTATTGAAAATACATTTGATTAAATAGAAAAAACGCTGGGGCCGATGATGAAGAGCCATGTAATTCTTCCCGCTTGAAGTTCTTGCTAGGCGGTGGAGTGGTGGGTCTGAGGCCGGTATATTAAAATATACATTATTCAGATTGAGGAGTGAATTTTAAGTGAAAATGCTGGACTTATTTAGGCTTAACATCAAGATTTGGTGCCTAAATAGATAAAGACAGAAAAAAATAACCAAACAAAAAGAAAGGACTCCAAGATGACCTAATACAACCATATTTCAGGCCCTGACTGCATCCTCGTATGAAGTCATGCAGCCTCTTTTCCACCTAGTCTCTGCCTGAGCCCTGCCCTCTAACCGTGAAAATAGCAAATGAATTAGCACACACTCCCTTTCAAAGCAGCATGCTAACAGTTAGTGCACTTGTGTGGTAGCAGTTAACACGCTTTAATTCATGTATATAGAGCCTAACACACTTTAGTAAAAGATCCCCTTCCTTCCAAATTATCTTCAATTTTTGAACAATTAAAAAAAAGTATACAGTACTATTCAGTCAGACTGTTTACTAGTAACCTTAATTAAATAAGGAATATTTTCCATATAGTTGTAAAATAACAGTTTCTTCTGCCTTAATATGGAATCAATTTATAATTCTTTATCATAAATTCTTGCAAGAGTTCATTAGAACTCATTTTAATCTGCCAGAAGGGCTTAAGTTTAGAATCCCTTTTACTAAGCTGCAGTAAACACTATTACCGCAGTTTAAAAGAGTTTGCCAAGGGATATGCAGAAATTTTGTATTCTGCTTATGCAAACTGCGTGCTGAAAAATTTTATGTTTTTCACAGAGTGGCATGTCCAGGGTGGACAGCTGGCATTTCTGTGCTAATCAGCATGTCTATATGTAAGAACATAAGAGTTGCCATACTGGGACAGACCGAAGGTCTATTAAGCCCAGTATCTTGTTTCCAACAGTGGCCAACCCAGATGGCAGGATCCCAAAGAGTAAATTAGATTTTATGCTGCTAATCCTAGGAATAAGCAGTGGATTTTCCCAAGTCCATCTTGATAATGGTTTGGACCTTTTTAGGGGGGGAGGGGCACAAATTATCTGTACACTAACTAATTAGCCTGTGAGCCCTTACCACCTACAAAATAGGTGATGGTAAGGAATCAAATGCTAATTTTTGTGTGTGGTCATATGCTAATAACATTAGTGCAAGGCTTTTTAAAAAATGGAAGATCAGCCATTTTCTGGCTGTGCTAAAAATGGCCTTAGCATGCAGGAAGGACCTGCGTAAGGACACGCTTAGGCTACTTTTAACACAGCTTAGGTAAAGCTTAGGAGTCCTTTATAGAGGAAAATTCCCCTAAAAGGATTTGCCTAAGAATATTGTTTTCATCACCAGTTCTTTACCTAATGGAAAAAAAATGTAATCTAATACTAGCCATTTATTTTAATTTTCAAATAGATTTCTACAGAGACTGGTTAAACCACAGGTGTCAAACTCAAGGTCTGCGGGCCAAACCTGGCCCGCCTGGTCGTTTTATGTGGCCCACCGTCCGATGCCCCCAGTGTTACCTTGTGTCCGACTCCCTCCTCCTCATAGCCGTAGTGTGCACAGAGCTGCGTGCAGCGGCTCCTCACGCATCTCACACCTCATCCAGAAGCATTCCCTCTGATGTTGCAACATCAGAGGGAAGGCTTCTGTTTCATGTGCAGGACGCACGAGGAACCACTGCATGTGGCTCTGTGCACACTATGGCTGTGAGGAGGGAGCTGGCCACAAGGTAACACGGAATGGCACTGGACTGCGGGCCACATAAAATGGCCAGGTTGGAGCATTAGACACCCGTCTTAGGGAGGCACAGCATGGAGGGAGGAAGACAACAAAGGTAGGGGGAATTATTTTATTTTCAAGTTTGTGTTTGAATTGTGTCAATTTTGAGCATTTTAATCTGCTGTCTATCTTTTGCACTCCTCAGGAAAAAATACATTTGTTTCTTTTTCTCTGGGGGTTTTACTGCTGCATGCAGAATCTTGAATCTTAGGGGTGCTTTTTTTAATATATTAGTACTTTTAGTTTTTGGTCCCATATTTGCATAGGGGGTTATCTGTGTTCTGGTAGGAATGAATGTTGAGAAGCATACAGTATGTTTTTTGTGTAGTTCAATTTTGTAGTTAATCATTACCATTATGTGTTAATAAAATTATATTGTGTGTGTATATATGAAAAATGAATGGAAAAAATGGTGTTATAATTAGTATTATTATGGGGCGGAGTCTGGGGCAGAGATTGGATGGGGTCTGGCCCGCGACAGCCTGTGTTTTGGATTTTGGCCCCTTAATATGATTGATTTTGACTAGAGAGTTGCGTGGGGACAGAAATCCCACCCGTCCCCGCCAAAGTCTCACCCGTCCCCATGAGGAATCCCACCCGTCCCCAACCGTCCCCGCGAGGAATCCCCTCCATCCCCGCCCGTCCCCATGAGGAATCCCCTCCGTCCCTATAAACTTCAGAAATAGTTATTTCATTTAATTATGCTACTGAATTAAAGGCTCTGGTAGAAACCCATTTACAAATAAGCAAAAAGACTTTATTAATTTGGAAATATTAATTGGGAAGAATACATACTTTGTAAACAGGTTTCTACCAGAGCCTCTTTTGTTTATAAATTTTTATCAACACAACTAATATACTACTTTATCCTGAAGCAAAAAAAAGAAAAAAAAGAAATAGAATTCTTTTCCTACCTTTGTTGCCTGGTTTCTGCTTTCCTCATGTTCTCATTCAGTTCCTTCCATTCACTGTCTCTCTTCCTTCTGCGTCTTCCATTTGCTCTGTTACTGTGCCTCTCCCTTTCTCCCCCCTTCCAAATTGGTCTGGCACCCATCTTCTTCCCTCCGCTCCCCCCATAGTCTGGCATCTCTGTCTTCTTCCCTGCCAGCGTCTTCTCCCCACTCTCTCTTCCCCATTTTCTTTCAGCGTCCTTCTCCCCCACCATCTTCCCCATGTCCTGTCTGCGTCCTTCTCCCCTCTCTCTTCCCCATGTCCTATCAGTGTCCTTCTCCCCCCTCTGTCTTCCCCATGTCCTTTCAGTGTCCTTCTCCCCCCTCTGTCTTCTCCATGTCCTTTCAGTGTCCTTCTCCCCCCTCTGTCTTCCCCATGTCCTTTCAGTGTCCTTCTCCCCCCCTCTGTCTTCCCCATGTCCTTTCAGCGTCCTTCTCCCCCCTCTGTCTTCCCCATATCCTTTCAGTGTCCTTCTCCCCCCTCTGTCTTCCCCATGTCCTTTCAGCGTCCTTCTCCCCCCTCTGTCTTCCCCATGTCCTTTCAGTGTCCTTCTCCCCCCTCTGTCTTCCCCATGTCCTTTCAGTGTCCTTCTCCCCCCTCTGTCTTCCCCATGTCCTTTCAGTGTCCTTCTCCCCCCTCTGTCTTCCCCATGTCCTTTCAGTGTCCTTCTCCCCCCTCTGTCTTCCCCATGACCTTTCAGTGTCCTTCTCCCCCCTCTGTCTTCCCCATGTCCTTTCAGTGTCCTTCTCACCCCCCCCCCGTCTTCCCCATGTCCTGTCAGCATCCTTCTCCCCCTTCTGTCTTCCACAAATGCTTTCAGTGTCCTTCCTTCCCCCCCCCCGTTTTCCCTATGGCCTTTCAGCGTCCTTCTCCACCCCTTTGTCTTCCCCAGTGCATTCAGCGTCCTTCTCCCCCCTCCTTCTCTCCCGCCCCGGGTGCAGCACAGCCGGCCAGGTCCCCTTACTTTTGTGGCGCTTCCCCGACCGACTGACCAACAACAGCCCCGGTCTGACAAACCTCCTTGCCCTTAACCGCGAATCTAAATTTCGTTCTTACAGCTGCTGTAAGAAGGTAATTTAGATTCGCGGTTAAGGGCAGGGAGGTTTGTCGGACCAGGGCTGTTGTCGGTTGGTCGGGGAAGCGCCACAAAAGTAAGGGGACCTGGCCGGCTGTGCTGCACCCGGGGCGGAACGGACCGCCCCCCTCCCTTGGTAGCCACTCGAGCCGCGAGGCTACTCCTCCTTACCTACCCTGCCTGCAGCACAGAGCCGAACGGAAGTCTTCCCGATGTCAGTGCTGACGTCGGGAAGACTTCCGTTCGGCTCTGTGCTGCAAGCAGAGCAGGTAGGGAGAAAAGCCGCGCGACTTAGTACATCCAGCCCCGCAGGAACCCCGCTACCCTCGGAGGCGTCCCCACGGGATCCCCGCGACCCTAGGGGGGTCCCCATGGGATTCCCGCGACCCTAGGGGGCATCCCCACGGGATCCCCTTGACCCGAAGGGGGAACCCGCGGGATGCCCGCGGGTCCCGCGGGATTCCCGGTCGTCCCCGTTCCCGTGCAGCTCTCTAATTTTGACACCCCTGGGTTAAACTAACAAGTCCTTTTACTAAGGTGTAGTAGTCGATTTAGCGAGCGCTAAAAATTAGTGAGCGCTAAATGTTAAGGCATGCTAACGCATCCATAGGATATAATGAACACGCTTTAGCATGATAAATGTTAAGGCATGCTAAGGTGTGCTAATGCATCCATTATGTCCTATGGGCGCGTTAGCACACCTTAACATTTAGAGTCGGGAGCTGCGCAGAGCATGCAGCGCGGTTCCGGCACTAAAAACTGCTAGCGCAGTTTAGTAAAAGGATATCTACATTTTCTAGAAATTAAGTGGGCCAATGTGCTTAAAAGCAAAGTGGCAGAGCTAAAGCAAGAGGCCTAGCTCTGGCCCGGACTTGTGGTAGTCAAGACTAGAAAATGACATGGGGAAAAAGTTTGTCCCACCCCGCCTGCCTCCTGGACCTCTCCACCTGGTAGTCTAGCGGTGAAGTGGGGCAGGAGTGATCTTCCTACACTCCTGCCCCATGCAGAACCATCAACAAAAATGGTGTGAAGAGGTCCGGGAGGTGGGTCAGGGTTTAGAAACTTGTGAATAACCAAAGTCATGAGTCCTAAACCTGCGAATATGGAGGGAGCAGTGTAATTAAAAAATAGTAATATGCAGGAAGCCTATGCATTGAAGACTGAACATTATTGGTTATATGAAGTTTCCTGTCCCCACAGATAGTGAACCCTGTCTCTGCATTCTCAGCCGATGGAGCAGTGCCCTTCAGACATCATGTAGCACCAAGCCAGACCTACCCTTTTAAGTCTTACAGATATTTATTTTTAAATAGTTTGTTTTCTGTAAAACTAAAATCAATATTTTATTTCTTTGGTGTTTAGACTGAGAATTTCAAGGAAAAATACCAAAGTTCTGTAACCGTTGTTTCTACAGTGTGCATGATAAATGTTAATGAAATGTTACTACCCCCACAAACCTGTTCTTTTTAGCACAGTTCTTTCATGCAAGATTCTGCTTGTGCTTGCAACATTTGATGTTAATAAAGCTACTTCCTCTAGTGTTCCGTTGTCTGATTTCTACATAATTCAGCATATTATTATTTAAAATCATCTTCTGCCACCCTGTGGAAAATACAGACCACTGCAAAGTACTAATGATACAACCCAGATCACTGCCCACAAGTGAATATTTTCCCTTCATCTATAACTGGTCCATAGATCACACAAGCAATGCTCACTGGTTTTACTGCAATATCACTGTTGCATGTACCCTGTCATTAACAAACTATCCCCCCCCCCCCTTTTTACAAAATCGCAAAAGCGATTTTTAGCACAGGCTGGCGCACTGAATGCTCTGCTTTGCTCCCGATGCTCCTAGGAACTCTATGAGCGTTGGAGCAGCATGGAGCATGTGACAGTTTGCACTAAAAAACACTTCTGTGGTTTTGTAAAAGGGAGGGTATACAGTATTTTTGTGTTATCATTCATTAGTGCTACAATTTTATGTTTTGGAATACAACCTGCAACTTCTACCGATTGTGAACATTGGCAGTTATTTTATTTTAGGATACAAACATTTTGGGCTCCTTTTACAAAGATGCGCTACGCATTTTAGCACTTGCTAAAAACGCTAAAGCGTGCATGTTAGTCTATGGACGCATTAGTGGTTAGCACTTGGATATATTTAGCGTGCGCTAAAACGCATAGCGCACCTTAGAAAAACAGGGGGTTTATGCACAGGAGTCTGTGCAGTGTATTTAGTCTTGAATTGGCCTCTCAGAGCTCATAAGTACAGGTCTCATTAAACCTCTCTTTTACAAAGGTGCACTAAGCTTTTTAGCGTGTGCTAAATATTAGTGCGCGCAAAACACGCACTAAACGCTAACACGTGCATGTTATCCTATGGACGCGTTAGCGGTTAGCGTACACATTGATTTAGCATGCGCTAAATCTGCGCTAAAACGCTTAGCGCGTCTTTGTAAAAGAGGGCCTAAATGAATTGGGACTGGTGATGTTCTCAAAGCAGTATCTAGTGAACAAATATCTATAGGGTTCTTTTACTAAGCTGTGGTAAGAATTGGCCTTAATGTGCCCTTCCATAGCATCCCTCTAGACTGGAACAGATGGGCATTATGCACTCCTACCAGCAGATGGAGACTGAGAACCACTGAGCTTCAATGCAACCTATAAGTGGGCTGTGCAGTCCCCTGAAAGCCAGTCTGTTCTCAGTCTCAGCAGATGGTAGACATGACAAGGTTTATTGATTGATTGTAGTGGGTTTACTACTACTATTTATCACTTCTATAGCAGAGTGCTGTACATTTTGACATTAAATAGATGGTCCCTTCTCAGAAGAGCTTACAATCTAGGCTTTATTTCTGGCTTCCTTTCTTGTTAAACATAGAAACATAGAAACATAGAAATAGACGGCAGATAAGGGCCACAGCCCATCTAGTCTGCCCACCCTAATGACCCTCCCCTACCTTTCTCTGTGAATAGATCCCACGTGTCTATCCCATTTGGCCTTAAAATCAGGCACGCTGCTGGCCTCAATCACCTGTAGTGGAAGACTGTTCCAGCGATCAACCACTCTTTCAGTGAAAAAGAATTTCCTGGTGTCACCTCGTAGTTTCCCGCCCCTGATTTTCAACGGATGCCCTCTTGTTGTCGTGGGACCCTTGAAAAAGAAGATATCTTCCTCCGCCTCGATGCGGCCCGTAAGATACTTGAACGTCTCGATCATGTCTCCCCTCTCTCTGCGCTCCTCGAGCGAGTATAGCTGTAATTTGTCAAGCCGTTCTTCATATGGAAGATCCTTGAGTCCCGAGACCATCCGGGTGGCCATTCTCTGCACCGACTCTCTTGGACGTTTGTTTTGCTGCCTAGCTGCTGGACTGAAGTTGAGGCCCACGGGGATCTCTTTTGTTTCAGGAAGTGTTAAACCCAGGTGGCTGGGTTCCTCTCCCCATTATCCCTTCTAATTCTTTATATTAAAGTTATAAAAAGAAAAAGGAGCCTCAGCAAAGGTAGCTCTGCTAGGCTGCAGACGTCTAGCCTAGAAAGCCAGAGGGGTCTGCCTATTTGTATTTGCAAAGCAGAAAAGTAAGTGTGTCTTTTGCAATTACCTCCTTACAGTACTTGTAGTATTTTTGCTGTCACAGGGTTTCCCTTCCTATTGTGGGGTTGTTTTCTTCTCTCACACGGGGCTAGAGCTTATTGTCATGTGATCATGAGTTCCCCGCGCAAAAAGTGATGTGTAGTCTGTTTGCACCGGACGATTGATGCTAATGGAAATTTCTCTGTTTGCCCAGAGCCTCTTCGCAAGTAGCAGCGTCTGACTCCGGATTAAAGCCCAGTACTTCTCGAGAGGCAATAGAAGTCAGGGGTCTGGAGAGTACAGAGCCAGAACGCAGGGGATTGGCGGTTCCTCTTTTGGTGGGAACCATTGCCATTTTGAATGCTGTGGCAAGGCTGCTCTCCTGCTGTGTATGGAGTCGGCCCTGCCCTCTGCTCCTCCTCAAACAGCTTCAAGTATCTTCAGAGTGGATTTTTCACCTAAATTTGTTTTGGCAATGTATAAGATGTTTTCCTTTGTCAGGCAGGTGCTGCAGCCTCTTCTGCTGTGGAGGACAACAGGAGTTCTCCTCGCTTCCACAGAAGCGGAGAAGAGTGGAGTGGGAGGAGAAAGAATTCGTTGCTGCAGAGGACGAGATCCTAGCTGAATCTTTTCCCGATCAAGGACCCTTTTTTAAAGGACCCTTGGATTGGGGAAGTATCTCCAGGGGAGAATCCTACAGTTAGGATTTTCCACCAATAAGAATTACGGGAACTAATTTCTCAAGACTCTTCAATTTGAAGTTTGAACAGGAGCCTCAGGAAGGGCCGTGGATGGTGGATCCACATTTAAAGGGAATCTGATCTCCCTCATGCTTTTTTCCTATATATCAGGACATTAGAGATGTAATTCAGGCTCAGTGGAAGTCTCCAGATGCTTCTTTCTGGACAGCGAGGTCCATGGCTCATCTTTATCCGATTCCAGAACAGGTTAGAGAATTGTTGCAACCTCCCATAGCGGATGTGGTAGTCTCAGCAGTCACTAAATAGAATACTGTCCCAGTGGATGGGAGGTGGGGGGAGGGGGGGATAGCATTGTGGGATTCCCAAGATCATTAGATGAAGGGCCTCCTAAAGCATGGTGTTGGCAGTGCAAGTCGCCATTGTGGCAGTTTGGTGGCCAGGGCCTGTTTTCGTTGGGTCGAACAGTGTGACACACTTATCCCTTGCTCTAACCAGCAGAGGGACTAAGTGTGTTGAGTTCTGGCCTGTCGGCGTGGCCTCCTCAGGTTGGAGGAAGGCTTTTCAGGGTAGAACAGACCTAGGCGCCTGCCTAGTCTGCCAGGCCACACTGAGAGTAACTTATAAAGAGAAGACCACACAGGTACAAAAGAAGGTTCTTGAGCTTTATTGAACCCGGGGGTCTGAATACCATCAGCCACCCGTATGTCATGGCAAAAATTATAAAATACAAAATAACTTGCAGTTGTCAGAATGGCTTGTTATAAATGCCACGTACAGTTCAATAACCCTGGACTTTCCAGTTTAAATACAGTCCTCTTCACCAGGGAAAAAGACAAATGAAAATTATCAGGAAAATAAACCTTTCAAACGTTGCACACCTTGTGAACACAGCCAGAGTAATACAGGTTCAAAACCTAGCACTGAATTTCTTAAGCCTTTCAGCTTACCTAGCTGAGACACGGATAGGTTTGCAGAGCAGGCTTCACAGCTCGTTATTATCAGCTGGGCTTCCTGGCCGAAGGAACACAGCAAGGCATTATATAAGCTGTGAACTTTACTTGGGTTTTTCCCACGGAGCTTTCACACCCCTACAGATAAGGTTCCTTGCACAAACACAGCTCTCCGGGCAGTCATACAGAGTAGCGGAGAGATTTTCCTGCTCTTCTCCTAATCTCTGTCAGCTGGGCTTGGGTTACGGGAGACAGCACAAGCACAGCCTTGCTTCCTTCCCCCTTAGTAACTAACCTCCATGTCAGTGGGGAAATGGCTAGCTTCCAGCAATGGCTCAGCGATGTCCATAGCCTCTGTCTGCTCAGCAGCCTCTGGGGTGGAGTTGAGGTAGTCCTCTGTCATCTCCACGTCCTCACTGCTGCGGGCTGGAGGAGAGAGACTTCTCCCCTCATCTGCCTCCAAGCTCTGCTGTCTCTCCTGCCGTTGCCTGAGCTCGTTAGCCCTAGCTCCGTCCCGGCTTTCCCTGCTCTCCTTACTGAGATTCCATACTCTGTTTTTATGTTGGTTAAAGCCCCACCCCTCTCTCCTCAGAACAGCTGTGTTAGGCAGGAAATCCCTAGGGACATAACTCAGGTTTCTCCTAGGCTGGTAATGAGCATACCTTTCAGCCCTAGGCCTCCACTCCTCAATAAGAGTCCTCCCAGGCTTTCTAGGGTACCTGTCCTGAGAAGGCGCTCTCTGCTGGATGTACCTGTATTCCTGCCTCTCTTGCTCTACCTCACTGTCTGAGGGGAAGTCAGCCAAAACCAAACTTTTACTTTTAACCTGGTCAGCCCTTCTGACCAGGGACCGTGTTTTGCTTTTATCCCTTACAGGGACAAGGCTGGCCACAGGTTTGTCACAACAGATTCTGGATAGGGAAGTGGATGACTAGACTCTGGTGGATCAGGAAGATGCCAAACTAGAGATGGGTTCTTTCTATCTCATGGATGCCCTTTTATGATCTGCTGAATTCTTCTTCAAAATCCATGGCCTTTAGTATGGTGAAATGTCAAAGATTGGCTAACCTAAGTAAATTCTTAGAAGGACTATGTGGGCTTGTCAAAGTCAATATAAATAAAAAAAGAGAGATTTAAACTTAAGCTTAAAGGACCTCAGTATGAGCTCTTAAGGAATCAACGAGCTCAGGCAGTAACTTATGGATGAACCAGCATCAGACAAAGTCTAAATAAGTACTACCTCATACATCAGTAGGTCCAGGATTTGTGTAAATCACACTGAAAAGAAAGTGTTAAACAAGTCACATGTAACAGTCCCCCTAAGAAATGAACTTAATATAAAGCTTAGTAAAAATTCCCAAGATATTGCCTCATGTGTAAGGTAAAGTGCTAGTGCCAGTGCTAGTACTAGGTAGAAAAATACAGTAGATAAATAGATAAATGGGTAAATGCAGTACTAGATCAATAAATACAATAACCTTTAAAATGCCACAACCTAAACAGATATATAAATAGGAAAAATATGGTGTGGAATATAAACTCAGATCTAACCCCCTCAGGTGATTGCAATACGCCAATAAATAGAAAAATGAATAAATTACTTGCACACTATAAATACATACGTACACAGCCTGCACACTATAGATACATGCATACACGACCTATAGTGCTAGAGTGAATATAAGGAAACAGAAAAGTATCCGAAGATACTGGTTAACACAGCTGAAAAACATTGGCATGTGTAGTTGACTGTTAAATGTTCATAAAGTTCATAGAATTCGTCAAGTCATTTCTAAAACATGCCAGACAGTGCAAAAAGTCACTTAGTCAGATCAAATAATTCAAAACATTGAAAATGCACTGTATAAGAAACCAAACTCTGGAAATCTCAAGGGGTACTTGTTGATCCGAGCAATGCAGGAAATACTACCACTCATTGATTCGAGCAATGCAGAAAATACTACCACTCAACAGAGCTCCGTTTCGTTCCCTTCGTCAGGAGCAGATAGAAGATAAGTTGCATCTGGCAGAAGAATCTTTTCTACTGACGGTTCAAAATTCCGAAGCGTGAGAAAAAATTATTAATTTAAAGCTATCGCCGCGGAAAAACAATGATGGCGTCTCAGGAGCAACAGAACGCCATGGAAATTCAGCGAAGGCAGCATCCTAAATACCGGAATGACGTCAATGAATGTCCGACGTCAGAACGTACCTAAGACGGTTTGATGAAACATTTATCCACGTTTTCATTTAGTCCTTTAGGAAAATAGGACTGGAGTTCAAAGATCCAAAAGTTTTCTCGTGTAAGTAAATGGGAGTGCTTGTCTCCACTAAATGACGGAGAAACTTGTTCCAGAATGAATCATCTAAGTTGAGAAAAATCATGTTGATGGGTGATATTGTGAGATACCATAGGGGCAGTAATTTTTCCTGTTTTTTGGCAGCTCCGGTGTTCAATCAGTCGAATCCTTTAGTATGGTGGCCAGGCTTTCCTTGTTGCTCCGGGGTTGGTTGGCACATGTAGCATCCAAATCCAAGCTAAGCAAATTTCCTTTTCATGGTCCCTCCTGTCTGGAGAAGAGTTAGACAACCTGGCCAAGAGCCTGGGTCATTTTAAAGTTCCCTGGCTTCCAGAAGCTAAACCTAGGATAATGGTTCAAGGTTTCTCAGGTAGAGGACGCTTTAGAGAAGCTGGGAAGTAAAGGCTAGGCAGAGGAGGTGGACTACAGCGTAGTAGATTTTGTCAGAGGTCCTTTCGAAGTGGTTGATGAGCAGCTGAGATCCGGGTCCTTCCTTGTCTGCCTCAGGGCGAGCCAGCCAATAAAGGTGCAGGGGTCCACTCTGTGATTCCTGTTGGAGCAAGATTAAGGGATTTTTATCAAGGGTTGACCCAAATCACCTCAGAGCAGTGGGTGCTAGAGATTATTCGAGAGGGGTATGCTCTTGGGTTTGCTTGTCCTTTGCAGGACACCTTCGTAGATTCTCCCTGTCGAGCCCCATGGAAAGTGCGGGATACTCTTCTTGGGCTTCTGGATTTACAGGCAGTACTTCCAGTTCCACAGGACGAGAGAAGATCTGGCCAGCATTTAATCTATTTTGTCGTGCCAAAGAAAGAAGATCCTTTCTGTCCTATTCTTGACTTGAAGGGGGTGAACTGGGTACTTTTTGCATGGAAACCTTGCAGTCAGTTATAGTAGCAGTGCAGCTGGGCGAGTTCCTCATATCTCTGGATTTCACAGAGGCCTATCTGCATATTCCTATTGGGCAGGCACATCAGAGGTTCGTTTTGATGTTTTAATACAAAAGTATCAATTTTGTGTGCTCTCCTTTGGCCTAGCTACTAGTTGTCACACCTTTTCCAAGTTAATGGTGGTGGTGGTGGCAGATCTTCGAAATGAGGGCATCTTGCTGCACCCTTATTTAAGCGAATAGTTGATTTGAGCAAAGTCTCTCCAGGACAGCATCAGAGACATGGCCAGAGTTCTGTAGCTCTTACGATCCTTGGGATGGGTAGTCAACCTAGTCAAGAATCATCTTCAGCCTTCACAGACCCTGGAGTACTTGGGAGTGCTGTTCAACACCAGGAGGTGCAGGGTTTTCTTACTCAAGCTGAGTGTGTGCAAACTGCAGTCTCAGATCAGGTCCTTGCTTCGGTCTCGCAACCTTCAGGCTTGAGAGTTTCTGCAAGTGCTGGGGTTGATAGTCGCCTCCTTGGACGTGGTACAATGGGCCATGGCTCATATGAGACCTCTTCAAGCAGCTCTTCTTCCCAGGTGGTCTCCACATGCCCAGGAATTGGATGTCCGTCTTCCCCTCCGGAGTCTCATTCAAAGTCTTCGTTGGTGGCTAGTAGAGAGGCATCTTTTGAAAAGCTTGTATCTCAATCCATCCTCTTGGACCCTAGTCTCCACGGATGCCAACTGGGGGCTCATTGCGAGGATAAGGTAGCTCAGGTTTACTGGATGGATAAGAATGCCCATTGGTCTATCAATGTATTGGAAACCAGGGCAATTCAGCTGACTTTGCTCCCCTTTGTGAGCACTCTTTGATGCAAAGCAATGTGTGGGCTGTCAGACAATGCCATGGCTGTAGCTTTTGTAAATCATCTGGGGGGACAGGAAGTGCTGCAGTGGCCCGGGAAGCAGTGCTGCTGATGGTTTGGGCAGAACATCATCTGGAAGACTTGTCCGCGGTCCACGTAGCAGGAGTGGACAATGTGCAAGCACATTATCTCAGCAGAAATCTTTTCGATCCCAGGGAGTGAAGGCTCTGCCCACAAATCTTTAACCATTGTTCTCAAGTGGAGTCTTCCCATCATGGATCTGATGGCCACATGTCCAATTTCCAGGTTCTGCGCTTCTTTAGCAGGCAAAAGGACATCCTAATGGCTCCAGATTGGCCTCGCAGTATGGAGGTCTAATGCAGCTCCTGGTATAGAAACCCCTAAGGTTTCCAGTCCGGAATGATCTGTTGTCAGAGGCCCTGTGAAGACAGAAAATCTGGATTGACTCTCACTTATGGCTTGGCTCTTGAGAGGGCATTTTTGAGAAAGAAAGGTTTTTCACAGTAGGTGACTGGTACTCTTTTGCGTTCCTTCACTCGCATATATTTGAGTATGGTGTGTTTTCGAGTCCTGGTGCAATAACCATTAGATTGGTCCTTTCAATGCCTTGTTGCTGAACATTCTAGAATTTTTGCATGCTGGCTTGGATAAAGGCTTGTCCTTATCTTCTCTGAAGGTACAAGTAGCTGCTTTGTCCTACTTTTGAGGTTAATCCAAGGGCAGGCCCTTTCAGCCCTTCCAGATATAGTCCATTTCCTGCAAGGATTTTGGCTCATCCTTCCACCAGTTTGTCCTGTTTGTCCGGCTAGGGATCTCAGTTTAGTGTTGTCTGTGCTGGTGTCGTTTCCATTTGATCCTTTGCTCTCTTGTTCTTTGCAGGACATCACTTTGAAAACTTTTTCTGGTGGCACTGGCGTCTGCTTATTGTGTTTCAGAATTAACAGCTCTTTCTTGCTGGTAACTTTTCTTGCCTTCAGCTTGTTATGATTTAAATATAATTCTACACAACACAGACATTTTCATATTAAGCAGGTTAGGGCAGGTAAAAGAGTAGGAAGACGAAGGGTGCATAAGTTAATTTCAAGCACTACACTACAGTTAAGGATATATTCTCAAGTGTGTTGCTTTGACATTAATAGCTCAAAAATATATTGCAAAAATGGTGAACCGAGTTTCATTGATTAAATTTGTAACTGCATCATCACACTTCTGGCAGTTTACAATAAGACATTCATAATGAATCACAGAAAATAAAATACCGTAATACATAAAAGTATTATAAACATATACACAGAGGCCCTGATTCTCCAAAAGTGCATCCCGATTTTAGGCAGCTGTAGGCGTCCTACAGCTATCTAATCAGCCAATCGGGATGCACGTTTTTTTAAAAAAATGCTCCCCAGGCAGGCCTGAAGGCGCCTCCGGGAGCCTAGGGAGACCCGCAAGATGCCTAAGCTCGCCTAAGGGCCTTAGGCGAACCTAGGTGGCCCTACGCGTCTCCCTAGTAGAGGAAGAAACCTTAAAATGTAGGCCAGCAAAATGCTGGTCTACATTGTAAGTAGACGCAGCCGCTATACTTATCGCGGCAAGGGATCTCTCTGCCGCTATAAGTATAGCGGGCCGCGGCCTGTCCGATCGGATGCCCCCCCCTCCGCCACCACCGACCGCCCCCCCCCCCCGACATTACCGATCTCCCTCCCACCCCGACACTACCGATCGCTGGCAGGAGAGTGTCCAATCCCTCCTGCCCGAAGACGCACCCCCCCCCCCCCCCGGCGCTAACAACAACCCCCAAACCTCCAAACTAACCTGTTCTTCAGGCCAGACGGTTCTTGCCCGTCTAGCCGGTAAGCCCGCCTCGTCGAAATGAGACGGGCTCGCCCCTTCCCGGCCCATCCCGCCGAACTTAATCTACTTAATCTAAGGCCTGTTAGACTTAGTGGGGATGGGCGGACCCGCTATGCCTAAGGCCTGATTGGTCCAGGCTTCTAGAGCCTGGGCCAATCAGGCCTTAGGCTTCGGCGGGATGGGCCGGGAAGGGGCGAGCCCGCTTCATTTCGACGAGGCGAGCTTACCGGCTAGACGGGCAAGAACCGTCTGGCCTGAAGAACAGGTTAGTTTGGAGGTTTGGGGGGGGGGGGTACGTCTTCGGGCAGGAGGGATTGGACACTCTCCTGCCAGCAATCAGTAGTATCGGGGTGGGAGGGAGATCGGTAATGTCGGGGGGGGGGGGGGGTGGGCGGTTGGTAGTGTCGGAGGAGGGGGGCATCCGATCGGACAGGCCGCGGCCCGCTATACTTATAGCGGCAGAGAGATCCCTTGCCGCGATAAGTATAGCGGGCCGTGTCTAATCTAACCCGATTCTCTAACCAGTGTCTGTAACATGGACGCCGGTTACAGAATCGGGGTTTTAGTGTAGGCCGATTCTGAATAGGACGCCTCTCCCGGGCGTCCTATACAGAATCAGGGCCAGAGTTGCATATCTATTTCATTTTGTTTATTACACACGCACAAGGATATTTGAAATATGATTACTAGCAGATGAAAGCATGTACTTTAGCACTCCCACTTATACCACACACATCCTCTATGACACTCATAGATTGTTCACTCATGGATTCTCTATATGGTGCCAATATCGGTAGCTACCTAAAAAAGCTGCTACTGATCACATATCAATCATGCAAAGTAGCCTTATAAAGTATCGCACCTAAGTGAAAGATAGATGCTGGAAATGTAGGCCAAGGTTTTCCAAGTCTACATTCCTGGTGCCAATCTTTGCTATGCATCATGCCTACAAAGGTGCTTTACGATGCCTAATGCCACTTACAGTGTTAGTCATGCCCATAGCGGCATTAGGCGCTGGTAGGTACGATTCCAGCACTTTTTATTTAGGCCCCAGTTGGAGCTTTAAATTCAATGTTAATCACCATTTCAAATGGCATTTCTCAATTAAATTAGGCGCCTTTAGTGGAAATTCTCTCTCAATGCTCACCAAAGGATGCTTTTCTAAAACAAAGGATCCATAATCCCTACTTTATAAAAGGACCAAGAGTAGCTAAATTAGAAATATATTGGGAGTGCTACAAATAAAATTGAAATATGTCTTCTATACCATTTTCTTCAATAAATATTGAACCTTTTACAGCAGCAACGGGAAAGAGGCTCCCAATTGTTCAGGCTGGAGAGCTACCTTTAAATGCCAGCCTTCCAGTGACAGCTTGAACCAATCAGTCAACTGATAAAGAGTTTTATTCAGAAAATTAAAAATAACCATTGGGTAAAATTGATGGGTTGAAGCTGCCCCGAGACAGGTAGAGGGGCATTTTTGATAGAATATCTTGAAAAAGACGTCCAGAAATTTAGGAGAGAAAATGACCACAAACCAGCTAGACTATTTTTTTTTTCTTTCCAGAATGACCTTTTTTTTTTCTGGTCATTCTCTAATATAAAGACGTCCACATGAAAAACTCACAAAAGCCAGCTTTTCAAACGTGTTACCCAGCTACCTTGACTGATAAGTTTGCCATCAGCTGATCGCGGCAGGAGAACCCCTATCAGCTGAGCCGGTTTGGTGGAGTCCAGTCTTGGAGGACTCGGGATAGGTAGTTGATTACTCAGAGGCCCTTACTCTCGCAGGAAGTACAGTACTTCCATTCCTGCAATTTGCTGCAAATCCCAGTTCTCGTGCGACTCTCAACTCCCAACTTGCGTTTTGAGATTGCCCGCCACGAGCCCAGCAGCTTTCCTTCCCCGGCGTCCCGCCCTCTTCTGACGTAGCGTTTTCAATTCTCCAGCGTTCTGCCCTCCTCTGACGCAACTTCCCATTTCCAGCTAAGCGGGCCGTATCTCAGGGAGAGTTGTGTCAAAGGGAACAGGGCACCGGAAACGGAACGCGGCGGGACCGATGGTGGGCGATCTCAGGTATGAGTTTGATTATGGGGGTCTTTTCAGTGAGCGGTGCCCTATCGCGGACAGGGAGGAGAGTGAGAGACATGTTGAGCCGTGGAGAAAGAGGGAGAGATGGCAGACTGTAGTGAGGGGAGACCGGTCCCCTAGTCTCTGAATGCGTGTGAAGAGGGGTTCTTGGCATCGGCATGTGAGAGTGTGAGGGCAGCCGAATCCGTCTGTCACATGCCTAACGTGTGACTTGGTATCTCCGGTCTACGAGGGGGGGGGGGGGCGGTTGACGACGACGGTGGCGGGGGAGGGGGCGTTCAGCCGAATGTTTCCTGCTTCTCCTTTGGCTTCCTGTTGAAAAATCAGAATTCGAACTGTGGTCGAGTACAATGAACCTTCAATTTGGGATAGGGTTTGGATTTCTCTGGAGCCTTTCTAGAAATGATATTCGGGTGTAGTGAGTATTTTCCTATCTCCCTAAGAGCTTGTACTTCAAGTTTGTACATGATATAAACGGAGGGTTAAGTGATTCCCCAAGATGGTTTGCAGTAGGCTACTTCACCATTCTTAATTGCCTGGGGATATTTTAGCTCTGTATTTATATTACCTTCCAATTTAATTTAGTTCAGTGTTTGCAGTCACAGCCTTTGGCTGGAGACCAAGTAGGATTTTTTTTCCCTTTGCAATATTGTAATCTTGATTCTGAATCTCCTTGTAGAGGGACCAGTGCAATAAAGTGCAAGAGGCTTTCTGCATAATATTTTTTGTGTCTGGATTCACCTAATGCTAAAATGACAGTGTTGGAGCAGATCTATATTTGGAATTCAAACTTAGCTACTAAGGTCCTAGAGACCCTGTATTACTTAAACAAACAAATCCAACTTAGGCCCCGTTCACAAAAACTTACTTTTCTTCAGACCTGCTGAATACAATTACCAATAAAACTGACTTTGGGCAAGATCACCAATATCTAAAGGCAATCTCCTGTAGGTTAACACAAGCATATGGGACTCTTAACCTGATAAGAAGGGATTGATACTTGACAATCCTGAGAGGCATTTGACCACCTGCTGCTACCTTGTTACCTGCTTAGTAGAGCAGGTGTACTCCAATAAATAACTTTCTTCCTAGAAAATTCAACAATATGTTCATAACATTGAATCAAGCTTTGAATTAGGAAGGTATGTGCTCAGAGACCGTTAGAGGAAAAAGGAGGACTAACCCCCCCAAAAAATCCTCATCGCCCAATCATTGCAAGTTCTTGCAAATTCATGGCAATTTCTTATAACTATACATGCTTATTATGAACAATAGATAAGAAAAACACTTAATTATTTGGGTTTTTTTTCTGAGCACATACCTTCTTAATGTTTTAATGTTATGAACATATTGAATTTTTTGGGAAGAAAGTTATTTATTGGAGAATTGATTGAGATTCAATTCTTCCTGTTTCTATTGAAGAAATATTTTGTATTTCCTCATTTTTTTTGTTTTACCTTAGAGCAGGAGGCTTCTCAAGGGGGCCACAAAACTCATGAGCTACTCGCTTCACAGTGGACAGTCCAGACTTGGAATTTTTTGGGAAGAAAGTTATTTATTGGAGAATTGATTGAGATTCAATTCTTCCTGTTTCTATTGAAGAAATATTTTGTATTTCCTCATTTTTTTTGTTTTACCTTAGAGCAGGAGGCTTCTCAAGGGGGCCACAAAACTCATGAGCTACTCGCTTCACAGTGGTCAGTCCAGACTTGGAAATGGAACGGAGACAGTTCTGTTTTTGTTAAATGATCTCTATAGAAACAATGATACAAGATTTACCTTGGTGCTAGTACTACTGCATTTCTCATCAACTTTTTACATGGTGGACCACAGTCTCATGCTAGCACGATTGGCAATAACAGGTATGTGTGGCACAATAATTGCCTGGTTCAGGTCTTGTATTTTGGGCAGCACCTCATTGATATCATAGGGCCATTCCATGTCAAGTGGTCTAGGCCTCCCCACTTGACCATCTCAGAAGTTGATGAAATTTTTACTGGAAGTACAATAGGATATGCAATGAATATGTGCAAAGAGCAGGATCTTGACTTCTTCCAAAGTTAGGGGCTTCATTGTTAAGCCCACTTTTTTCATTCCATGGAAGAATGTGTTAAAAAAGAGTCAACTTTTGGTTCAAGTTGTAGAAAGGATAGTTGCTTGACCAAGCTAAAAGTCATAGTTCTAGTACAACTTTTTGTGCTGATTCCAAATATACTACTCAGATCATTGGTGCATGCTTTGGTGTATCATTGCACTGTTGTGGAATGCACAGGCAAATATTTGAGACAACATAGCTCCGGAATAGAAAGCACATATAGGGCTCAGATTTTAGGAATTGGAAGAGATAATGGCCAGTTACAGCCTCATAAACTTTTAGGCACACTGCGCTTTTTTATTTTAAAACTTTATTAACTTTGTTGGGGAAAAAAGTTATGCCAAGCAAGCTCTTTCTTTCTTGCACCATTTGAAAGAGCAATTTTTTGGCTACAGAACTTGCCGAGCCACATTTTTGACTCGCTATTCCTAATAGCTTAAAATAGGCTTGAAAGTACACCAAGGTTTCAACTTGCTTTTAATGTTAAAATATGTTAGAGATGTAGACAGGCACTGTAATAATAAGAGAAACTTTGAATTTGAAATTATATGGTTTTCTAATAACTGAATTTTTATTAGAATTAAAAATTACCCCCCCTTGTTTTTTTTTTTTGAAAAGCATGGAAGGGGTTTTTAACACCAGCTGGCGCTGAATGTTCTGCGCTGCTCCAATGGTCATAGAGTTCCTATGAGCATTGGAGCAGTGCAGAGCATTTAGTGTGCCGGCTGATGCAAAAACCTTTCGTGCTTTATAAAAGGGGATAAGTGATCAAAGAACAGTATGGTGAGGAAAGAGTAACAATTTATAGACAAATTGTGCTTCACAATTGCGTCAAATGCTGCTAATCATGTAGCCAGCTTGATTACAATCCCTTAAATTGTTGTCAATATTGGACAACACAGTTCATGAATAATTGTATTGCATTCCTGTTGAGGTTGTCATCGGAGCTTCAAGAACCATAAAAATATGTTCCTCTGAAACACATACTGTATCTTTTTTTTAATATGCTAGTGAAAGGATAGAGCAGGGCCTTGTAGATGCAAAAAGTTAATTAAAGCATCATTGTGTTCTGAGGAGATTTCGGAGATATTTCCAATCTACCAATAATTTGTCATACATGCAAGCAACATATTGGCCAGGCTGCAGGTTGACAAGTTGAATAAATGTAGAAGGATTATCAGCTTTAGTGACATCAGCAATGAAAAATGTTTCATCTCCTGATATTCTGCTGACACAAATTTTGATTTCATCAGTTGGCTTAAACTGGTGATTTTCCCGAGTTCAGCTACTCTTATGGCCATTCTTAAACTTGGGTTCCTGAATAGGTCTTAATTGCTCAATGTCTTCCTTTGAGATGAATAAGAATTTAACCCCAGTAATATTTTCTTCACGAAAGCTAAACAAATCGTTTGTAGCCAAGATCTGATTTTCCAGAGGCCACTGCAAGCTGGCATGTGCAGCAAGTCATTTTATAGTTCACCCAATACCATCGCACGGTATCTTCAATGGCTAGTACCAAAAAAAAAAAAAAATTCCATTCAGCAGAAATTCCAATGTCTGTAATGCAACAAAGTTTTAAGTAAGACTACAAACATCACAATATATTCAATATAAATTTTAATAATTAAATAAATAAATAGTGCTCAGACCCGCAACCATCAGTGTTTCAGTGCAATCATGATACACAACACTAGCTGCCTTTAGACCATCATAACACTATTCTTGTCTATACCACCAATTATACTTCCATTTACTTTATACATACAAAAAAACTTATCTTTTTTGGTAGTGTGTGACCACCCAATCAGCAACTAGACGTTGTAAAGTGCTTGTGCATTCTGTAAAAGACTTTAGGAAGCCATGAAACACAAGTCCTCCCTCCGAATCGAGTTTCGCCTAACGTGTGCTTCCTCAGGAAGGGATTATCTGCGGACTGCGCTCTGCCGGCTTCTTTATCACCACCTGCCGGAAGCTGTTATCAAAATACGATGCCATCCCGAGGATAGGCGAACGGGGGGGATGGAGTCGATTTCTGCCAGCGCTCCTCAAGCTCTCCGTGGCCCGCCACGCCGGCAGAAATCAACTCCCTCCCCCCCGGGTCCGGATTTCACTCCTGCCCCCGGATGGAGAGTGGCGGTGGTCTGCAGCTGCCGCCGACCTTAGGGTGAATATAGTCGGGGTTTCTGTGGCTCCCGGCCGTTCGCCTATCCTCGGGATGGGACGGGGAAATTTGGTGGTGGGGAAAATTAAGGGCTCCTTTTACTAAGCTGCAATAGCGTTTTTAGCACGTGCAGAATTGCTGCGCTACACGGCTAGAATTAACGCCAGCTCAATGCTGGCGTTAGCGTCTAGCACATGCGGCAATTCTGCGCAAGCTAAACGCGCAGCAAAACTGCTTTCGCAGCTTAGTAAAAGGAGCCCTAAATGTGTACTATTTGTATTAGTTAATTATTATTAGTCATTTTCCAATGCTCAATATGACTGCCTTTCTTAAGGTTTGACACTTGTTCACTAATTTTTTATTAAATTTAAGAAGTATCCAATTCTAGAAGTGAATAATTAGATATTTGCCCTCTTTCAAATGGTAAAGAGCAGCGTCTCTCAAACTTTTTTAACTCCAGCACACTAAATGCAGCAAATGTTTTTCATGGCTGGAAAAAATTTCTGGGGAGAACACTGTTGCCATTAGTTTTCAAGGTCCAATCACGTCAAAGAATGATGCTTATCTGGGCAGTTGTATAATAAAAAGAATGTATAAGATAACATGAGAAGTGAAATTGTCATGAATCAGAGGCATACATACCCTGTAGGTCCTAAAAGCAGGCTTGTGAAGGCAGTGGTGTACCTAGCATATGTGACACCCGAGGCCCATCATTTTTTGACCACCCCCCATCTGTATGAAAAACATGATTTGTAGTAACAATCCACACATTGCACAAGAGTGTACCTAGGAAAAGGCAGCATCTTACATACTGCAGTGAGCAGTACATCAGTACACCCTTTGTAAAACTAAACAAGCCAGACTAGTACAGATCAATCCTAACTGAAAACCATGTCTTTCGAACATACAGAAAACACCTTCGCCTAGTATGGAATATGTAATCACAAACTAACCCCTCTCCCTTTTACAAAACTGTAATGTGGATTTTAGCCATGGTGGTAACAGCTCAGACTCTCATAGAATTCTGAGCAATTACTACCATGGCTGGTGCTAAAAAACCGCTCTACAGTTTTGTAAAAGGGGGGATAAAATAGAAAAACGTAGACAAAGGTTAAATTGAACCACCATGAAGCTGGACTCTGCATACAATGCAACACCACAGAAACAGCGATGCATCTCCCCTAAAGCAGAAAAATAAATAAATAAATATAATTTTTTTCTACATTGTCTTCTCTGGTTTCTGCTTTCCTCATAGTCTTGTCACTCTTTTCCTTTCATCCACTGTCTACCCTCTCTCTGCCCCTTCTATATGGCATCTTCTCTCCTTGTATTCAACTTCCATCTCTCCTTTCACCCCTATTATTCTGGCATCCATCTTCTTCCCTCCTTCAATGGTCTGGCATCTCTCTCCTCTTCTTCCCTTCCCTCTCCCACACCCCCATGGTCTGGCATTTCACTCTCTCCTTTCCCTTCCCCCACTTCCATCAGCATCTGCCCCCTTTCTTTCCCTCCAACCCAATTCCATCCAGTATCCTTCCCCCTTATGTCTCTCTCTCCTTCCTTTCACACCAATTCCATCAGCATCTGCCCCCTTTCTCTCCCACCACCACCCTTCTATGCTCCTCTCTCCCTCCAAACCAGCAAGGTCCCATGATGACTGCTTCTGTTGCCTCTGGAAGATGTAAGTGACGTTGGAGGGGGTGGGCCGGCAGATGCAGGGAGTTGCGGCAAGGTTTTGCAATGACTGCAGCTGCCTGTCCACCCCTTCTGACGTCACTTACGTCTTCCAGAGGCAGAAGCGGCAAATGCTGACTTCGCGGGACCTTCCTGCACTTCAGTGCGGCTGCTGACTCTGCTTCAGAATAAGTACAGCAGCCGCGCTAAGGTGCAGGTGCCATTTAGAGCAACTCGGAAGGTTCTGGATCCAGCTGGCTGTGTACCCCCCTAGGGCTGGCACGCGGAGCGGTCTGCCACTGTATGAGGGGACAAAAAATAATAAAAATAATGGATAACTTGACCGATTTAGACATGTCATACAATTATAACCACAAAAATATGTTATAAAATGTAATTCTAAACTTAAAAGACTCCAGACAAAAAACAGACTCTAGAAAGGAAACCAGAAAAGACCAAACCCATTGTACTAAGATCAATGCTAAAATCGGACATATCCATTATGAAGAGACGTGTGGATCACCGCTAATTATAACGAGTGAGTCTTTAAAATATGAGACGGTAATGGATAGCCAGACCTTGTGGACGGAAGTGACAAATACTGGAGCCAAAACCAGAGCACCGTGATGAAACTTGAATAGAAAAATGGATACCTATTTATACTTTTGAGTAAAATTGCGATGCGAACATATCAAAGAAAAGAATAATGTGTAAACTAAAAACCAAGAACAATATATTGTAACACAGAATTCAGAATTAATGAAATAACATGCTAAAAGAACTTAACCCCCCCCCCCCTAAAATAGGGCATATACATACTTAAAATGATGGCTGGTTACAAACAGTATGCCTAGACTATATAGACCTAAACAGGGCAAAAGTAAACGTATGGGAAATGAACAGCTGATAATACAGTGTATCTTGAAAACATAAGCCGATAGTAGCTCAAAGACAAGCCAACCGGGTAGATGAAAAGTGAAACCTGGGAAAGATCTAAATCAGGGGTGTCCAACCTTTTGGCTTTCCTGGGCCACATTAGCCGAAAAAAAAAAATGTTTCTGGGACCGCACAAATGCACAAACGCTGCAGCAAGACAGAGAGAGAGCCTGCAAGACGGTAAACATCCTTGGGCAGCAGAGGAAAACAATGCATCGCGCTCAACCGGGGCCGCACAAAATACTTCACGGGGCCCCTGTCTAAATTATTGTTCAAATGAGCTTCTATTAAAATCAAAGAATAAAACCACAGCACTCGGGAAAGTAAAAAAGGGAGAGTAAAATAGACTTACCGAAAAGGTCTCTGCACTGATGAGATAAACTCGTATGCAGAATAAATGTGAACACAGTGGGGCTATGATATTTGATCCGTTGAAAGAGGCGCCAAAAAAGTGTCGGCAGTGGATTGGATGCACACTGATAGGGGAGGGGCATCGGACTGTTAAAAAAGGCTGCTTTAATAAATAAATGAAAATACTGGTGAAAAACTAAATAAAAAACCAAAACCATGATAAAATGCCAAACCTGACTGCAAGTGGTAGTGAAAGTAGCATAAGGCATACATAGTACTGTTAGTGCCAGAGCTGCTTAGAATAAAGAACCGTGCTATACATGAGGAGATAAGATGTAAAGTGCTGGCCCCTCACTGCACCACTTGATAAAACTAGGGAGCGATGTTCTAGAGCAGGGGTGCCCACACTTTTTGGGCTTGCGAGCTACTTTTAAAATGACCAAGTCAAAATGATCTACCAACAATAAAATAAAAAAAACCCCCACAAAGCACACTGTTCGCATAGAAAATGTTAATTATTATTCCTATTCTGGGTTTTTTTTCAGAGGTCAAAGCAGATGACTCTATGCACTGTCACCTCAGTAACAACCATACAAAAATAGACAAATATACCCCCTTCCTTTTTACTAAACCACGATAGCAGTTTTTAGCGCAGGGAGCTGCACTAAATGCCCCACGCTGCTCTTGACGCTCATAGGCTCCCTGTGCTAAAAACCTCTATTGCGGTTTAGTAAAAGGGGCCCATAGTGTAAAATATAGATTGCAGATATAAATTCAGACATATTTTGATCACTAAATTTAAAAATAAAATAATTTTTCCGACCTTGTTGTCTGGTGATTTCATGAGTCTCTGGTTGCACTTTCTTCTTCTGACTGCATCCAATCTTTCTTCCCTTCTTTCAGCCTGTATGCTTCCTCTCCTCCAGACCTCATTCCCTCCCCCAACTTTTTCTTCCTCTCTCCCTACCCTTTCTTTCTCCCTGCCTCCCTTTCTTTCTTTCTCTCTTCATGCCCCTTTTCTTTTTTCTGTTTCTCTTCTTTCCTTCTGTCTCCCTGCCTGCCCTCTTTCTTTCTTTCTCCCTGCCCTCCCCCAAGCGACTGCCGCTGCCATCGGGGAACAGGCCCCCAAGCCGCCGCCATCGGTAACAGGCCCCAAAGTCGCCGCCCCAAGCTGTCCCTGCTTTGGGCCGACCAGCATTCCTCTCCCTGATGTCAATTCTGCCATCGGGGAGAGGAAGGCTGATCGGCCCAAGATCGCAATCGACCTATTGGGGAAATACTGCCGGGTCCTGCCTTCGCGGAAACAGAAAGTAGGCAGGACCCGGCAGCAAGAAGAGCAAATTGTAAGCTTCACTGACCTGTCTCCCGCCTTAGCCTGTAGTGAATGCATGCTTCGGGGCTCTAACATGTGCATGCCGGCTTCCCTTCTCTTCTCTTCCCCCCCACCCCCCCCCCCGGACATAACTTCCAGTTTCGGAGGGAAGAGAAGGGAAGCCTGCAGGCACACGTTAGAGCCCCGCAGCATAAGTTCGCTATGGGCTAAGGCGTGAAATCTCCAAGCTGGGTTTTTTTTATTTTTTTTGGTGTTGAGCAGCACTGGTGGCAGCAGCAGAATTCACAGCGGATGATAGCCGGACGGTCATCTAAATTACCTGGGCGGACTGCCCGGCTAAAAGACCCTAGAGAGAACACTGCTCCATAGTAGAGCTGCCCGAATCAGGAAAAAAAATTTGATTCGATCCAGCCTATTGAATCGATTTTTCCATTCGATTTTCGTGCCCAATTGGGTGTGTTTTTCACACATCCTGGTGGGTTTATTTTATAGCCTCTTCACCCCCTTTGCCCTTCCGGAGGTCTGGCATCTTTCTTTTTTTTACATCTCCATCCCCGCAGCTGCAGCGATGGACCCCATCATCCCCAAATCCACCATCTCTCCTTTTCTCAACTACCCTCCTATCCAGTATCTCTATCCCCTCTCCAAACCATCCCTTGAATCCAACTTCTCTCCCTTTCTGTTCCTTCCCTCCCTCCATCCCATTGTCCATCATCTCTCTCCTTTTCCTGTTTTTAGACCCATTACCCCCATCCCATCCCATCCACCCCTCCAGTTAATAACTCACTCTAGGGGTCTGGGCAACCTTGCAGGAAGGAGTGATCCCCACTAGCTCCTGGTCTGATGACTACTATTGCCCTAGTGGTAGTATTATGGGATTAATGCTAGGGGTGAGACAATACAATTTTCACAGTAGCAGCCACCAGAGTAGGAGCAATAGGGATCACACCTGTCCCCAATATTACTGGTCCCCTTCAATGAGTTAGAGTCCAAGGATAGGGTGGAAGGTCTGCTACTTGCCCTCAGTGCAGCCATTGGTAGGGGAGAAGCTTAGAGGGAGGGGAGCAGGGTTTTGTGGGTAGTATTGACCATTGAAGGAGCCCACTAGGGGGCTTAAGGTCCCTTATATTTTGTGCCCTATGCTGGGGCAGGGAGTGGGGAGGAAAGGCCCTTGTGGCATCCGAATCTGACTATGAGAGCCCTTTAAGACTTGCCACAATCCCCCACAAAAAGACAAGACCTGTTTTTTAACAGATTGCAATGGCTAGGAGTGTGTCATGCAACAAGGAAACAATTTCTTAAAGAGAAGCAAATGGGCTCATTTGCAGACCGTGTTTAATTCTCACAGGGGAAAAAAAATATATAAGCCTTGCAAACATTTGCATAGGAGGCCTGAAGAGAGAAAAATCAGGTACGGGTTAAACAGCGGCAGGGGACTGAGAGAGAATAGAAGTAATGAAGTAAATTAAACGATCTGTCTAATCATTTACTCTCCCCTTTTCACCGAACACTCGCATCTACACTAGCTGGAGGGGAGCAGGAAACAAACAGCTGGATTATTAACGTGACAGAGCCAAAGTGGCACGTCAAAGCCCCTACAAGCCCCCAGCCAGCACTGGCCACCGCGATCACCCATGACTTTCTTCCCTTCTCTGGCCAAGAATACAGTTGCCTGCCTCGCATAGGAGGAGCAAAGCCAAGATGCAAAAAAAAAAAAAGAGAATCGTGAGAGTCCGCCGGGCACCAGCAGGCACTTGGAAACGATCTCCAGCTGCCTATTGCCCATCACAAAGCCCACGGTGAGCAGCACATTGTTGTGCAGGTGAGGAGCAGGGGGTGCCCGTGCGAGATAGGAGCCTTGAGACCGCATAAAGCAGGAGCAGCAGTAAGAGGCAGCACTGCCGCTCCTGCTTTAGGAGACCTGAAGGCACGGGGAGGAGGGTTGGTCACCTCGAATCGGGAGGCTGATTTAATTAAAAAAAAAAAAAAAAAAATCGATTCGAATTGATTCACCCAAAGTGAATCGGTGAATCGGAAATTGTGCAGCACTACTCCATAAACAAATTACTAACTAGATACTTATGGAATGGTAACCTCCTTGGGTGTCCCTGACTAAGCTGAAGAGGCCTACATCTGTGGGGGGGGGGGGGGTGTTAATTTTTCTTTATATGCCCTTTCTGCTTTGGTGCGTAGTACTAGGCAGTTGTTTGGGAACCGTCTGAGTTCTGAAGAACCATATTGGGTTCAGTTAGAAAAAGAACTTATTGCCCCCTATCAGTTTACCCTAGATGCCCTTCATGAGAAAATGGGTGGTGCTGTGTACTACACAACAGGCGATACAAACTCTGGGGACTGATTTTATCCCAGCAATGTCACTGTGTACAGATTTACCTATTTGGGGAAACTCCCAGATCTATATTAGTCATCGTACTATTTTTTGGCCTCTTTGGGCCACACGAGGGATCTGGACTATTAAAGATCTTCTGGTAAATGGTACCGTAGTCCCTTTCCACACTATACAACTAAGTACCATATGCCTCCCACTCAGGTGTGTTGCTATCTTCAGCTTGGTCAGTGTATTCATTCTGCTTTTGGTTTTGCTTTCTCAAAGCTATACCCAGGTACGGGTTCCATCATAACCTTTTTGAGTGCATTGGAGTTCCAGTCCCATGCCATATCAGCGGTGTATAGGTTTTTCTCTACCTAAATTCGCCCTTCACACTCACTGGGAGCAGGAATTGTCTGTTTGGGTCTCTGACCTTCATTGGAACTATCTTTGGTGGTGTAATCGTTCTCTGGGTGCAGCCTCTGTACTGCGATCCTTGTATTTTATTCTAAATAAGTTGTATTGGAAGTCTGTTAAAGCGCACACTTCTAATCCTAAGTATTCCAATTTGTGTTGGAGATGTCATACTGCTATAGGTACTTTTCAACATTTATTGTATGAATGTTCTAAGGTTGCACTGTTCTGATAGGAGATATGGGAGCTTATATGTGATATCCTACCCATTCACTCTACCTGTCACTATGCAGATATTATACTGCGCTCGGTGCTCGGTGCATGGGTCCTTGTACCTTACTGTGTCTCAAGCTAAACTTTTTGATATCCTGATCGCTGTGGCACTGAAAACTATTTTATGTCATTGGAAAAAGGACTCTTACCATACATTTGTGGTGGATGTGGTTGACTACCGTATTTTCGCGGATATAACGCGCGCGTTATACGTGATTTTACGTACCGCGCATACCCCTCGCGCGTTATATGCCTGAGCGCGGTATACAAAAGTTTTTAAACATAGTTCCCACCCCGCCCGACGCCCGATTCACCCCCCCAGCAGGACCGCTCGCACCCCCACCCCGAACGACCGCTCGCACGCGCTCCCACCCGCACCCGCATCCACGATCGGAGCAAGAGGGAGCCCAAGCCCTCTTGCCCGGCCGACTCCCCGACGTCCGATACATCCCCCCCCCCGGCAGGACCACTCGCACCCTCACCCCGAAGGACCGCCGACTCCCCAACAATATCGGGCCAGGAGGGAGCCCAAACCCTCCTGGCCACGGCGACCCCCTAACCCCACCCCGCACTACATTACGGGCAGGAGGGATCCCAGGCCCTCCTGCCCTCGACGCAAACCCCCTCCCCCCAACGACCGCCCCCCCCAAGAACCTCCGCCCGTCCCCCAGCCGACCCGCGACCCCCCTGGCCGACCCCCACGACACCCCCACCCGCCTTCCCCGTACTTTGTGTAGTTGGGCCAGAAGGGAGCCCAAACCCTCCTGGCCACGGCGACCCCCTAACCCCACCCCGCACTACATTACGGGCAGGAGGGATCCCAGGCCCTCCTGCCCTCGACGCAAACCCCCCTCCCTCCAACGACCGCCCCCCCCCCAAGAACCTCCGACCGACCCGCGACCCCCCTGGCCGACCCCCCCACCCCCCTTCCCCGTACCTTTGGAAGTTGGCCGGACAGACGGGAGCCAAACCCGCCTGTCCGGCAGGCAGCCAACGAAGGAATGAGGCCGGATTGGCCCATCCGTCCTAAAGCTCCGCCTACTGGTGGGGCCTAAGGCGCGTGGGCCAATCAGAATAGGCCCTGGAGCCTTAGGTCCCACCTGGGGGCGCGGCCTGAGGCACATGGGCCAAACCCGACCATGTGTCTCAGGCCGCGCCCCCAGGTGGGACCTAAGGCTCCAGGGCCTATTCTGATTGGCCCACGCGCCTTAGGCCCCACCAGTAGGCGGAGCTTTAGGACGGATGGGCCAATCCGGCCTCATTCCTTCGTTGGCTGCCTGCCGGACAGGCGGGTTTGGCTCCCGTCTGTCCGGCCAACTTCCAAAGGTACGGGGAAGGGGGGGTGGGGGGGTCGGCCAGGGGGGTCGCGGGTCGGTCGTAGGTTCTTGGGGGGGGGCGGTCGTTGGAGGGAGGGGGGTTTGCGTCGAGGGCAGGAGGGCCTGGGATCCCTCCTGCCCGTAATGTAGTGCGGGGTGGGGTTAGGGGGTCGCCGTGGCCAGGAGGGTTTGGGCTCCCTTCTGGCCCAACTACACAAAGTACGGGGAAGGCGGGTGGGGGTGTCGTGGGGGTCGGCCAGGGGGGTCGCGGGTCGGCTGGGGGACGGGCGGAGGTTCTTGGGGGGGGGCGGTCGTTGGGGGGAGGGGGTTTGCGGCGAGGGCAGGAGGGCCTGGGATCCCTCCTGCCCGTAATGTAGTGCGGGGTGGGGTTAGGGGGTCGCCGTGGCCAGGAGGATTTGGGCTCCCTCCTGGCCCAATATTGTCGGGGAGTCGGCGGTCCTTCGGGGGGGGGGTGCGAGTGGTCCTGCCGAGGGGGGAGAAGAATCGGACGTCGAGGGGGGGCATCAGGCTTTCAGGATGGGGACAGGACTTCAAGGGGGGACAGGCAGACCTTCAAGGGGGGACAGGCAGACCTTCAAGGGGGGACAGGACTTCAAGGGGGACAGGCACGGAGAGGCGGGGCAGTGCACCGAAAGTCAGGGCGGGTGAACGGTGAGTCGGGGCAACCAGAGGAGAGTCGGGGCAGTGCACCGAAAGTCAGGGTGAGTCGGGGCAACCAGATGAGAGTCGGGGAGAGCGAAAGGAGAGTCGGGGTGGCCAGAGGAGAGTCGGGCAGCATGCGCGTTATATGCCTGAGCGCGGTATAGAAAAGTTTTTGTACATATCATCGTGATTTCTGCGCGCTATACCCCTGTGCGCGTTTTACAATGGTGCGCGTTATATCCGCGAAAATACGGTACTATAGCACAATATGAATGTTCCTCATCTCGATTGTCTTCCTATCATCAGATCTGGACTCCTTTTCTCCATTATTGCTATACCTAGGTGTGATTGCTATGTGTAGGGATTGCATACTCCTTGTTACTGTTTTTTAATCTGTTGTATTGTCTTATTGCCTACCTGTTGGTATATCCTATTGACTGCCATTGTTTGTGACTGTTACACTGTATTGTGCATGATTCTTTCAATAAAAATTGTCTTATCATAATGCCACAGGAGATTTTTTATAATCCCAAAATTAATACAAATATAATGTTGATTATTAAAGTGAAGTGCTCAGACCACCCGCTTATGTGCTAAATCATAAACAAGCACAGTCTTCAATCCACCAAGACAAATTGTTTAAAGTAAATTCACTACTAATCTACTCCAAACTTTTTCACTCTTTACTTATCTTATGTCATCTTGGTGTGCTCATGTTCTCTATACAGCGCCTGTGCTTGATTAAAGTGTCCAACTTAATCTCTCAAATTGTGCATTGAGCTGGCCCCCCGACTCTAGTTTCACATTGATAATCTCCTCAAGAGGGGACAAAAATTATTGAACAAAAATTATTGAACACACACACAAAAAAATTAGAATTCTGTTAAATTCCTGACTTGTATGTCTCTTCCTTTATGTTATTTTTCAGCCAAGAAGAGCCTTCTGGCTTTCTGGATCGCCAGGAATCGGTGGCCACCACAGAGGCCAGGCTGAGGATGGAAGGTGTGGAGCTCAAGGAAGAATGGCAGGATGAGGACTTTCCCAGGTAAATGAGATGAATTGGGATTAATACCATTTTTTTCAGGAATGGGGCAGTGTTGTGTTCAGAACCTTTCAAAAATCCTGGGTTTTTTTGTTTGTAGTCTTGTCTGTTCTCTAAAACAGGTATGTGGTATAGCTGAAGCTTGTGATCATTGGCCAGAAAGAATAAAAATATACAAGACACACAACAGAATGCTGGTAAGAAATAGTACATGAAAGAGGCAAAATTACAGAACAGGAACAAATTTGACAAGGAGATAAATTGTTGAGAAGGTGCAGTTTGAAAATAGGCTGCGTTGACCTGGGGGTTGCATAACCCTCTTCCACTCAATCCCCCCCCCCAAAAAAAAAAAGAGACTCAGTGCTTTTCTGTGGAAGAAGCAGTTCAACAGGACATTGTTGACATAATGGTTAAGAAATTCACTCCTAGTGGAATTCTGCGCAATTATGCAATGCAGAATTTTCACAGAATTCCCCAGGCATGCAGAAACACCTGTGTTCTGTGCAGAGTTACTCCCTATCTGGGTCAGAATTGCAATCGCTGCTGGCGACATCTTCAGGAGCCTGTGTGGGCTCTATAGGCTTCCCTCTTACTGTGTTCCTGTCATTTATGATGTCTTTCAGGCAGGACTGTGATAGAGGGAAGCCGGCAGAAGGTTGTCTCAGGAATTGGCGTCGCTGGGATACTGCTGGATTGGGGATAATGTGGACAATAAGGGGAGAGTCGGAAGTGCTGGCTGGGGAGGATTGGGGTGTAGGAAGTGCTGGCTGGGGGAGGGGCGCAGGGACGCGAGAGGTGTGCTGGCTGGTAGGGGGCGCCTAGGGGAGTGAGAGGCACTGGCTAGGGTGTGGAAGATCCTGCACACCCTAGAGGCATAAACATAAAGAACAGATCCTAGATGGGGACTGAGCATAGAGATAAGAACACTGAAGAAATGCTGGGCATGGAGAAGGACAGACATGGAGAAGAATGCTTGATGAGGTGAAAAAGCATTGACACAGGGGCATTGCTTGAAAAGGGGTGCTTTTGATTGTGGGATGATGGATTCAGGAGAATGGAGATGAACATGGGAGAAGCTCAGGATAGAGACAGGAAGTTTGCTGTGCTTTGAGCCCCAGCAGCCATCCACTTCACAGTGCACAGTTGTAAGTGTCTCGGATGCTCAGACTACCTTTTTATCTGTGCATCCAGACATCACTTCGCTGGTCACTGAGCAATGGGAGAATCTAGAAGTCTCCCTGAAGGTGTCAAAAACTATGTCCATACTTTACCCTATGGCTCCAGAGTTTCAGCAGCTGTTCAGTCAGACAAAGATGGAGTCCATGGTGGCTCAAGTGACTTAAGCATACCTCCCTCTCTAGCGAGTGGGGAGTGATATCAAATAATGCAAAAGATCACAAGGTAGACATGGTTCTTAAGAAACAATTTGAAGCACTGGTTTTGGGGATCAAAGCTGCAGTGGCAGTCTGTTTGTGGCACGTGCCTGCCACACTAGGTTAAGTCGGAGTCCTACCGAGGAGGACGACATCTACTCCCCAGCTGGTATTGGAAGGGGCAGATTATGTGGCAGATGCTCTATATGACATCAAAGTCATGAGCAAGGTTTCTGCATATGCTGTTTTGATCCAGGATGCTCTGGATCAAAGAGTGGATGCCAGTGTGGTAGATCGCTGCCTTAAATCTCTGCCAAACAGCAGACTTTGCCGACCCATTGGAGGAGGCAGTCATTTTTTGTTCCTCAAGATGTTTCCATCAGTACTATACAGGTTCTTTACCTCTGAGATCTTATCGAGGATCCAGACAGAGATTTAACACCTTTAGACACCAGCAATCCTCAGGGTCTCGCTTCGGCACATCCTCCAAGAAACCACAATAATGCCAGGTTATCAGCCACACCCTATGCACATTGGTGGGAGACTGTTGGCATTCTTGAGGTAGTGGGAACAAATTTTCTTGAGCTGCTGGATCCTGGATCTTCTTCGAGAGGGCCACAAGATCGAGTTCTATTGCACTCCTTCAGATTTGTTCGATCCACCAGCTGACCGGTTGGCTGGAAAAAGAGGCCATGGTCTGAGCAACAGTGTAAAGTCTATTGGATATTTTAAACCATAGAACCAGTTCCCAAAGAAGAATTGGGTTCTGGCAGATACTCTATTTACTTCATAGTGCCCAAGAAAGGCACAGAAGACTGGACACCGATCCTAGACCTAAAGTCTGTGAATGTGGCACCAAGAATATCGCACTTCTGCATGGCGACAGTTCGATCAATCATTGCAGTGCAGTGTTCTCCCCAGAAATTTTTTCCAGCCGGGTGGCATGAAAAAGTAGCTGGGCGGGATGGGAAAATTTGGTGGTGGGGAAAATTAAGGGCTCCTTTCCCTAGCAACAGCAGCAGATGAATCCAGAGACGAATGGGATAGCTCACATTTACCAGCAGGTGGAGATAGAGAAACTGATTAACAGGTGTTCTTATTGGCTGGCACTCCTCCTGTCTCATCAGTATGCTCTATCTCCCAGCAGGGGAAAGTCGCTATTCCAATTGCTCCTGGATTCTGACTATGGCTGGAAATTCTATTTCTCCTGTTGAGATTCTTTCTCTTCAGTGAGACAGGGGTGTCCGGCTGAACGGTGCCGGCTTTAGAGGTTACACTTGGGCCCCCCCTTGTCCCTGCCTCACCCTCCCTCCAATGATAGAGGGTCTGCCCTGGTCCCTATTTTTTCTTCTTTCCCATTAAAAAAAAAAAAAAAGGGGACTACACAGCTGAATTTTTGCCCTGCTCGTGCTGGGCAGCCGGTGTTACCGGCGTCTACCGGCACTATTCAGTAGACTGTGAGTATGTGTTTTAGTCTACTGGTCTCTGAACTTTGTGGTTGTGTGAGAGCTGTGGGTTCTTGACTATGGCAATTTTGTTTTGTGGTGGAATGTGTTTTATATGAGGTTGCTTCAGTAAGGTGGCCTCTGTATTCCCGCGCATAAGTAAGGAGAGCTTCTTTTCTTGCCCTGGCGCTTGTGCTGTGGGGTTGGTAGTTTCTGGGACATTGTTTTCTTGATGCTGCCACGGCCCGTGGGGAAATGCAACTGTGTGGCTCTCGATATGGCCGCGGGGATGTGAGGACGGTTCCGGGTGTGTTATACATTATCTGAACTGGAGCTGAATCTTTCTGTAGCGCGGGTGGTGCGAGCTTGTGCTCCCCTGCTGTTGGGAGCCATGCGCCTTTTCCCCTTTCCTCCCCGAGGTGTGTTTTGCAATGTTTATTGCAATTTGTGGAGAATGCGGCTGCACTGTTATATTTATGCCTGTATATATTTATATTTATATATATACGCTTCGGCTATGGGCTCCGAGTCTGTTGTGAGCGGCAATGTTCTCGGAGCCGGCCTGTTTTGGCGCGAAACAGTCCACGCTTGGGTCGCCAGCACCGCATTACTCGGGGAGTTATTCTAGGCGGCTGACCTTCTCAGCGCGGGCCTCGACGTCTGCTTTGCGGGGCGGTGTGCTTCTGTTTTGGCTATGAGTTCCCGGTCTGTTTTGTACAGCGCTGTTGGGGGAGCCAGCCGGTTTTGATTCTGGTGGGAAAGTGCCCGCGCTTGGGCCCCCAGCGCCGCGGGGTTCAATGACTCATGTCCTGCAGCTGACTTTTAAGCGTGTACCGCGGCTTCTTTTTGTTTCGGGGTTGGATCGTCAGCCCTGTTGGAAACAGCTTTGCCCCGTATTGCAGTGCTCAAGTTTGCTGTGGTGTTTATTCCACATGCTTCTCTTACCAAAAAAAAAAAAAAAAAATGCAGCTGGTTGTTCTTGGGGGCTGTCCATTTATATCCCTAGGCACTTACACATTAAGTTTCTGCCCTGGGTTTGGCTGCCTACGCTTGGTTGTGCTACCTTATGGGTTGGCAAACAGCACGGTGGAGTAGGTGTCAAGGGCGTGCCAGTGTATCATTCGAGTGGTTCATTGCTTCACTCGGGGTTCCGATAATGTGCAGCGATGTTGGAGGTTTCCTTAGGCCTTCTGCCTATGTGCTGCGTCCGCCTGCTTGTGCTCTAGACATGTTTCTTCAGGGTAGTATGCAGGAATTCCGATTTGGGGGTCTCTCTTGAGGCCTGATGGTTCTTTTCTTCTTGCTGTGGGCCAGCTTGTCTGTGAAAACCTGGTTGGCGCAAGGGTTGTGTGCTGGGTTAGTAACAAGAAGCTGAGGGTTCAAGCCCCAGCTAAGGAGTAGAGCTGATATGGCTCCAAAAGAAGAGGCGGAGGGTTCAAGTCTATTTAAAAAAAAAAAAAAAGCTAGACGGCCTTCCGCTCTAGAAGCATGGTCTAAGTGGCTGCTGATCCCTAAGGGCGAGAACCTCTGCTTGCGAGTTCGTAGGGTAGCTGGCACTGTATGCCCAATGAATTCTCCCCTTAAGCTCTCTTTTGGAGTGGAAACCTGGTCTGTTTTCGGCCAGGTACAGCTCGTTTCTCTGGAGAGGCGTATGCTGCTTCTGGATTACGCCTGGTGCGCCTTGTCTTTCCTTTGCTTGCGTAAAGTTCAGGCAGGTTGCTGAATGACCTCATGCTCCCTTTCACATCGCAAGACGGTGTTCTTTTTCCAGGTTTACAGTTTTCTCATGAAGGAGTAGTCGCTTTACTGTCAGGTCAGGGAGCTGTGGACATTTTTCAGGATGCTTGCACCTTTGCATCCTCCTCACGTTTCCAGTTCGTTCATGGAGTCTCTCTGTTTTGCGTTTCTCTTTGAAGTGTTGCTGGTCCTCGGGACAGTTCTTGTAGTTCTTAGGGTACCACTTAATAGTGGGTGGCCAAGACGGGGGCTTTGGGCAGGCTGGATTCCATTCTGCTGCATTAGTTTCTCAGGGTTACCCATTTCTGCAGTCAACCTGGGAATATATTTACATTTTCTCTATGGACTCCGAATCGGCACTAGGTTTGCCTGCCTCTCTTGGAGCAGCGCTTTCGGTTTTGGCACATTCCATTTCACCTACCCAAGGGTTCATTGGCACTGCCAGGCGATTTATCTGATTTCTGCTTGACTGCCTGCTTGATTCGGACGACTTCCAGTCGGGTCTTTTGACTGACACGAAGCGGGTGGTATCTTTTCCTCAGTTCTTTACATACGCATCTTCAAATTTGCAGTGCTCTTTTCTCCTATAATATTTATAGGTATATCGGGTTGATGCTGTTATTCTTATAGGAGAGACATTGTTTCTTTCCAGAGACTTGAGCGTGGGGTCTCGATCTCAGATTGGCGTTCTTCGCTTACCATGGCTAAGAGTATGGGGTTCTGTACAGGTTCTAGCATCCATATTGCTGACCCCTCTGGGAACCTCGGCTTGCTTTCCCTTCTAACGCTACAGCAGCCGCTTTTGTTCCGGTGGTTCCCGGTATCTCTGGGCTCCTATTAGTTGCTATGCTTCTCCTGCATAGCTCTGTATGATTTGGTGGCTCAGCAAGATTGTCTTTCCAGGGCATGCCTCGGTCTTTGCTGGACTAGCTCATGACCACCGACCATTCCGGACTGTCGGGTTGGGGGGCTCGGTGGCTTCCATCCTCAGCTTCAGGAGTCTGGTCTTCAGAGGCGACTAAGTACTGGTTCCTTCTTCTACTCTTGAGCATGGTCAGGCTTCCTTTCTGGAGCTTCAGACCATTCTTCCGGAATGCCGCTGAGGGCCCTTTCAGTCAGTATTATGATGGGGGTATTTCTCTACAGCTTGGGCAGTAGGTGATGTACTCAGTTGCCAGGTACAGTGGTTGTTCTACTTCGATGGGTGGACCCTCATCTTTCTATTCTGTTGGCAGATCATTTTACGGGTTAGGAAAAGAGTTTGGTTAGTCTTTCTCTCTGCGAAATCTGAGCATGGCCCATTTATTGGATGTTACAGTGTACAGCACTGTGTATGCTCTAGAAGTGTAGACGTTAGTTATAGTGATATCTTCTACATCCTGGATGTTGGGAATTTTGGCTCAGGCGTTCCACTTTTTTGTGGAAGTAAGATCTCCTGGAACTTGACCTCATGGCCTCGTCTCACAATTCCATGCTTCCTAGCTTCTTCGGCGGACACAGGAAGTGGGAGTTAGAGGGGGTAACAGTGTGGCTTCTTTCTCACCTCTGGTTTCTCTTTTTCAGTGTTTTCCCCTGGCTGATGATGGCTTGGATTTGCCATCTCAAGCTCGCTTTCCGGGCACAGTATTTGTAGAATCTCTGGCTTGGCTGCGCCATCCTTGCTATGTGGATCTGATGAGCCTTTCGACAGCCGGACTAAGAAGTTTCCTAGTATCTCCGACTTTGCTCTCCTTGGGTGAGATCAACATGGATATGCATACTACTTTGGTATTACGACCTAGCTTTTGAGCAGTCTTGACTGGCGTGTGAGGGTTATGCGAAGCAGGTTGTTTCTTCTCTTATCCAGGCGCTACAGACGTCTTCTCCTGTGGCTTCTGCTTCCTTTTGGAGGTTTTTCCTTTCTTGGATACTTCTCAACAGTTGCACCCTTCCTGAGTTCCTTTTTGGCACAGGTGTATTGCCGATGGCGTAGCGTTCAATTCCCTTCAGCTTCAAGTGCCATTCTTGGCTTGTTACAGGAACTAGGTATATGGCCCTTCGCTGACTTCTCAGCTTCCTGTAGTTCAGTTCCTAAACAGAAGTGCGGTATATTCATGCGCCTCTTAGAAAGCCCGGTTTGGAGTAATTCATTCACGTACTTCTTCTAAGTTACCGATGGCTTCATTTTAGCCTTGTCCTTTGGGACTCTAAAGAGCTGTGCGGTTGACCATGGGATTCCTTGTGGCCATGGCTTCAGCTTTGCAGTTGCGATGTTGCAGGCCTTGTTCAACGGGGATTCCTATTCCTTATTTCCGTCATATGGGGTGTCAGTTTGGATGGTACCACTATTTCTTTCTAGGGGGGTGTCATCCTTTCTTTTACGTCATGCTCGCTTTTCCTTCCTTCTTCCTGGGAGGAGATAGTGGGAGTAGTACTTTTATTCACTGCATTTTTTGAAACGTATGTAGCGTTCTCCGCGAGCTCGGTTTCTAACAACTGTTAGTTGTTTATATCTCCTTTTTGGGATTCTTCAAGGGACGCCTCAGGCGTATGGCGGCATCCGATGCCTACCTCGCTCAATGGGTCCAGGAGGTCATTCTTTATACTTGCCTGCTGGCAGGGGAGCGGGTGGCGATTGAACTTCATGACCATTCCGCTGGAGCGATGGCTACTTCTTGGGCTCGGCCTTGGAGGATATTTGTCTCGCGGCTAACTAGTCTTCCGAGAGTGCCTTCTCTCCGCGTTTCTGCATGGATGTGTGGGCACATGCGATAGGGGCTTTTTGGTGCTTCGGTTGTTGCGGAGGCGGTATTTGCTTCCCACCCAGATTGAGGATTGCTTTGCTACATCCCATTGGTCTCTGGATTCATCTGCTGCTGTTGCTAGGGAAGGTAAAATTATGTCTTACCTGTTAATTTTCTTTCCCTTAGACGCAGCAGATGAATCCAGAGCCCCACCCTTTCTAATATTTGGTTGTCGGTTTTTTCGTGTGCGACTTTTAGTGATTGGTTGTTGTTAATGGTTGTATTCTGTAGCGTTGCTGTTTCCGATGTGTTCTGGGAAAGAAGTTTTTTACATGCTATGCCTATTGATGGTTAAATGTACTTGGGCAAGGAGCTATACTGATGAGACAGGAGGAGTGCCAGCCAATAAGAACACCTGTTAATCAGTTTCTCTATCTCCACCTGCTGGTAAATGTGAGCTATCCCATTGGTCTCTGGATTCATCTGCTGCGTCTAAGGGAAAGAAAATTAACAGGTAAGACATAATTTTACCTTTATGAAGGTGCATTAGGGCCTTAATGTGCGGAATTGCGTACGCTAAAATGCTGTGCGTGCTAGCCGCTACAGTCTCCTCTTGAGCAGGCGGTAGTTTTTTGGCTAGCGCATGCTAATCCGGTGCGTGCGCTAAAAACGCTAGTGCACTTTCGTAAAAGGAGCCCTAAATGTGCATTATTTTTATTAGTTTATTATTATTATTTTCCAATGCTCAATATGACTTCCTTTTTTAAGGTTTGACACTTAGGCGGTGTTCCAGTAGCATTTAAGCCACCTTTGAAAAAAAGTAATGCAGATCCTCTTATTCCAAATAACTACCGTACTTGAAAGAGTAGTATTCAACCAACTTCAAACTCATGTTGAATCAGTTAAAGCTTTGCATCCCCAGCAATCTGGGTTTTGTTTAAGACATAGCACAGAGACTGTAGTTCCTGCCTTAGGGCTCATTATAAAAAGCTGCGATAGCAATTCTGTCACAGCAAATGCATTGAAGCCCATAGGAATTGAATTGACTTTGGTGCATTTGCCATGGGAGAATTGCTACTATAGCTTTGTAAAAGAGGCCCTTACTGAGTGAATTCCATAGTCACCTAGACCAGTGCTTCTCAACATTTTCAAGCCCCCTAAGTCTAACAATACCAACCAAGTACCCCAGCCCAAGCTCCGCCCTGACCCACCCCCATTATAATAGTACTAATTGTAATGCAATTTCTGCCATTCATTTTTCATGTAATCCCACTGCTAACAATACTTCTTTCAGAGATGCTTACGTAATTATGTTTAGGGTCCTCAGAGGGCCACCACACACTCAAATCATTTCATTGTGTGGGGCTTTATGCTCCCATTCGTCACTGGGCCCATATTCCTTACTTTAACTTTTTAGGGTAATTTTAAATATAAATACTAAAAGTACTTAGCTTTAGGTTGAACGTTAGTCGGGGGGGTAGAAATATCCGCCAACATGTTTCGCCCATACAACTCAGGGCTTTATCAAGACTCCCTCACCCGTTCGTTATCTTTAGTAATCTTTTTACTGCCACCATCACGTGGCATCACGTGACGTGATGGTGGCAGTAAAAAGATTACTAAAGATAACGAACGGGTGAGGGAGTCTTGATAAAGCCCTGAGTTGTATGGGCGAAACATGTTGGCGGATATTTCTACCCCCCCGACTAACGTTCAACCTAAAGCTAAGTACTTTTAGTATTTATATTTAAAATTACCCTAAAAAGTTAAAGTAAGGAATATGGGCCCAGTGACGAATGGGAGCATAAAGCCCCACACAATGAAATGATTTGAGTGTGTGGTGGCCCTCTGAGGACCCTAAACATAATTACGTAAGCATCTCTGAAAGAAGTATTGTTAGCAGTGGGATTACGTCCTATTGTGTCTGAGAGTATATACGAATATTCTTCTTTCATATTCAGTAGTAGAGTGCCTAGTGATTCATTCATTTTTCATGTACACAAAATATCTTATTCATAATGGTAATCACAAAATTAAAAAAACACAAAGCACACTGTATGTAGAGAAAATGTTAATTATAATTAATATTTGTTTTGTTTTTCAAAGAAGTCAAGGCAGATGAATTTAAAATATACAATGTCACCTCAGTAACAACTAAAGAAAAATAGACAAATATAGTGCAAAATATGACAGCAGATTATAAATTCTCAAAACTGACATATTTTGATCACTAAATTGAAAATAAAATCATTTTCCCTACCCTTGTTGTCTGGTGATTTAATTAGTTTCTGGTTGGACTTCCTTCTGACTGTGCATCCAACATTTTTTTTTTCTTTCTGCCTCCTGCATGCTTCCTCTCTGGACTGCATTCCCTTCCCCAACCAACATCTCTCTCTGCCCCTCCATGAGTCCAACTTTTCTTCCTCTCTCTTCCACCCCTATTGGCAACATGTATCCCTCTCTCTCCCTCCTGTTATGATCTTGCATCTCTGTTCTTCCTCAGGGTCTCTCCCCCTCTGTCTCTTTTGTCTGCCTCTCCCATAGTCCAGCATCTGCTTCCTATCTTTCCCATTTGGTCCAGGCTCTCTCTCTCTCTCTTTCTTCTGCTTACAACCCCCCCCTTTCTTCCTCAGGGTCTCTCCCCCTCTGTCTCTTCTGTCTGCACCTCCCATAGTCCAGCATCTGCCTCCTGTCTTTCCCCTTTGGTCCAGGCTCTCTCTCTCTCTCTCTCTCTCTGTCTTCTGCTTATACCCCTCCTCCCCATGTTCAGCATTTGTTCTCCTTTTTTCTAGGTCTTTCTCTGCCTCTCTCTCCTTCCTTCCTCCTTCCCTCTCTGGTCCAGAATCTTTCCACTTCTCTGCAGTCTCTTTCTCTCTCTTCCCACTATACATTCTTCAGGCCGTATGGTTTGTACATCTATCTCAAGAAGAGAACCTGGCTTTTAAGTTTCCTTACAGTGGTAACTCTGGGGGAATTCTTAGCCTCCCTAGATCTGACAGATGCATACCTCCATATTTCCATTTTCCTGGACCATAAGAAGTATTTGTTCAAATGGTTGGAAGCTCATCTTTGGGCGCTCTCTGCAGCCCACATAGCGGGAATGAAAAACGTACAGGCCGACTTTCTCAGCTGGCAGACTCTAGACCCAAGGGAGTAGTCACTATCCCAAAGAGTGTTCAACCTCATTGTCCAGTGTTGGGAAAGCCTGGCGATGGACTTCATTGCTTCAGCAAGAACGCAAAGGTAAATTGTTTCTATGGCTGAAGGGATGAATTGGGAAGTGCAGAGTTGAACACGTTAGTTCAGCCCTGACTGGAAGAGAGGCTTCTATATGTGTTTCCACTGTGGCTCATGGTGGGCTGGGTTATCAGTAGAATTGCAAATCATACAGGATTTGTGATCCTGGTAGCTCCAGATTGGTCTTGCTGGCCTTGGTATGTGGATCTAGTGCATCTCAAACGATACAGATGCATCAAACTACAGATTTCACACAGGGTTCATCAGGTCCAGTTCCCATGGAGAACCTGGAGTACTTTGTTCTTATGGCATGGCTCTTGAGTGCACGGCCTTAACCTGTAAGGGTTATTAGGCCACACAGGCAGCGAAACTTGACCACCAACTGTTCAATCTACTGATCACGACACTAGACTACAAAACTTTCAGAAAAGAAATAAAAACCCTGCTATTCAAGAACTCCATCAAGACAAACTAACTCCGCAGGAAGCATTTCAGTCCCCCGAAGTAACCCGCTCAAATAATAATAATAATAATAATAATTTTATTTCTTATATACTGCTATACCATAAGTTCAAAGCGGTTTACAACAAGTTACATACAATGAGAGTAAGAGATGTTTACAACAAGAAGTAAGAGATGTTTATGTAACTCTTCTGGAAATGTCCAGATAACCTCTTATGTAATCTGCCTTGAACCGCAAGGTAATGGCGGAATAAAAGTCACTAATGTAATGTAGTCATTTTCACTCTTTGAGCGAAAAAAGCCTTTGACGTTTGTGGCTTACGCTGAGGCTTGGAGAGCTTTCCAGCTCTGGTGATCCTGGCATTTCTGGAAGGTGGAACAACCCCCAACACCAGGCTACAGATATAAAGGTGACCATTTTGTTTTTGATGGGTTATTAAAGAAATGACAATTTTGCATGAGGTAAAACTCTTTATAGTTTATAAATCTTTCCTTTTGGCCAAGTCTTAATAATAATATTGTAATTTATAGCTAAAGAGACATATGATCAAGAAACTGTTTTATTTTACTTTTGTGATTATGATAAACATACCGAGGGCCTCAAAATAGTACCTGTCGGACCACAAGTTTGAGACCACTGGGCTAAATTAAGAGGCACTTAAAAGTCCTTAAGTGTTTATATAGCATTAGGATGAAAAGTACAAAAGTAAAATAAAATATTTGAATTATTTTGCACTTATAATACTTCATGGCTGTTTAAAAGTCTTTGTTCTCTTCTGTATCCTCTGCATGCTAGTTCCCACATTCTCTCCTCTTCCACTCTACTCCTCAACACTGTCCCCATATGCTTTTTAATACCCAATTACATTTTTTTGCACTGTGTTTCTCCATAGTCTCCTTTTCTATTTTTCTTACTTTAGAAACCATACCAACTCTACTACTTTAGCCCTGGCTTATTTCAGGTAGTGAGGCTTTGGAAACTCATGTTCTCTAGCCACTGCCATGCTTATTTGTTTTCTGCTTCTGAGTACATAAAAGTGTTGATATCACAAAAGGGCAAATCAAATACTATGCATGTGTTTAACATAAGATCCACTAAAACTCAGTTAAAGCTTTAGAAAGCTAGGCTTAACCTGACTGTTGCCCAAGTAACAGAACTTTGTACAGGCAGATGGGAGACACGCACATGATTCTGAAATGTTACTGCTAGTGCTGGGGCCACTAAGGACTGGAGCTGCAGCAATAACTTTGGGAAGAAGGTAGTCCCAACTGTTGCAGAAGAGCAACAACCTTTAGTTGGTTTAAGAATGTACATGCATTAGGGCTCAGAAAGGAGCTAATGTCCTTGTTCCTTGGCTAGAGGACTGCTAAAGTGGCCAAGTTAGATGGGTGTGAAGGAAGAAGACGTGGTAAGGAATTAGCCTTGTTGGCACTTTTTATTTGAATTGGATGCTTGGAGAATCTAAAATAATCAGGTACAGGGTCTGTTGTGCCATACATTGAGATTAGTTTCTATTGCAGCATATCATACCTAGCAAGTAAAAATAGTTGTAATATAGAAGCTTGAAAACAATGCATTTTACTGTTGCTAGGCCACTACCAGAGGATGACCATCTTGAAGGAGACTTCCTAGCATCAACTGGAGACAGCCATTCAGGTAAGAGCTATACGTAACAAAGTAGATGACATTGGATAAAGGCCTGAATGGTCCAGACAGTCTGCCCAGTAGTCACATCTGTTATCAATTCATAAAAGAAACTATATGATGGCCTCCTGGCCACTCAAGCAGCCAAACTAGACAACCAAATCGCCAATCTACTGACGGCATCCCTCGACTACAAGACTTTTAGAAAAGAAATAAAGACCATACTCTTCAAGAAAAGTCTGAAAAAAGAAATAATACCGCAAGTCTCAAACTCCACCTCTCACTAAAGCCAACTACCCCAAACAAATAACCTTACCCATTTCTTACTCTTTTTGAAAATGACCAATTTTTTTTTTTTTGTAAGTTCTTGTTGTAATACATCTTGGATAATTCTTTTGTAATCCGCCTTGAACTGCAAGGTAATGGCGGAATAGAAATCCCTAATGTAATGTAATGTAATAAAACCAACAATAAACATGGCATAAAATGCATATTCTTGATCTTGATCTTTCTTTGCTATTTTTGGGACACATAGCATAGAAGTCATGTGACCTTAATTCCTTACAACTGAGGTTGCCATCAAAGCACCATTCAACACATCAACATCCATGAATTCAATTAAGTTTGTGTTGTTTTGTTTTATACCATCCTTCCTAATTAAAGTTCCCTCTGTGTTCATCCCACACCTTTTTTGAATTCATCACTATTTTCATTTCCACCATCTCCTCTGAGAGGGCATAGCAAGCATTGACCACCTTCTCCATTAAAAAACTTATTTCCTGACTTAAAGCATAAGTCTACCATTCCCACAACCTCCATTCATGTCCTCTAATTTTACCATTTTCCCCATCTCTAGAAAATATTTTGTTTGTATTTTCAAGTATTTAAACATCAGTATTGTATCTTTCCTATTCTTCCTTTACTCTAGGGCAAGGGTCAGTAATTTTTTTAATCAAAGAGCCATTTTATCCTAAATGTTTGACCCAAGAGAAGGGGGTTTGAGATATGATTTTTTAATGTAATATGGGTATATATGTATTTTAACACAAAAACAAAACTTCAAGTACTTACAGAATATTAAAAAATAAATAAAAATATTTCCCTCTCCTCCCATGCACCATCTCTCCTTCCCCTCCACCCTTGTGTCCATTTCTCCCTCTCTCACCACTCTTATCTCTCCTGCAACATATTTCCTCCCCCAACCCCATTCGCAAATATTATGCTCTTTATCCCAGGTCAAGCAGGCAGCATATTCTCACTGATGGGTGACTTCACCACAGAGCCCCGGTACGGACACTTCAAGAGCCTGAAAAAGCTCTTGACACCCGCACCGCGCATGTGTGAGTGCCTTTCCCCCCCGAGGGAGGCACGCAGTCCCTCAGTTCTTTAGTTTCCGCGGAGCTAAGAGGTTGCGTTTTCAATGGCTGTTGAAAAGTTTTCTTTCGCTGCCTTCCCGCTCTCGCGGTTTCCTGACTTTTTGTCAGTTTCTTTTTCTATTGTTTTTCTAAGTTCATCTACTAAAAAAAAAAAATTAAACCTTTCATTTTATTTTTTCTTTTCATTGTGGGTTAGGCCTTTTGAGGCCTTATGGATTACTATTTTCTTTTCTCCCCTCTACATGGTTCTTGTCCCGGGCTGGTTTTTCCTGCCCATTCTTCATCCACACAGTTGTTTTGTGGGGGAACTTGTCTTCACCGACATCCCCCTATTATTTTAGCAATTTCTGGGCCTCGACCTTGTCGGTTTTTTCTTCCCTTGCTTTTTTCTTCTTCAGCACATTTTCATGTGCTTTCTCCAGAAACTGTTTCCAGTTGACAACGCCATCCATCCGGCACCAGTTGACGCTGGTGATCCGATACCCAGAGTCCTTCCGACATCGATTTCCAGCTGCACCGTCGATGATGTTTCTCTTTTTGGTAAGTTGGTTTTCTCCTTTCAGTTTCAGGTTATTGTAACAGCTTGGTTTACCAGTAAGTCAAGTCCTGCTCACCTTTTTTCAGTACTCTCTCGGGCTCTGCTTCGATGTAGATGACTGTCTTGATATAGGCATGTTCATCTTGGAAGCGTGGAGCGACACTGATGGGGCCAATCATGAGACAAGGGTACCGGTGTTCTTTTCTTTCTTCTATTCTGGAGCCACATCTATGGTACCAGTCATTGACCAAGGGTACCGGTGTTCTTTTCTTCTATTCTGCAGCCACACCCATGGTACCGGTCCTCGACTAAGGGTACCAGTGTTTTTTTTCTTTTCTTTTCTTCTGCAGTCCCAATGGTACCGGTGTTCTTTTCTTCCTGCTCTAGAACACTCAATCTATGAGTTCTCCTCTGGTGCCTCACTGTACCCAATTAGATCACTCTTTTCAGGATTTACTCTGGTTTGTGATCGAACAGATATATGAGGATTATCAGGGGGATAAGTTATCATTGTTGCAGCGGAGGGAACAATACTGGATCTTTGAACTCCAGGCTTTAGTTCCTACTGGACACAATGAATATATTGAATGGCAGCATACTTTTTAACTGTCATTATTCTTTTCCACCAGCAGGGGTCCCCATCCCTGTTGTTCTAATGACTAGATTCTTCACTTGGAGCCTGTGCGGGGAGATGTGTTTCTTTCTCCCCCATGGTTCATGCAGTCATGTGATATGTCAACTGAGTGACTTTTCTTGTGTCTGCAGTTTAAATTGGAGGCGTTCATTCCGGACAAGCGCCATTTTCTGCTTTGCCAAATTGCTGTGCCTGATGATCTGGGGGTTACAGCGCAGCCCAGCTGTTCCTGAAGAAGGGGGTGTTCACCCCCGAAACGGAGTCCCGTTGGATGAATTTGTTACTTGCTGGCTGTATCATCCACAGAGAAGCTAAGTACTGCTTAGTTGGATCTGGACGTTTGAACCTTGTGCTTTGGCCCCCCTGTATAAGGGGTAGAGACAATTTTATTGAATTGTAGAGTATGTTTTTGATTTATTTTTTGCACTTTCAGCACTATTTGTGTGCACATTTATCACAAAAATTGCACGGAGAGAGCCCGGGGATGTTTCACAGTTAACACCCTTTTGGGTGTAAGCCAGTGACAGCCATCACTTCTGGGAGCTCCCGGAGGGAGGCTGTGTGACTGAGGGCTCTCCCAATCTCTTGAAACCATATTATTGGGCTGTCTTAATTACAGCAGTGTAATCATTTTTTGACTTGTCTCTCCCTCTTATCCAGTTCTACTTCTTGGGGTTTGGGAGTTTTGTTTTTTTCATTCTTTTGAACAACAGGCATTCTCCTGTTTCTGTTCTGCCATGGATCAAACTACATTCTTGCACTCATCAGTGGTCTTTTGTTTTCCAGTGGTACCAGACAAGGGCTTGTCTCTCCACGCATGTATATCTTTGCTCTCCTCTAGTCTCTACGAAGGTCCCCTTTTTTCCTTGTTACCTCCTTGCATGGTCTTCCTGCTTGCTGCATCTTTTTTATGCCTGGGAAGTTTCTATACCCATTCTTCAGCCTCGGGGTCTATCGCCTGCCAGGCATCGGATCTTTCCTCATTTTTGTAATGATATTTTAAGACCTCATGATTTTCATCATCTACTCTGCCCTCAAATCCTCCTTCCTTGCACAGTCCATTCCAGGGTTTTACACTACATATAATTGAGCAAGGAGTCTAGGGTTCTCTCCTGTTATCTCAGGAGACCCTGTTTTTGTGACCTTGGAGGTGATTGGTCATCTGCTCTTGCTGATGAGAAGCTGAATTTCGTAGCAGCCAATTTCAGCAGGATTCTTTAATCCTTTTACTCCAGGAATTTTCTTTGTCTGACAACGGTTATTTTTCTCCTGGCTTAGGCGAGCATATTTTTCTCTCGCTTCTTCTCTTGTTGACCTTTTTTCATCAAGCTCACGAGTGCTGTTGATGCATGGTGACCCAGTCAACATGGGTTCTTCCTTCTTCGTCCACTCAATTTTTAGGGAGCTCTCTCTTCCTCTCATTTTCCTGCTCGGTTCACTCCGACTCGGGAATCTTTGTTCTCTTCTTTGGTTTTTTCTTGGGCTGCGTCTGTTTTATTTATGTCTTTCTCAGCCTTTTTGTTGCCCTCTGCCAGGACACTAGCCACTTGCCTTTGTTGATATCAAATGTGGTTTCAGTTTTTTCCTGGTGTCTTTTTATCTGCCTGTTTCCACCTTCCTACCGGTGGTATTTTTTCTTTGTTGCTTCTAGTCTCGAGTCTATAGCTCTCCGACTTCTTTTTCATGCTATTGCTTTTTTTTCTCTTGATCTCTCAAGGAGCACCTTCTTTTTGATTACTCCTCTGGTTCCCAGGATCATGACATATGTTTTCATGCCTGTAACCACATCTCATTCCTTCTTCTATCCACTGGACTATTCATGTGGTTCTTTCCTGGTCGTTGATGCTCCCATTTGTAACATTGGCGTCAGCTCCACTTGAGTTTCTTTCCTGGGAAATGTTTTTTCTTTATGTCTCTCATCTCTTCCAGGGGTAATGGTGAATTTCATGCCCTGCTAGCAGCTTCATCCTTATCAGTCTTTCATCCAGTCAGGGTGATTCTGTGTTCAGGTCTACAGTATTTTCTACTGTTTTCATTTCGCTCAGTCAGTTCTTTTGTCTGTGTTGTTTCCTGCATCTCGTTTTTCCTACGAGGAGCTGGGTTTTCTTTGTTTTTGTCCTTTATGCGTTTTTTTTTCTCCTCCTTGTTACTCAGGTCAGAGCCACAGTGATTTTATCCAAACTTTTTCTTTTTGATTCACCTCTAGTTGGATATCCTATATTCACAAGAATGATCTTTTGGCTGATTGCTTTTATCTCATTCTCTTTTACTCCGAATAGCTTGGCATGGGGATATCGTCTCCCAGTCCTTCAATTCAAGTTCTGGCAGCCTTTTCTTGTTTTCCCTTCGGTTACATTACTGAGGAACTCTGTACAGCTGCCTCATGGTCCTCAGTTCATTTCTTCACTTCTCCCTTTGTCTGTTTTTTTCTCCAGAAGGGATGGGCACTTCAGCCATTATGTTTTCAATTGTATTTTCTTTGGCCAACTCTCCCACCATCCCATCTCTGTTAGCTTAGAGGTCACCCATCAGTGAGAATATGCTGTCTGCTTGTCCTGGGATAAAGCACAGTTACTTACCGTAATAGGTGTTATCCAGGGACAGCAGGCAGATATTCTCACAACCCACCCACCTACCTCCCCGGGTTGGATTCTTAGCTGGCTTATCTTAACTGAGGGACCGCGTGTCTCCATCGGGCGGGAAGGCACTCGTGCATGTGCAGTGCGGGTGTCGAGAGCTTTTTCAAGCTCTTGAAGTGTCCGTTCCAGAGCTTCGTGATGACATCACCCATCAGTGAGAATATCTGCCTGCTGTCCCTGGATAACAGTTACGGTAAGTAACTGTGCTTTCTTGCTTTAACAGGTCAACGACAATTCCTACTGCTGTGTGATGCTAACCCGGAAACCTCTCTTCTGTTTTGTACCGCCTGGGCAGAAACGGGAAGTTCCGATAGAGGGTGGGATGTGGTAGAGGAGAGGCTTCTGGTTAGTGGCAGGCAGCTGTGGAAATCACTGTTACTAACCCGTTAAAGCAAGAGAGAAGTGCAGGAGATACAGCAAACATGAGAGCTCAACACAGGAGGTAAAATAATTGGCAATCACATGGTCAGAGAGCCGTAGGTTGTCAACCCTTGCTCTAGGGTATACATAATTCAAGTCTTCCAGTCTCTTGGAACGGCATCTAGGAAAACGGTGCTTACTGCATGTCATTAGGCACCATTTATAGATTTACACCTAGTAGCACCGGCATCTCAGGTGAGGGTTTTCATGGCCTAAAACACAGTACCAGCGCCTAACTAATTCCACGCCCAAACTACACCCCTAACCATGCCTACTTTTCGAGTAGGTGCCTCGGTGTAGACATCTACATGGCACCTACTGAGTTAGGTGCCTACCTGAAAATTAATTTTTTAAAATTAGTTTTTAATGGTGCTATTTAACAGTGCCGATTGAACCAATTTAAAAATTAAGTTAGGTGCCTAGATCGGCTAGCCGCACCAATCTAGGCACATAATTTATAGAATCAGGGCCTGAGTGCACAATTTTTATGCTGTTCTCAGATGGAAGAAGAAGAGGCAATCTCTTTGGAATCAGTTATGTTAATAGCCAAAGTTGCCAAAGTGACTGACTGCATTTTGTTTTGTTTTGCTAGCTCCAAATCCACTGGAAGTGAATGGGAATAAGAGAGGGAAGAAAAAATTAATTGCTCCAGATATTAGTTTAACCCTGGATCGCAGTGACGGTTCCGTTCTGTCCGAGGATTTTGATAGTACAGAACTCGATCTAGATGACTTGGATACACCTGAGGACAGCAATGAGTTTGAATGGGAAGGTAAAACATTTTTTGCTTTTGATGTTTGTTTATCCTACTTGAGTCAGTTTTAAGCATGTTTACCAGCATGTATTACAAGAATGATGGATTCAGAAGATTTAGGGTCTGAGATTCTCAAACATGGGTCATCCTGACCCCAGAGTTTTCAGGATATCCACGGTGAAACAAGCATAAGATTGGAGACTGAAAATTTTAGCTGGTGTGCATTAAAGATAACTTGAAAACCTTACTGGCTGTGGGGCACCAGCACAGATCAGGCAGCCCTGTACTAAAGTGAGTTTGGGAACATAAATGCTTATTGCTTAATATTTTTGGCAGCCTTTAAAACTCCAATCTGTGTGATCTTATAGATTTAATTAGAATGCATTGGGATAGTAGTTACAAAAAAGACTAGCATAACATTTTAAATGGAAGCAGTGGAGATAAAAGCTGCATATCCTGGGGTCTTGAGTAAACTGTTCTATAAATTAATTATGAATCTAATATAATATGTTGGAAGTTGCTGTCAAATTCTGTAGCTTCTTGTTTCTGGATAAGCCTGCTCTAGAACATAACAGATTGTTACAGAGATCTGGCTAATTTTAGGACTGCCTTTTGAAGTGACCAGTCTTTTGGTTAGTCTAATCATGCCCCAGGAATTCCTACCGCACTGTCTCTTGGCAGTGTATACATTTTTTGATTTATCAACAAGTTTGACTATGCACAATTGAAACGCTTTGCAGGAGAAAAGGGATTTTGAAAGTGAAATATTTGTTCTGATGTAGTGTGTCTGGGAGTCCTGACAGAAGATGATTTCCCATACACAAACTTGTTCTTCAGCTCTGCTGCCTTCTCCAGTGGCTGTAATGCCCCCTTCAGTTTTTCCTTTTGCATCGAGTTGAGACTGTTTAATTCTGAACTGCTGTAATAACTTGTATTATATTTTTGTTTTTTCCAAATTTGAGGCTTTTTGGTGCCGAAGGGGTCCCCGGTGACCCTGGGGCAGCTTTGCCTCAAAAAAGATGCAGACTCTGTGAAAGAGGTATGCAGCTAGCAAGGCAACTCATTGGGTGCCTGTCCTGCTAGCCTGCATTGAGACTTGTGGAGCTCGGGGTCCATTCCCTTTTCAAGCTAGCTTGCATCCTGATTTATTAGGTGGTTGAGCACAGGCTGTTTGGCCCTAGTATCAGTCTAGTAGAGCTTAATGGGTGTCAGCTGTGTGGATTCGTGGGGGTTGAGACCTCGGTTGGGCTTTAGTTTGACTGGCATTCCAAAGATCCCAGCTTGTAGACCTGGTCTGGAAGATTGAGGCAGTGTCTTTATTTCCAGTTTTTGTGAGGACTGAAGCAGGCTATCACCAGCACAGACAGACAGTGAGTATTGCCTGTTGTGGTCTATGGAGAAAATCAGGGGGAATGACATCTTAGATTGTCTGATTTTGCTTAAAAAGCCTCCATCTGCCTCAAAACTCATTGTTTTGCCTTAAAAACACTAGCGATGTACTCCTCTGCTGGAGATACCCCTATATCATTTCAGATTTGTGATGGATTGCCAACTGAACAGCAGCCTTGCGTCACGTGCTGCGGGGCATGTTGGGGGGGGGGGGACGACAGGAGCCTCAGGCTTTGCTGCCTACGGTGTCACTAAGACTTGGGGATCACAGAGGGCTTCTAGGTCTGGGAAAATAACCTCCTTCCCAAGCCTTTAGAAAGAAACCAATCAAAGCGAAGGTGCATGGAAAAGGAAAAGTGAGAATCTGAAGGGTGCTTTGGGACCGTCTGGTGTAGGCTTGACCCTGGATTTTGTTTACTTGCTGTAGAAAGCCTATTTAAATTGTTTAGGGTCTCCTATCTTGGTTGAGGAAGCGCTAAGGTCTTGGCTTCTCCATGTGCATGCTCTCCAGCAGAGAATCTTGAACAGCAGCCAGAGGATCAGTCAGATAATGACTGGTAGTCTGACTCTTTTACTGTCCTAGAGTGAATCATCCTTTCTGGGGGTTTCGGGGTTTGTTTAGAGGCTGGTTCAGGAGATTGTCATTCCCACCTGTCCAGCTTCGTAATTTGGGCTCTTTCCAATTATTTCAAAAATATCTGAAAACTTTACTATTTTCAAAAATGTAAATTTCGCTGCTCTCTATACAATCACTAATACTTATTATATTTTCCTTTCTTTAAAATTTTTTGTAAACCGTGCCAAGCTCTATCTTTATAGAGAAGATGCAGTATATAAGCTTAAGGTTTAGTTTAGTTTAGGTTTTGAAATTCTATGTTCTGTGGCAGAACTTCAGTTTTCCGCACTTCCCTTTGGGCTGACAACGGCACCGCGTACCTTCACCAAGGTAATGGTGGTGGAGGCAGTCCAGATGGGAATCCAGGTGCATCTTGGACAGTTGGCTGATCAGGGCTCCATCCAAGATGGAAGGAGAGAAGGTGGTGGCTCAAGTGGTCCAGCTGCTACAGGACCTGGTTTGGTTTAGCTTGTCCACTTCCAAAATTGTCACTTGGAGCCAGTTTAGGATTTGGAATACCTGGGCAGGCCGTGTTTTTCTTCCTGAGCCACACAAATGGAAGCTCTTAAAACAGATCTCAGACTTCTTGATGACGCTAGCTCTGATGATCTGGTGTTATCTCCAGGTTCTAGGCTCGATGTCAGCGACCGTGAAGGTGGCTCCTTGGCCGAAGGCTCATATGTGTCCCCTCCAGGAGGTAGTTGTCCTGCTGGTCTCCACAAGTGGTTTCACTCTAGAAGCAGCTGGCATGGACAGTGAAGCTCAACAGAGCTTGTGTTGATGGTTCCGACTGGAGTCACTGGAGAAAGGTATGCCACTGTACATTTTGTCTTGGGTGATTCAGACCACAGATGCCAGCCTCTACTGCTGGGGAGGTTATTGTCTAGGTCCAAGGCAGATGGACTCTGTCACAGTGGAAGTAGTCCATAAACTGGTTAGAATTACAGGCCATTTGGAAACCTCTGGAAGGCAAAGTGGTTAGTGTTTTTTCAGACCATTTCACTGTGGTGGCTTATGTCAGTCAAAGAGAAGCACTCCCCTTCGTCTGGAATCCAAGATGCTATTCAGTTGGGCAGAGCTCCACCTGCAAGCAATATTCGATGCATTTAGTGAGAGTAGACAATGTGCAGGCCAATTATCTCAGCAGGAAGACCCTAGACCTGGGGAAGTGATCACTGTCCCATTGGCCATTTGACTGCATACTGTGACGATGGGGGTATCCAGTGAGCATAACATCGTGCTTCTAAACTGCATAACCATCATAACCATAAGTTCAACGCAGTTTACAAAAGATTATAAATAAAAATGACAAAAGAAACATAATAGAATTATTTGGCCAAATATTTTGAGAAGAGATAAGTTTTCAACTGGGTTCTAAAATGTAACTGTAACAAGCTGTAAGCAACAACAATCGAAATTCTTTATTGTAGGAAGCTGCCTGAAATGCTAATGTATGATCAAGAAATTTCTTGCTTTTACAACCCATAAGTGAGTGTCCTTATTGAGTTGGTGGACAGATTTTCAGCAGAAGGTTCGAGCTAGGAAATGATAAATTTGGATGCCCTGGTTCAACCATGGCCAAAGCAAATTCTGCTGCATGTGTTTCTCCAGTGCCCATGTTAGGCTGGGCCATCCGTCAGATAGAAAACCATCGCAGGCAGGTAATCCTGGTTGCTCCAGACTGGCCAAGGTAGACGTGGTACAGGGATCTAGTGCGTCTGCAAAAAGACATAAGACATAAGAATTGCCGCTGCTGGGTCAGACCAGTGGTCCATTGTGCCCAGCAGTCCACTCATGTGGCGGCCCCCAGGTCGAAGACCTGTGCCCTAACCGAGACCAGCCCTACCTATGTTCGTTCCCTTTCAGCAGGAACTTGTCCAACCTTGTCTTGAATCCCTGGAGCGTGTTTTCCCTTAAAACAGACTCCGGGAGAGCATTCCAGTTCTCCACCACACTCTGGGTGAAGAACTTCCTTACGTTGGTATGGAATCTAGTCCCTTTTAACTTCAGAAAGTGCCCTCTCATTCTCTGTACCTTGGAGAGAATGAACAACCTGTCTTTATCCACTAAGTCTATTTTCTTCATTATCTTGAATGTTTCGATCATGTACGGGGATCTAGTGCATCTGCAAAAAGATAGAGGGCTCAAGCTTCCAGTGCATACAGATCTTCTGTTGCAGGGTCCAGTTTCCATAAAGAGTTTATTAAAAATTTGTTAGACAGCCTAATCGGGCTTCTAGGCGGTGTACATCATTTAAAAGATAAAATACATATAATATAACTAAAATTAATAAATACAGACGGTACTGGGGGCTTGTTGTACAATGGACAAAATAATTTGGACAAACATATACAAAAGGAGAAAGGGGTAGAACTACAGTCTTGAGAGAAAAGAACAAAAAAAGAAGGGGCAGAACTAAACTCTTGAGAGACAAGAGGAAAAGAATGAAAAAAAAGAAAAAACAGGTGAAAGGGGCAGAACTACAATCTTGAGAGAAAAGAATGAAAAAAAAGGAAAAATGGATAGAAGGGTGGGAGATGAAAGGAGAAAGGGGAAGAACTATACTTGAGCGAAAATAATTTTTTTAAAAAAAGGAAAAACAGGTGGGGGGGAGGAGAAAGGGGCAGAACTACACTCGAGAGAAAAGAACAAAAAGAAGGGGGAAAAAAGGTGAAAGGGGCAGAACTACACTCTTGAGAGAAAAGAGCGAAAAGAAGGGGGGTAAAAAGTAAATGATCATCCAGTTGTCCTTAAAAGGACAGTTATGCTCCAAATATGTTGTTGAACAGGAAAGTTTTTAATTTGGACTTAAAATAAATTAAGGTAGTTTCTTCTCTTAAATAACTTTGGTGTGGAGTTCCAGAGAGAAGGGGCAGTAACTGAAAAGATGTTAGAATGCATAGTGTTGATGTTCCTCAGAGAAGGAATGGCAAGGAGATTCTTTGAGGAGAGTAGGGATCTGAGAGGAGAGTATGGAATAAGGAGTCTGTTAATAAATTCTGGTAGGTCACTAGATTGAGTTTTGAATGTTAACAAAAGGATCTTGGTCTTATAGCATGCCTCTTGAGTGCACAGCCCTAGTGCGAAAAGGCTTCTTACCAGATCCTTGCCTTACCCTCCTTAGAACCAAATAGCCTACCACCATTGCCAAATATGCTAAGGCCTGGAGGTGGTTTTCATCAGTGGTATACAAAAGCTCAGATGGAATCCTTAACAGCACCGGTGTCAGTAGTGTTGCCATTTCTGCAGGCCGGCCTTGAAAAGGGGCTAGAATTGGATCCCTTAGAGTGCAAGTGGCAGGTCTCTTGTGTTTCAGAGACTGGTTCGGCAAGGGTTCCTAAGCTTTGCATCCTGACAGTCAGATTTTTGAAGGGAGTGCTCAGAGTAAGGCCTCTAGTAAGATGACTACTACTGCTACTATATCACAACCATTTCCCTCGTGGAACCTTTAACATCGTTTTGAGGCGCTTTTTGAGCCTTTGCAGGAGGCGTCATTGCTGAATCTTAATGGTAAAGACAATTTTTCTCATAACCATCGTCTCTGCAAGAAGAATGTCAAAGATACAGGCACTATCATGCAGAGAGCTGTTCCTCAGATTTACAGAGGTGGGTGTTTCTGTTTGCACTGTTCGTTCGTTTCTGCTGAAGGTGGTTTTGTCATTCCATGTTGATCAGGAAGTGATTGTTCGCTTTTCAAACCACGGGCTCCAAAAAGAGGGACAAAATTTTGCAACTATTAGATGTACGGAGAGTTGTTCTCTGATACCTCAAAATAACCAATGAATTTCGTCTTTCAGATCATTTGTTTGTCTTAACCAATGCTGCTAGGCTGGGCAAACTGGCATATAAGGTAACCATTTCCAGATGGATTTGTAAGACTATTTCATCAGCGTACATTGGCTGTGGGAAACAGCCACCAATTTTCTTGAGCACACTCCACTAGGAGTGTGGCGTCTTTGTGGGCGGAGACACGGGCAATTCTTCCTGAAGAAATTGTAGAGCAGCCACATGGTTCACTCTCCATACATTTACAGAGTTTCACAGGGTGGAAGTGGCAGCATGAGAGGATTCTGCTTGGGTCCTCGGTTTTAAAGACAGGCTTATCTGTCCCACCCTAGGTTCAGGAATACTTGATTGGTTTAACTCATTTCTATCCAACAGAGAACACATCATGTGGAAGGACAACACCTTGTCTCAAAGCTGAAGTTCTGTTTGTGACATACCTCTTTCCCCAATATTATTTAACCTATTTATGAGTACCCTTGGCGAAATCAAAATTCACAAATGGGAAACAACTCCTAACCTACGCTGATGACATGTTCCTACTGTTGCAAGTTGACCCAACGGCCCAAAACATCACAGAATTAATTTCAGAATATGCAAAATTTCTATCTGGGCAAACAACATGCTCAAGCTGAACAACACCAAGATAAATTTACTCTTGGTTTCATATCACCTCAACAGTCAGTCCCTAATTCTGTCTGCCTGCCATCTGAAACCACTCTCAAAGTACACAACTCGTCCAAAATCCTTGGAGTTGTCCTGAACTCCACTCTTTCCTACACTCCACAAATCTCTGGAAAAAAAACATCCTTACAATGAAATGACTGCGTTTGATTAGGTCTTTCTTTTATGAACACCACTTTGCCATACTGGTTCAAATGCTTGTTCTATCCCAGCTACACACTTGCAACTGCTTGTATGCTGGTATAATGTCAAACAACTATAGAGACTATAGCTCATCCAAAAGTGGGATCGGGGACTGTGCCTCCAAACAAAGAGCTTCTTTCAGGACGTTCCATACAGTCGAGGTTAAGGCTGCCACTAGTAGAAAGCATATGTAGTTTCTGAGTTGACGATTTGGCAAAGTATCATTAGCTGTAAGTCCATATCACTGTACCACTTTACCCACACTGTACGCAAGCGGCCTGTGTGGGTAAAGACCTGATGAAGATATATGTCCATGCGATGTCCATGAAGCAAACTGGGAAGATTCCACACCAGGCTTGAAGAGAGGATTGCCCCTAATAGTTAGCAATGGGGAGCTAGTATGCAATAAGTTCAAATAAGTTCACATCCAGGCAGCTCTGGCTGAGGATATACTATAGAGCGTGACAGTACTGACTTAAGAAAGGCCTCAGGGGCATGTAACAGGGTTCCTACAGAATGGGGCGCAAGAATTTCCAATCCAACTTCCGTAAAAGTAAAATAGGAAGTCCCCCTGAACCAGTCATTAAGATGCTGCAATTGACACGCTATTGACAACAAATGCAAGTTTAGCAACCCTAGCCTTCCCTTATCTCGAGGGAGAGCCAGTTTTGCATATGACAAGTGAGCTCGCTTACCATTCCATAAAAAGCCCTGGACAGCTCGATGGATCCGAGAATGGTAATGAACATTGCAAGTCAGGGGCAACATTTGAAAATAATACAGCCATTGCGGTATGATATTATAAAGGGTGATATGGCCCTCTAAAGAAAGAGGATAGGAGTGCCACACATACCCAAGCGAAGCTCCGTGGAATGCAATTAGAGGTCAAAATCCACTTAGAGCAAAGTGGCAAGATCATCAGACAACCAAATTCCATGATATTTAAGCTTATGATCCACCCATTTAAGTGGGAAGGCCCCCCTCCCAAGTGGTTTGCAGCATGGTAGGAATTGCTAAAACTTCAGATTTGTGAGCATTGAAGCGATATCCCAAATAGTAACTAAACTCATCCAGAACCCCTAAAGCAGTGGTCTCAAACTCGAGGCCCGCCAGGTGCTATTTTGAGGCCCTAAGTATGTTTATCATAATCACAAAAGTAAAATAAAACAGTGTCTTGATCATATATCTCTTTAGCTATAAATTACAATATTATTGTTAAGATTTAGCCAAAAGGAAAGATTTATAAACTACAAAGAGTTTTACCTCATGCAAAATTGTAATTTCTTTAATAAGACTGTAACTATTTTTTTCTGAGGCCCTCCAATTACCTACAAATCCAAAATGTGGCCCTCAAAGGGTTTGAGTTTGAGACCATTGCCCTAAAGCATGCGACAAGGAAGAAGGAGCATTAGAAAGAATGAGCAAGAAATCATCGGCAAAGCCAGGGATTTTACTACACCAGAGGGGAAGTGGATGCCCGCTACATCTGGATCTTTCTGAAGTGTACTCAATAGAGCTCCAGATAGCGTAAAAATGGGAAAAAAAAGTCGTGACTGTGCCATTGACTAGAAGAGAAACTGAAGAAGAATACAAGGTGTGTAAGGCTTGTAAGTACCATCCCATAATGCCCACATATTCCAATACTTGAAAGAGATATGACTAGCTAACCTGGTCAAACGTTTTCTCTGCGTCTAGGCCAACTAACAGCAAAGGGATATCCCGAGAGATACAATTAAGACATAGATATGAGGACCTTTTGAACATTAAGCACAGACTGCCGCCCATGGACAAAGCCAACCTGTTCAGGACAAATCAATGGTAGGAAGGCCGTCAATCTATCTGCTAAAACGTTGGATAGAATCTTAATGTCAACATTTAGCAAAGAGATAGGGCGGTAAGAGTCAGGATGACAGTCGGTTTTACTGGGCTTCAACAGTAAAATTATCAGGGCTGTATTGTCTATTTCAGGGATATCTTGATGGGCTAATTTAAACAAACATCTAGCTTTAAATTTTCAAGACGTATTTTAAAATAGCTTTTCCCTCTTTTAGATGCTCAGACTTTTCACAATAGCAACCCAAAAGGTTAAGCTTTGAATATTTTGGTCAGCTGTTACATTTTGTATAATCTAAAAAAAAAAAAAATCATTTGAGAGTCCATACTTTTGCTTTTGAAATATTTACTATTTGTTGATGCCTTTTTTTTAGGTACTCTTGACAAAGTTGATGAACTATCCATGATCTTTTTATCCACATTATGGTATCCCCTCAAAGATTGTTTTTATGTTTATTTTATTACCGTATTTTTCGCTCCATAAGATGCACCTGACCATAAGACGCACCCTCAATTTTGAGGAGGAAACAAGAAAAACCCCCATTCTGAACCAAATTCTCCCTGCCAGGCTGGGCACCCTGTCCCTCTTCCCTGCCAGGCTCTGTACCCTGACCACTTCTGGTGGGTCTAGTGGTAGGCAGGGACAGGGTACAGGGCAGGCAGGCCTAGTGACAGGCAGGGCCCCCCACCCCGAGGCAAGCAAGCAGGCAGGCAGGGTCCCCAAAGTGCATAATCTTTCTTCTCTTCTTCATTATCCATGTGTACCATTTCCTCCCCTTCCATTAAGTATCACATCTCTATCTTTATTCCTCCCCTTTTCAGCATTATTCCAATGTCCCTGTCTCTATGCTCCCTCCTCTTTCAGCATTTCTTTGCTCTATCTCTTTCCCTCCCCTGGTTGCCCTGGTTCTTATGCTGGGATTGCTCTATCTCTTATGCTGGGATTGCTCTGTCTCTTTCCCTCCCCTGATTGCCCTGGTTCTAATGCTGGGATTGCCATTTTCTTCCTCCTGTACTCCTCATCCCCACCCCAAGGCAGGCAGGCAGGCAGCCCCCCTCCTCCCCCCCGTAGCCCCTTCTGACCTCTCCCCCGTAGCTTTAGTTCCTCCGGCGCAGCTTGATGGGCTCGTTCCTCCATGTCCTGCCCGAACGCAAAGGGAGTCAGAGGAGCGGCGGTGGAGACAGATGAGGCCCCAATGTGCCGCCCAGCGCTGCCATGAGGGGAGGAGAGCAGGAGGCTGGAACCAGCCACCGCTGCTGCTATTGCTGTTATCGCTCGCTCTCTTCAGGGCTGTGCCACCATGCCAGGATTCCCAGTGGCTTCTGGTTCCGATGGCTGCTACTTGATCCCGGCCCGCGGGGAAGCTGCTGCTCGTATGGGAAGCAGGACTCGCTGTCTCCAGCTGCCTCTCCAGCGGCAGAGTGGCGCGCAAGGTTGCCTGCCTAATCAGCTGACATGGCTGCCTCCTCTTCCCTTCTGTAGCAGCAGAGCAGTGCACAAGGCTATCTGCCTGGTCCTGCGCCACTTCCCATGAGAATGGAAGTGGCGTGGGACTAGGCAGGCAGCCTTGTGCGCCGTTCTACTGCTATAGAAGGGAAGAGGAGGCAGCGGCGTTAGCCGACCAGGCAGGCAGCCTTGTGCGCTGCTGTGTTGCTAGAGGGGCAGCCGTGTCCAGCGAGGGAGGGCACCAAAATTAAAATTAACTGGAGGGGGGGGGTATTCACTCCATAAGACGCACCCTTATTTCCACCAATTTTTTGGGGGAAAAAAGTGCATCTTATGGAGCGAAAAATACAGTATATATTTTTTTGAATTATCCATGATCTTTTTATCCACATTATGGTATCCCCTCGAAGATTGTTTTTATGTTTATTTTATTATATGTTTTTTTTTAACTATGCATTTGTTTTTATTATGTGTTCATTTTAAATACTGCGTATATAAATTTTGTAAACCGTTTAGTTTTAAACGATATATAAATTGTTAAAATAAATAAATAAATCTAGCAAAGTAGTAACTTTTAGATTAAATAATACCAAAAAAGGTTGTAGTTAAATTGAACACACCTCTACATGTTGAGGATTCAGTGAAACACCATTTGACTAAGGGCTCCTTTTACTAGGCTGCGCTAGCAGCTTTAGCGCATGTTAAATTGCTGCACGCGCTAGATGCTAACGCCACCATTGAGCTGGCGTTAGTTTTTGGCGCTCAGCAAAGGCTTAGCGTGCGCGGCAATGTAGCGCACGCTAAAAACGCTACCGCACTGTAGTAAAAGGAGTCCTAAGAGTGCTGAAACTTTGCAGACAAGCTCTTCTTTGTGTGTACATATCTATATCCGTAAACATAATTTAATGTTTTAGAAGTATGCATTTGCATTTTTTTTTTGTTCATTATTCGCATTTAGTTTGCACCTTTTTTAGTAGAAGCTTAAGGTGAGATATTCAGGTACAGTAGGTAGAGGTATTTCCTTGCCCCAGAGGGCTCATAATTTTTGTACTTGAAACAATGGAGGGTTTAGAGACTTGCTCACCATTACAAGGAGCTGTAACCACTAGTCTACTTCTAGTAAAACAGTCTGTAGCATAGTTGTAACTTGCTCCAGGCTCATTGGCTGTTGGTGAACAAGGGTGAAAGCCCTTTTTCGTTATGAGGCTGGGTGGGAGATCTTCATCAGGCCTTTGTAGAATGTCTAGCTAAGGATGTAAGCAAATGGTAGAGTAAGCAAACATCCTTTAGGGTTGATGCTAGGTTTTGAAATGGTTTTTATGTTTTAAACATGCCTATTCATTTAGCCCAGAAGGGTGTGGATTATTTTTCCCCTGAGAATCTCAAATTACAGCAGGATTTGATCCACAAGTCTTGAGGGGAATTTGCTCACTTAGAGGTTAGGGACTGGAAGTGTCCCAGGGGAGAGGGAGGGGAAGGGTCCTTTAAAAGTGATGTTGCTTCTTTGGACCCTCTTCAGAATTTTGCACAAAGTCTTGCACCTTGGTTTTCAAATTGTGTCTGTCTGGAAATGTGATCATTTTTTTCCCTGAAGAAATCACATCCTTTGCTAGATGTTGCACTGAGGCCTATTGAAGATCTGTAATCCAATCCCTACAATAGGAGCTTACCTGGGGAACCATACCATAGCAAACTGCATCAACATATAGTTGTATTACTGTTAACATTGACAAACATATTGTTAGGCGGGACAAAAAGGGGCAATATGCAGGTAAGAAGATTTTGTTGTCTTAAACTTTCTGTTTCTCTTTATGCCTGGTTTGTTCACAAACATTTCCTCTTGATAGCACCAACTCGTGGTAAAAGTAACCATAAAGGCTTTTCTGTCTTTTTCTTATTTTGAAATGCTGCTGTCTTCATTTGCCTGGAAGGATAGCTTTCCTTAACAACTTTATCTTGGAAACAGACAAGTAACATACAGTAGGTCTCTTTTCCCCCCCAACTTGTGGTAAGAACAATACTACAACCATCTATCTTGAAAATGTAAATATAAGCAAAAAAAAAAAAAAGGAAAACACAATCTTGCTGTGGAAGAAACAATCTCTGCAGATTGCTTTTTTCTTTATAATTTTTCTACCTCATGATTTGGCTTGTACACATTGATCCTTTCTGAATAACTTTTATCTGCATGTCTGTTTCATACATAACTCTAATTAAGCCTATGTTCAGATCACTCAGTCATTATCCACTTTGACTTCTGTGTGACACCTCAGAATGATCTTGACATTCATACCTTTAGAAAAATAACTGGTTGTATTTTTAAACCAAATTTGAAAATACTGTTCCGATGCCTCAAAGAATTAAAAATGTACAAGATATGGCAACTCATTTTTCAGATACTCCTGAGGTAATTTTTGTAGTGATGCCTGTGTATTGGACTTGGCTTATTTTTCTGTATCTCCATCCAGTCTTATGAGGTCTATTTCCAGTCTTCAAATGCATGGCTATTTTCCCCCTTGCCCATAAAACATCTCATTTGTAAATCTGTCTCACTCGTCGTCACTGGAGACATTGTGGAATGTCTGATACAAAGATATATTTTCAGGGTCATTTCAACATGGCAGAAACTTTGCAAACCTTGACATTTCAATGATTAAATTTAGCAGTCTCTATTAAGGCCAAAACAGATTGGACCATTTCTAGCCCCTGCCTTTCTTCAGGATGTTCCACAAGTTTATTGAATTTGTGATAATTTTTTCCCCCAAACCTCTGGGTTTATAAGTCCTTAAACTAAACTAAAACTTAGGGCTCCTTTTACTAAGCTGTTCTAGTGGTTTTAGCATGCGCTACATTGCCGCACACGCTACACGCTAACACCTCCATAGAGCTGGTGTTAGTATTTTCTGCATAGCACGGGGGTTAGCGTGCGCTAAAAACACTGGTGCACCTTAATGAAATGAGCCCCTAGTTTTATAAACCGAGTCATCAACCAAGAGGAGCTCGACTCAGTTTACAATAATGTAAAACATAATATATAAATTTGACAAGAAAAAGTAGACTGAAATAGTTAATTTCCAAAATGTTTAGCTAACAAAAAAGTTTTTAGAACTTTCCGGAATAAAGCAAAAGAACCTAAACTTCTTGATGTAAGCGGTAAAGCATTCCAGAATTCGGTTAATTTAAAAGCAAAAGAATAACTTAAGTCCTTGGTGATTTTTTTTTTTCCTGTTTTCGTATACACAAACAGTAACATAATAAACCAATGTCATAAGTGAATACCCTGATTTAGAGGAAGGGGTTTAATATAACAATTGTTTGACACTAATTTTATTTATATCAGGGTTACTCAGGGGCTGTTTTAGTAAATCTTAGTGTGCGCACTAACTGCTAAGTCCATTTTATACCTGTGGTCATCTTAGCATTTAGCATGTGTTAATTCCATTAGCGTGTGCTAAGCTTTAGTAAAAGGATCCCTTAGTTTGCAAGCAAAGTAAAATCCTCACAGTTGTACATTTTTCAGCTTCTTTCATTAAAAATTTTTTTCAAATCATACATTTTTATAAGGTAGTGTTTGGATGAACTCACATGTTTTTCTTATCCTATCTCAGTTCTACATTCTTTTCTTAGTTTTTCCATAGAATTAAGAACTATTTTTGATGTGCAGCTTTTTGTTGGACAGTCAGGGTTCAACAATCCTGACTTAGACCCCTAACACCTAGGATTTCAGGCTTCCGAAATGTCATTTATTTATTTATATTTCTATCCTGTCCTCCCAGCAGCTCAGAGCGGGTTACAAAAGGACATTTACAGTGCAGAGGAGAGGACATTATTAATTCCATATTCTCTAAATAGAACTTTGAGATCCAATGAACAGAATTTACTAACTATTCCGTCTCTTAAGGTTATTAATACAAGACGGCAATTTATTTTTTCGGTTACCGCACCACAGACTTGGAACGCCCTTCCAATTTATTTAAGGGAAGAACAGGATCTGGGAAAATTCAAAAGTAATTTAAAAACATTTCTCTTTAAAGATGCCTTTGATAACTAACTTACAGAGCTTACAGGAATGGGACAGGGACAGCAACAAAACTCACGGGAACTGGGAAATTTAGTTTCTGTGGGGATGGGGAAAAATTTGTCCCCATGTCATTCTCTATAGATCATGCTGTGTGGATTATGATCACCATGGCTACCAGCCTACCTGGGAGGTCCACTACAAGGGCATGGTAGCTCAGGGCAGGTGACCCCAGGAGGATGCAGGGTGGCACATCAACAAATTTGACCATTTGCTCCTGCTGATGGGCACAGTGGTGTGGGTGATGTTGTATAATACCACCACACTATACAAGCAAGGAAGAGTCAGGAGTGCAGCAAGCAGTGCTTGACATGGATAGCATTCGCTACTTTGTGGAGTGTGTGATCAGTTAGCACAGCCAGTAGCCTACATAACAGGTGTAGAGAATATATAGGCAGTTTCTCAGCTGCAATTCTCTGGGCCTGAGGAAATGGGAGTTGAGCCTAGAAAACTTTCAGCTGTTGGCACGCTGGATGAGTCTTGTGTTGCAGTCTGATGGCTTCATAGGGTAACATGAAGTTCAGGTACTTTAGGTCACAGAAGAGAAGGCTGAGTGTTGAAAATTGTTTTGGTATAGCTGTAGTCAATTCGAGCCCTTTTATGTCTTTCCTATATAGTACTGATCAGCAGGGTTCTCCAGAGGGCAGACAGACACCTTTTTTGTTGGTACTGGTGGTTCTGGAATAACCAAGATGGCTGGGGTATGTGGACTTACATTGTCTTCTGGTAGCTATTGCTGCTTCTTCTAAAGGGATGGGGAACCTTGAGGCTCTCTTCTTAGTTACAGTTGGCCCTTGAAAGGCTCTGTCCTAAGGAACAAGGAATATTCAGCACTCCTTGAAGGGTAGAAAGGTATTTTGATGGAGAAGGAAAATGCAATACAATGGCAGATTTTATTTTTCTTCTAAATTTTTTTTAATAGACGAATGTATGTTAGGTCTGTCCTATTTATAATAATGGCGGCTATATGAGCATTGGTGCGCAGGCAGACAGCTCTGTCCTTGGCAGACCCAGCTTTCTCCCCTTTTGGTCTTTTTGTACCATGGCTTGGAGTAGGATCTAGTCCTTAACTTTTTGAAGGTCTAGGTGGCAGCATTTTCATGTTTCAAGAGGAAGTTCCAAAGATCCTCCTTCTTTACAGCTCAGTGATGTGCATTTCCTGAGGGATTTAAAGCATATTTAGAAGAGCCACACTGGGTTAAACCAATGATCCATCTAGCCCAGTATCCTGTGGCCAATCTAGATCACAAGTACCTGGCAGAAACCCAAATAGTAGTAACATTCCATGCTACCGATCTCAGGGCAAACAGTGTCTTCTCCTATATCCTCCTCAAAAGCAGACTATGAACTTTTCCTCCAGGAACTTGTCCAAACTTTTTTTAAACCCAGCTATGTTAACTGCTGTTACCATGTCCTCTGGCAGTGAGTTTCAGAGCTTAACTGTTCTTTGAGTGAAAAATATTTCTTCCTATTGGTTTTAGAAGAATTTCCCTGTAACTTCATTTGAATGTCCCTTAGTGCTACACCACTAAGTATTTTGTAGACCTCGGTCACATCTCCTCTCAGCCATCTCTTTCCAGCTGAAGAGACATAAACCCTTTAGCCTGTTCTCATATGACAGGAATTCTATCATTTTTATCATTTTGGTTGCTCTTCTTTGAATCTTTGCTAATTTCGCCATATCTTTTTTGAGGTATTTTGACCAGAATTGAATGCAATACTCAAGGTGAGGTGCACCATGGGTGATAAAGGCATTTATAATAATCCTGATCTTATTGTCCATCCCAAAGAAGATGGTGGTACCTAGATGGGACTTAACTTGATCCCACCCTTCAAACTGCTGAAAAGCATGTCAGTTTGATGGATCTTACAATAAAAGTGGTTTTCTTTGTGGCCATTTGTTGTGCTGGGAAAGTCTTAGAGCTGCAGGCCTTGACATGCAGAAGAGGCTCATACTTATCCTTTCCACTGTTCAGTTACCATTAGGAATTGAGGAGAGCTTGACTCATTTTTAATTTGAAGAGCATGATAAATCTGAACTATATAAAAAATACAGCCTCGCTGCCTGTGACCTCAACCATTGCCCACCATACCTGTTAAAAACCTCCAGTCCCAAATTCCGTTCTCTCCTCTTACAATGGATACAACCATGCTCACAGACGGCCTTTTTCCACAAGACCTCAGCGAAATCATTGTCACCCCGATCCTAAAAAAAACGTAAAGGAGCGACAGATCAACCATCCAACTACAGACCCATTGCCTCAATACCTCTCTTTGTCAAGCTAATGGAAGGCCTTGTAGCAATACTCCTCACCAACTACCTAGAAAATCACAGCTTACTGCACCCTACACAATCTGGTTTCAGAACCAATTATAGCACAGAGACACTACTAGGTTCCCTCCTAGACACTACCTCAGCACAGGCAAAAAAATGCTGATTATACAACTAGACCTCTCCGCAGCATTTGATTTGGTGGGCCATGACATCCTACTACAAATATTAGATACAATAGGAATCACAGATAAAGTACACACATGGTTTCAAGGATTCCTACAATCCAGGACTTACAGAGTAAAGACAAACAAAGAAAAATCAGAACCATGGTCCAACCCCTGCGGCGTATCCAAGGATCCCCTTTATCCCCTATACTCTTCAATCTCTACATTGCATTCCTAGGCACCTGCCTAGATAAATTAGGCTTAACTTCCTATAGCTATGCAGACGACATCACCATTCTCCTTCCTTTTGATCAACCAACACCCACAATGACAGACACACTACACAGAACACTAGAAACAGTAGCAACATGGATCACAAACTGAAGCTGAACTCAGACAAAACAAAATTCATACTCCTCGAAAATCATAAAACCCCAATCATAACAAACTTAGTTATAAACTCAATCACTTACCCCATTCAACTTACTCTAAAACTTCTGGGAATGATGATAGACAGATGCTGTACCATGCAACCACAAATCAACAAAACAATACAGAAATCATTCATGGTCATGAGAAACCTAAGGCAAGTTCGGAAATTCTTCAACAGAAAACAATTCCAGCTCATTTTCCAGTCTCTAGTACTAGGTCTTCTAGATCAGTGTTCTTCAACCACTGGTCCATGGACCAGTGCCGGTCCACAGAAATTTCCTGCCGGTCCACAAGGCCAGCACGTGCATCAGGCCCAAAACAGTGTTCTTCAACCGCCGGTCCACAGTGCGATCGATGCGTCGTTATCTTCGAGCCAGTTCCCTCTTCCTAACTGATTCAGTGCACAAAGCCATGGGCAGTGGCTCCTATGCGTCCTGCGCCTGAACCAGAAGCCTTCTCTCTGACGTTCCAACGTCAGAGGGAAGGCTTCCAGATGAGGCATGGGATGTGCAAGGTGCAATTAGTACTATTATGGGGGCGGGGTCTGGGGTGGAGATTGGGTAGAGATGGGCGGGGTCTGGCCCATGACTTAGCCCAGTGTTCTTCAACCGCCGGTCCACGGACCGATGCCAGTCCACAGAATAATTCTTTTATTTCTGCCGGTCCATAGGTGTAAAAAGGTTGAAAAACACTGTTCTAGACTACTGTAACATCCTCTATCTCCCCTGTCCCACAACCATGATAAAGCAACTTCAAACAGTACAAAACACAGCACTGAGACTTATCTATTTACTGAGGAAACACGATCATAAGAACATAAGAATTGCCACTGCTGGGTCAGACCAGTGGTCCATCGTGCCCAGCAGGCCACTCACGCAGCGGCCCTCTGGTCAAAGACCAGCGCCCTAACAGACTAGCCGTACCTGCGTATGTTCTGGTTTAGCAGGAACTTGTCTAACTTTGTCTTGAATCCCTGGAGGGTATTCTCCCCTATGACAGACTCCGGAAAAGCGTTCCAGTTTTCTACCACAGTTCTCCTTCACCCAGAGAGGGAAAACACCCTCCAGGGATTCAAGACAAAGTTAGGCAAGTTCCTGCTGAACCAGAACGTACGCAGGTAGGGCTAGTCTGTTAGAGTGCTGGTCTTTAACCAGAGGGCCGCCGCGTGAGCGGACTGCTGGGCACGATGAACCACTAGTCTGACCCAGCAGCGGCTCCCAATACAAGCAAGAATACTATTCAAATTCTACTGTCTACTATTTAAAACCATAAATGGAGACAGCCCAGCCTACTTGAACAACCGCCTAATCCAAACTACCACAACCAGACACAGGAGAATCCACACACCATTCACGCACCCTCCAATCAGATACATCAAACGAAAAAAACTGTACGATAGCCTACTAGCCAAACAGGCGGCAAAACTAGACCACCAACTCTCCAATTTACTGATCACAACCCCAGACTACAAAGCTTTCAGAAAAGAAATAAAAACCCTGCTATTCAAGAAATCCTTGAAAACAAACTAATCACCACAGGAAGGAACCTGCTCTACTCAATAATTCCTCTGGAAATGTCCAGATTACTTCCTATGTAATCCGCCTTGAACCGCAATGTAATGGCGGAATGGCGGAATCATTAATGTAATTAGTTCTTCTGAAGTTCTGTTGGATTCTGATTTATAACTGGGTATGATACTGCTCAAGCAAATAACAATACAGAAGGTTTCCAGCAAGCATCACCCCTCATACTGGTGGTGATAAATTTTACCTTTTGTTATTTGTCTTTTTCCTAATTGATAAGGTAGTTCAAAACTTCATCTCCAAAATATAAGTGATTAGATGTTTTATTAAAAACAGTATCCCTTCAAACATTTTCTGCCTTTAAATCACTTTTGAGGTGATTTAAAAATTGTGGGGGGATGGGGGTGTTGTATGCACAAAATGACACACAAAATACACCGTTTTTACAAGCTGGATGGATAAGAGCAGTCCACAAACATTTATACCTTGAAAGTGAGTGTAAACTTACTTTGTGAGGATTTGGTAACTACTGGTACTGATTCAGAGTGCTTGCCTTTATAGGCACATGTGGGCTCCCTTTTTATGAAAATTACCACTTTCATACCTAAGCAGCTTGATTTCCTTTCATTTTGAGAGAGGCTGTGTTTTCACAGTACTATATATCACTTGGGATCTATTAAACTATGGCCTAGTGTGCTACTTTTCTCTGTACATTTGGGGACATGTCTTATTTGTGGCAAAATAAGGGATTTTTTGAGTTAGGTATTTTTCTTTTCCTTTGCATGTCCAGTTTAATTAGAATTAGGTTCTGGTCCTCCCTTCCTTCCTGATTTATTTCCCTTCCCAGTGTCTCTTTTAAGATGCACTATTGTAATAAACCCAAAGTATAGAAATATCAGTTTAAGCTCCATTTTTATTTCAAATATTCTCATTTATACCACAACACATTCTTATAAACATTACAGTTTAATTTTCTTGTATGTCCTTTAGTATAGAACCCAAGAGTAACATACATGCAAATTGAAATCTGCCTCCAAGGCATCCACAACTCTGGATGACCTGAGCAAGAAATCGAGCCCAGGCCTTTCCACATGGCAAACTGCTGAGCTTCAAATCAGGTGTTTTTAATAAATTTGCTCTGTATGAATATATGATGTTCCACTGCATCTCATCTGTTGTGTGTCTTCTAGTATTTTTTTTTTTTTTTTTGGGGGGGGGGTTCTCATGGAGATTCTGATTTCATAGCACTGAGATCTGCAAATGTTGATTGAGGTGAGAGGTGGTGGTAAAATCTCACTTTGCATGCTTGTCAGTTCAGTATCCAAACAGTGACATGGTTCATGCAAATTGTTTCAAAACCAATAAACAGAGGGACATGTAACATCATTTCTTTTTAAACAGATGATCTTCCAAAACCAAAAACTACTGAAATCCACAGAAAAGGGTCTATTCCAGAATATACTGCTTCTGAGGAGAAGGAAGATGGCAGACGCTGGCGCATGTTCAGGATTGGAGAACAAGATCATAGGGTGGATATGAAGGCAATAGAACCTTATAAAAAAGTTATAAGTCATGGAGGTAAAGTTGCATTCATAGGTAGATTTATGTTTGTGGTGGTCTTCTAATAACCCTTCCCCTCCCCTCAGTGTAAGAATGCCATATGATAAAATGGTTTATTTGGATATTTACTTGCTGTTTCAAAGTGGTGTCAAACATTCCATCTGTATAGAAATGCTGTTAAATTTGTGTTGTATTTTATTACTGACATAATCATACCACAATATAACAGATATTTCTGGTGCAAAAGGTACATCGGTCTTGACCAGTAGGTTATTCTCCTCTAACTGCAAGTTATGTAGAAGACATAGTCTACCTTTTCCAGCTCCACCTCCTTCCTCACTGAACTGTGCTGTAGCTCCTTAGTTTTTTCTTCTACCCACAAGTTGGAAGATGTCTTTCTGCTCTGCTGAGTGTACTTTATTTTCAGGTTCATATCCGGATTTGGAGGCTTTTCAGTGCTCAAGAGATCCCCAGTAGCCCTGGGGCAACTATACCTGGTGGAGACACAAACTCTCTGAGCAGAAGTCTGTCGCTATCAGGGCAGCCCTTTTACAAGGAGCCTATTTAGCCAGCCTGTGTTTACATCTGTGGAGCTTGGGGACCGTTCCCTTAGTATCGAGGCTCGTTCCTGGTCATTCTGGAGCTTGAGCACAGGTTGTTTAGCTCCATGGCTGTCCAGTGGGCTTTAGTAGGTGCCAGCTGTTTCCTTACTCACTGACGACATGTATGGAGCTGTGGGATTCTGAGGTCTCAGTCTGGCTTCGGTCTGACTGGCAACTTGAAAGATTGCAGCATTTGGACCCTTCTACATGCTTATCTGAGGCAAAAGTCTTCTCCATTATCTAGCTGCAGTGTTAGTTGAAGCAGGCAAAGCACTAGCACAGAACAGTGACTACAGGCTATTATAGTCTATGGAAAGATCAAAACACTTTAATTTAGACAACTGAGATGAACTCCTCCAGGCTCTTTTACCCCTGATTCATGGCAGATTTGCACTGAATGGCCTGCTGAGGAATGTCTGTGTCATGGGGAATGTGAGGGAGGGGGGGCAGGAGTGACGGACTTAGTCCCTCTAGAGCAGTGGTTCCCAAACCCTGTCCTGGGGGACCCCCAGCCAGTCGGGTTTTCAAGATATCCCTAATGAATATACATGAGAGAGATTTGCATACCTGTCACTTCCATTATATGCAAATCTCTCTCATGCATATTCATTAGGGATATCTTGAAAACCCGACTGGCTGGGGGTCCCCCAGGACAGGGTTTGGAAACCACTGTTCTAGAGCCTGGGCAGTTCCAGGTGGCTTGTGATTAAGGGAATAAATCTCTCCTACAGCCCTTGGATCGTGACATGACGAAGCGCAGATGTGTGGACAAGGTGAGTCCCTGCAGGGGTCCTTAGGGCATCCTGTTCAGGACTTTACCCCTGATTTGGTGAGTCTGTTTTGTAAAGCCTTTTTGATTTGTTGGGGGTCTATCTACACTTGCTGGGGCCATGCCAGTGGTTGCGCAGGGGGGTTTACCCTCACAGAGCACATTTTCCTCAAAGAAGGGCCATGGATGAGACCCAGAGGTTCAGTCACAGATGGACTGAGAAGACTGAGGAGGGGGGGGGAGGGTTGGAGTTGGAGTCAATTCCTCACTGCTCCAGAGTGTATCTTCAATCTTGGAAGATTCAGGGTCTCAGGCAGAGACCAGTAGTCAAGAGGCCTTGACTAGAGAAAAGACCTGACGGTATGCCACTTTTTTCTTTTTTTAAGCAGGTAACTTTACTAGAGTTTATTAATTTTGCTGTGGGAATTAAGGCTAGAACCCCCGCAGACTTCAGCTGCACAGTGTTCTGGTATGAATGGCTCTAAGACTCAGACCACATTTTCTCCTTCACATCCAGACATTATAATGCTGCTCACAGAGCATTGGGAGGCCCCGGTGGGCCCCTTGCGGGTTGCCTGGACCATGACAAAGCTGTAACCAATGGCTTCTGAGTTTCAACAGTTGTTTGTGCTGCTTAAGGTGGATTCAATTGTAGCTCAAGTTACCAAATGTACTTCTCTATTTAGTGAAGGTAGAGTGATTAAGATATGCAGGAATGCAGGATAGATGTAGTCCTCAAAAGGTACTTTGAGGCAATGTCTAAAGACAGCAGCAGCAGCAGCTTCCTTCGTTGCACACGCCTGCCAAACTAGATTATGTTGGATTTCTGTGACAGATGACACTTAACCTGGTTGTTAGCAGATTCTCTATATGACATATTCAGGGCCATGAGCAAGTTTTTCTTATTCTATCTCCACCCATAGAATGCTTTGGATCAGGCAATGAGTGGGAGAGTTGGCTTCCAAAGCCACTTTGAGCAGGTTTCCTTTTAAAGGCTCTGGTAAGAGATTGGACGATTTTATGGCCAGTGTGACAGATCGTCGTCCTAAGCCCTTCCAGACAGCAGGAACATGGACGATGGGAATCCCAAGGGGCTCAAGGTATCTCAAGGAGCTTGAATGCTACCTCAGTAGTACGTCTCCTTTTCCTGCCCTGCAGCTGCACTCGACCCCTCCACAGAGCAGCGTGCAGCGCTCCCAGCATGCCTCCCAAACTGACCTGGAAGCCTTCCCTCTGATGTCAGAGCTAACGTCAGAGGAAAGGCTTCTGGGTCAGCAGCATGCAGGAACTGCGGCCCTGCCAAGGAGTAAGTGTGGCTGGAAGGCAGGAAAGAGGCGGCCGACCTGGACGTCTCTGGTACAGTCTCATAGGAGAGGGGCACAAAAGTAGCCACAGAAATGATGAAGAGAGGGAGCAAGTGCATTCACAAACGCATTGGGCCAAGGAAGAGAGAGAAAGGGGGCATGAACTTAGGATAAAGGAGAGAACGTGTTGGGACATGGGAGGGGCACAAACTTGGGACAAAGGCTCATAGAGGGAGGGAGGGAGCATGTTTAGACACTTACCCTTCTGTGGTAAGTTCAACAGACAACAATCGGCTTACCAACGCCGTTATGTGGCTCGTCCTCTGCAGTCAGCCCCACAACAACCTAGAAGGCAGCGTCAGCAGCAACGGCAGACACCTAGACCACAACAGCAACAGCCTGCCAAGCCGCCTCCTCAACAGAAATCCACGCAGCCCTTTTGACTTACTTCTCCAGGGCATAGCCAGCGTCCAACCATCTTCCCTGCAACCTCAACCTATAGGAGGTCGTCTTTCTTTTTTCCTCAGCCGGTGGGAAGTTATCACTTCGGACCAATGGGTCCTCAACATCATCCACCACGGCTACTCTCTCAACTTTCAGAACCTCCCGGTCCCAAATCTACCAAAAGAGTCTGCTTTGAACTCTCCTCAGTCTTCCCTCCTTCTTCAGGAGGTTCAATCCCTCCTCCTTCTGAACGCTATAGAGGAAGTTCCTCCAGATCAAAAAGGACAGGGATTCTACTCCCGTTACTTTCTGGTCCCCAAAAAGACAGGAGACCTCAGACCGATTCTAGATCTTCGCGATCTCAACAAATGCTTGGTCAAAGAGAAATTCAAGATGCTATCTTTAGCCACGCTTTACCCTCTTATCAATCAAAACGAATGGCTATGCTCCCTCGATCTCAAAGAGGCATACACTCACATACCGGTCAATCTGACCTCCAGACAGTACCTCCGCTTCATGATCAACCGCTGTCATTACCAATACAAGGTACTACCCTTTGGTCTTGCCTCCTCTCCAAGAGTGTTCACCAAATGTCTGATTGTGGTGGCTGCCTTTCTACGATCTCACCACCTTCAGGTCTTTCCTTACTTGGACGATTGGTTAATCAAAGCCGATTCATCTCAGACAGTGCTCCTGGCCACCAACCAAACCAACCAAAGTTTCTACAACTTCTGGGGTTCGAGATCAATCTTCCCAAATCTCATCTCATCCCCACTCAGAGACTTCAATTCATTGGAGCAGTGCTAGACACAGTCCTCATGAGAGCATTTCTACCGGCCAACCGTCTTCTGACTATCCAATTTCTCTGTCAGCAGGTACTTCTTCAAAGTTCCATATCTGCCAAACAAATGATGATACTCTTAGGTCACATGGCTTCCACAGTTCATGTAACACCTTTAGCACGTCTTCACCTGTGCACTCCTCAATGGACCCTTGCTACCCAGTGGTCCCAAGCGACGGCTCCTTGCTCACGACACATATCTGTGACAACATCTCTTCGTCAGTCTCTACAATGGTGGTTGATATCCTCAAATCTCTCCAGAGGTCTTCTGCTCCATCTACCGCCTCATCAACTGGTCATCACCACCGACGCATCCCCTTATGCCTGGGGAGCTCATTTGAATGAATTCCAAACTCAAGGCCTTTGGACAGCCCAGGAAAAGAAGCATCACATCAATTTCCTGGAACTCAGAGTGATGTTTTACGCCCTCAAGGCCTTCCAACACCTTCTCTTTCCTCAAGTCCTCCTGCTGTGCACAGACAATCAGGTTGCGATGTACTACATCAACAAACAGGGTGGAACAGGCTCTCGCCTTTTGTGTCAGGAATCCCAGAAAATCTGGACTTGGGCCACAGCTCGCAGCCTATTCCTGAAGGCAATCTACATCCAAGGAGAGCAGAATTCATTAGTGGACAAACTCAGCAGAATTCTCCAACCTCACGAATGGACTCTCGATCCTTCAACCCTACAGTCCATCTTCGATCAATGGGGCACTCCTCAAGTGGACCTCTTTGCAGCTCCTCACAATCACCAACGGCCCAATTCTGCTCCAGAATCTATACTCCTCACCGTCTGGCAGCGGATGCATTCCTTCTGGATTGGTCCAATCGGTTCCTGTATGCTTTTCCTCCTCTGCCACTCATGCTGCGGACCTTGTTCAAACTCAAGAAGGAACGAGCCACCATGATTCTGATTGCTCCTCGATGGCCCAGACAACATTGGTTCTCCCTTCTTCTTCAACTCAGTTCCAGAGAACCTTTGCTACTTCCTCTGTTTCCTTCTCTGCTTTCGCAGCATCAGGAGACCCTCCTGCATCCCAACCTTCAGTCTCTACACCTGACAGCTTGGTATCTCTCGGGCTGACTTCAAACAACTCTCTTCTCTCTCAGCCCATTCGGTCTATTCTGGATGCTTCCAGGAAACCCGCCACTCTGCAGTGTTATCATCAGAAGTGGACAAGGTTTTCTTCTTGGTGTCTTCTTCATCATCATGATCCTACGTCTCTTCCAGTGGAGACCTTGTTGGATTATCTGCTTTCTCTGTCTGACTCTGGCCTCAAATCTACCTCCATCAGAGTCCATCTCAGTGCTATTGCTGCGTTTCATGAGCCAGTCCATGGGAAACTCCTTACAGCTCATCCCCTGGTCTCCAGATTCATGCGAGGTCTTTTCAATGTTAAACCACCCCTTAAAGCACCTCCTGTTATCTGGGATCTGAATGTGGTTCTCTCCGCTTGGATGAAGCCCCCGTTTGAACCTTTGGCGACAGCCACTTTCAAGTTTCTCACTTGGAAGGTACTTTTCCTTATCGCTCTTACCTCTGCCAGGAGGGTCAGTGAGCTACATGCACTAGTTGCAGATCCACCTTTTACGGTCTTTCATCATGACAAGGTGGTTCTGCGTACACATCCAAAGTTTCTCCCTAAGATTGTCTCTGAATTCCATCTCAACCAATCCATTGTTCTGCCTGTCTTCTTTCCGAAACCTCATTCTCATTCTGGGGAACAGGCTTTACATACTTTGGATTGTAAGCGAGCTTTAGCTTACTATTTGGATCGTACTAAGCCCCACAGATCATCGCCACAACTTTTTTTGTCCTTTGATCCTAATAAATTGGGTCATCCTGTTTCTAAGCGTACGCTGTCGAATTGGTTAGCAGCGTGCATTTTCGGACTGACACTGGGAGGTTCCGTCACGGCCCATAGAGTTAGAGCTATGGCAGCATCTGTAGCTTTCCTCCGTTCTACGCCTATTGAGGAAATCTGCAAGGCTGCCACTTGGTCCTCAGTTCACACTTTTACATCACATTGTCTGGATACATTTTCCAGACGGGATGGTCACTTCGGCCAATCTGTTTTGCAAAATTTGTTTTCATAATGGCCAACCTTCCCTCCATCTCTCTTTTTGTTAGCTTGGAGGTCACCCATCAGTCAAGAATATGCTGCCTGCTTGTCCTGGGATAAAGCACAGTTACTTACCGTAACGGGTGTTATCCAGGGACAGCAGGCAGATATTCTTGCATCCCACCCACCTCCCCGGGTTGGCTTCTTAGCTGGCTTATCATAACTGGGGACCGCGCGCCTGTGTCGGGCGGGAAGGCACTCGCGCATGCGCGGTGCGGCCTCTAGAACTTTCCAAGTTCTTAGAGTGCAATCACTATAAAAGTGTCCGTACCGGGGCTCCGTCGGTGCCGTCACCCATCAGTCAAGAATATCTGCCTGCTGTCCCTGGATAACACCCGTTACGGTAAGTAACTGTGCTTTACTTCTTAGATTTATTGAAAGCATCATTTTGAGTCTACCCAGTGGCTCAATGGAAACTACTGTGCACTACTTTATGCAAAGGACATGGCTGCTTCTTCCCAGGGCTGAAGATGATGCAGAATCTTTTTTCATAGCCCTTGAGATTGTTGTGTCTCAGCCATTGTGGCACCTTCCAGTTAGGAATTAGGCCTAATGGGATTGAGGGTGAAATACTCACGTGGATCAAAAATTGGTTGGCGGATAGAAAACAGAGAGTGGGGGTAAATGGATAATACTCGGACAGGAAAAGCGTCACCAGTGGAGTGCTGCAAGGTTTGGTGCTTGGGCCTGTGCTCTTCAACATATTTATAAACGATCTGGAAATTGGAACAATGAGCGAGGTGATTAAATTTGCAGACAATACAAAGTTATTCAGAGTAATTAAGACACAGGAGGATTGCGAAGACCTGCAACAGGACATAAACACGCTCGAGAAATGGGCCGCAACATGGCAAATGAAGTTTAACGTGGATAAATGTAAGGTGATGCATGTCGGTAACAAAAATTTTGTACACGAATACAGGATATCTGGTATAGTACTCGGAGAGTCCCCCCAGGAAAGAGACTTGGGAGTACTGGTCGACAAGTCAATAAGCCGTCCACGTAATGTGCAGCGGCGGTGGCGAAAAGGGCGAACAGAATGCTTGGAATGATTAAGAAGGGGATCATGAACAGATTGGAGAAGGTTATCATGCCGCTGTACCGGGCCATGGTGTGACCTCACCTGGAATACTGCATCCGGCACTGGTCGCTGTACTTGAAGAAGGACACGGTACTACTCGAAAGGGTCCAGAGAAGAGTGACTAAAATGGTTAAGGGGCTGGAGGAGTTGTTGTATAGCGAGAGATTAGAGAAACTGGGCCTCTTCTCCCTTGAAAAGAGGAGACTGAGAGGGGACATGATTGAAATGTTCAAGATAATGAAGGGAATAGACTTAGTAGATAAAGACAGGTTGTTCACCCTCTCCAAGAGAGGGAGAACGAGAGGGCACTCTCTAAAGTTAAAAGGGGATAGATTCTGTACAAACGTAAGGAAGTTCTTCTTCACCCAGAGAGTGGTGGAAAACTGGAACGCTCTTCCGGAGGCTAAATTAGGGGAAAACACCCTCCAGAGATTCAAGACAAAGTTAGAGAAATTCCTGCTGAACCGGAATGTATGCAGGTAATGCTAGTCTGTTAGGGCAATGGTCCTTGACTTGGGGGCCACTGTGGGAGGGGACTGCTGGGCATGATGGACCACTGGTCTGACCCAGTAGCGGCAATTCTTATGTTATGTTCTTATGTATTTCTAGTTTTATTTCTCCAGTGCTGAAGTACTTGCGGACCCTTGTTGTGGCTGGTGGAGAACCCTAAGTACCAGCAGCTGAGGACCTCTTCCAAAGGCAACCGGCGACTTGATGAATTAGAAGTCACTGAGCCACTGAGGTGCCAGCATCTGTGACTTGGGGACGCTACTGCTGCCTGGCAAAAGTGACCACCTTCAGAGGAAGTCCTCAGCTGACATAGCTTGAGGGTTTTCATCAGCTGGAGTATTTATATTTACATTAGAGGCTCTGGGAGAGACCCGTTTACAAAGTAAGTATTCTTCCCAATTAATATTTCCAAATTAATGGGTGCACTAGAGGGCGCGATAAGTGATGGCAGCATAATTTGTAGAGCTCCGGTAACTTCAGACAAAAATCGAATAAAACATCGGGTTATTGTTTAAAGACAATAATTCAATCAACTGCACACTTTTCTAAGATCTTTGTGCATGCGATGGCGAGCTCCAAAGTTGGTAAGCGCCATAAGCCTGAGCCCCAGTCTCCACAGAAAACAACGGAGGATAAACCGGAGCAGGAATCTATACAAACTGCTATCGGAGGTGCGAGCCATGAGGGAAACCATAAACGAAACAAAAGATGATGCTTCAGAGATACGGAATGAACTGGCCTCCCTGAAGCTAAAATTAACACAGCTAAGTGGTCGGGTTGATGTGGTGGAAAACAAACAGTTTGCAACGCAGGCTGCCATTGAATCTTTACAAAAACAAACCAGACGGGTGACACAATTGGAAAAAGATCTTGAAGATGCTAACCTAAGATCTTGTCATAACAATTTAAGAATACTCGGGATCCCGGAGGCACGGGAAGGTACAGATGCAGTCAAATACATGGAAAAGCTCATCCCGTACCTCTTGAATATACAGTTTACACGAGAGTTCGAGCTGGATCGAACACTTGGGGTGCCATCTTTTAGACCCACCAACTCAAAATATCCCAGGGCCATGATTGTGCGCATTCTATGATACTCTCAATTGTCGGAGGTCATGCAAAAAGCGCCAATCAAGTTGGACACTCACATAATTTTATTTGTTCCAGATCTGTCTAAAATAATATACGGCGAACCAAAGAAAACAGCTCCTTGCCTTTCGTCCTAAGCTTAGGGAACTCAAAGCACAATGATGTTATACCCTGCCACTTTGAGGATCACTCTGAACTAGAGAGCTGCACGGGAATGGGGATGACGGGAATCCCGCGGGACCCGCGGTGATCCCGCGGGTTCCCCCTTTGGGTCACGGGGATCCCGTGGGGACGCCCCCTAGGGTCGCGGGGATCCCATGGGGATGCCCCCTAGGGTCGTGGGGATCCCGTGGGGACGCCTCCGAGGGTCACGGGGTTCCTGCGGGGTTGGATTGCAGTGCATTCGAGCCGCGAGGGTAGTCTCCTCCTCCTTACCTGCACTGTCGCAGCACACAGCCGAACGGAAGTCTTCCCGATGTCAGCGCTGACGTCGGAGGGAGGGCTTAAGCAAAGCCCTCCCTTCCTCCGACGTCACCGCTGACATCAGGAAGACTTCTGGTCGGCTGTGTGCGGCAGGGCAGGTAGGAAGAAGGCAATGGCGAACGAAAGAGGGGGGAGGGGGCGGTCCGCCCCGAAGAATGTGTACAGCCGGTCAGGTCCCCCGATCGACCGACAACAGGCCCGGCCGACAAACCTCCCTGCCCTGTAGCCGCGAATCTAAATTACCTCTTACAGCAGCTTCAATACTCCAGCTGCTGTAAGAAGGTAATTTAGATTCGCGGCTACAGGACAGGGAGATTTGTCCGACCGGGCCTGTTCTGTTGTCGGTCGGGTGCAGAAACGCCACAAAGGTAAGGGGCAGGGAAGGAGGAAAGGTGGAGTGGAGAAGAAAAGACGCTTAAGGGGAGAGAAGGCCGCTGAAAGCACTGGGGAAGACAAAGGGGTGGAGAATGCCACTGAAAGGACATGGGGAAAACAGGGGTAGAGAAGGCCACTGAAAGGAAATGGGGAAAACAGGGGGGGAGAAGGCCGCTGAAAGGACATGGGGAAGACAGAGGGGGGAGAAGGACGCTGAAAGGACATGGGGAAGGCAGAGGGGGGAGAAGGATGCTGCCTGACAGGACATGGGGAAGATGGTGGGGGAGAAGGACACTGGAAGGAAATGGGGAAGAGGGAATGGGGAGAAGACCCTGGCAGGGAAGAAGACAGAGGTGCCAGACTATGGGGGAAGTGGAGGGAAAAAGATGGGTGCCAGACCAATTTGGGAGGGGGGAGAAAGGGAGAGACACAGTAACAGAGCAAATGGAAGACACAGAGAGAAGAGAGGCAGTGGATGGAAGGAATTGAATGAGAATATGAAGAAAGCAGAAACCAGGCACCAAAGGTAGGAAAAAAAATTCTTTTTTTTTTTTTTTGCTTAAGGATAAAGTAGTATATTAGTTGTGTTGATAAAAATTTATAAACATTAGAGGCTCTGGTAGAAACCCGTTTACAAAGTATGTATTCTTCCCAATTAATATTTCCAAATTAATAAAGTCTTTTTGCTTATTTTTAAATGGGTTTCTACCAGAGCCTTTAATTCAGTAGCATAATTAAATGAAATAACTATTTCTGTAGTTTATAGGGACGGGCGGGGACATAGGGGATTCCTTGCGGGAACGTAGGGGATTCCTCGCGGGGACGGGCGGGGACGGAGGGATTCCTCGCGGGGACGGGTGGGGACGGAGGGATTCCTCGCGGGGACGGGTGGGGACGGAGGGATTCCTCGCGGGGACAGGTGGGGACGGGTGGGAGTCCTCACGGGGATGGGTGGGGACGGGTGGGACTTTGGCGGGGACGGGTGGGATTTCTGTCCCCGCGCAACTCTCTACTCTGAACAACCAGACGAAGAACTTCATGGATCCCAAACGGCTGTCGGACTACCTGGAGGAAATACAGCCCATGAGTATTGATCGGGTTTGAAATCAGGACTACGGCCTTTTTCCACCATGTTACTTACTTTGATGTTGGGCCTGCAACATGTGGTAGCATGGCGGCCTTGTTGAGCAGTTTGCATGTGTTAATTAGACTTTTCTATCGCCACATTTACGTGAAGCCAGCACAACCCATGCGCTGATGCTGCTCTGGAGTTTTTCCTATCGCTGCTTCTCAACTGTAGTATTAAATTAGTTTCTATCAGTTTTTAGTATTGAATGTTATATCTGCCTTTGTTATAATGATATTTATTCGGTGGGATGTAATATACGCAAGTGGGTATGAAAATGAATTCCATGATTATATATTGTTCTTCAGATGCTGCCCATGACTCAAATTGCACAGCTTTGCTTTTTCATGAATTACCTTCCTTAAGCACTTAATGATTAATTTCAATGTAATCGATAATTTATTATGGTATGCATGAATATATTTCTATATGATTAGCTTGGAGATGTTGAAGTTATCATAAATTGATTTTTCTCTATTACTACTGCTTAGATTTCTCTTGCTACTTAATCTTAAATGAATTTTCCATTAACCTGCATTTCCTGGATTAATTTTTCCTACCGCTAGCCGTTTTTACGTTTATTGTTTTAATCTGTTTCTGTTGGATTGACTAGTTTGCGAATGAATTCCTGTAAAGCAGGGGTGCCCAATAGGTCGATCGCGATCGACGGATAGCTCGCCAAGGCAAAGTGAGTCGATCACCCAGGACTCACTTTGCCTTGGCAATCTATCGGGCCGATCAGTCTTCCTCTCCCTGACGTCAATTCTGCCGTCGGAGAGGAAGTTCAGGCCAGCCAATCGCTGCCTGGCTGGGCGGAACTTCCTCTCCGACCGCAGAATTGACGTCGGGGAGAGGAATGCTGGTCGGCCCGAAGCAGGGAGAGCATGGGGTGGCGTCGGCTTTGGGGCCTATTATCCATTGGTGGCGGTTTGGGTCCTGTTCCCCGATGGCAGCAGCAGTGGCAGTGGCTTGGGGAAGGGCAGGGAGAAAGAAAGAAAGGGGGCAGGCAGGGAGACAGAAGGAAAGAAGATAAACAGAAAAAAAGAAAGGGGGCATGAAGAGAGAAAGAAAGAAAGGTCAGGGAGAGAGGAAGAAAAAGTTGGGGGAGGGAATGAGTGTGGAGGAGAGGAAGCATACAGGCTGAAAGAAAGATTGGATGCACAGTCAGAAGAAAGTGCAACCAGAGACTCATGAAATCACCAGACAAGGAAGGAAAATTGATTTTATTTTAAATTTAGTGATCAAAATGTGTCTGAATTTATATCTGCTGTCTATATTTTACAATATGGTCCCCTTTTACTAAACCGCAATAGTGGTTTTTAGCGTAGGGAGCCTATGAGCGTCGAGAGCAGCGCTGGGCATTCAGCGCAGCTCCCTGCACTAAAAACTGCTATTGTGGTTTAGTAAAAAAGGAGGGGGTGGGTATTTGTCTATTTTTGTATGGTTGTTACTGAGGTGACAGTGCATAGAGTAATCTGCTTTGACCTATTTGAAAAAACCCCGGAATAGGAATGATAATTAACAATTCTATGCGTACAGTGTGCGTTGTGTTTTTTTAAAATTTTATTGTTGGTAGATCATTTTGACTTGGTCATTTTAAAAGTAGCTCGCGAGTCAAAAAAGTGTGGGCACCCCTGCTGTAAAGCATTATTTATTTCATTATTTGTACTTTATAATATCTAATACTGAATATTTTAATTCTGCATAACTTTTTTAACGCTGGCCGCTCTCATATCTATTGTTTTACTTTGTTCCTCAGGGAATAATTAACTTGTGATTGCATTAGTGCAAACCTGTTTTTATTTCATTATTCACACATTATTCTATTTATTACTGCGGATTTTATCTCACATGCAAAGCGCTGCCTGCATCCTTATCAATTGTTTTATTTTGTTTCTGTAGGATCAACTAACTTGTGAATGAATTTAGTATAAATCATTATTTATTTCATTCATTGCATGTTATTTTAGTTAGTAATGACCATCTTATTTCCGAAGCATACTTCCTGACTGTTCTTTATTTCTGCCCTCTCATAGGATACCATATTCCTACCTTTATGCTTGTTTATCTAATACTTTCTGTCCTCTCTCTTAGGGAGAGGAGGAGATAGTGGATGCTGTGGATAGTCCATTTGGCCTTAATCTGTGTTCATTTTTCTATGCTTAGGAGATCTCTGGTGAATCTAGTGCCCTGAGCCATACTCATTTTGAAGACATTGGCACCGAGAGAAATCTTGTGTCAATCTTCATTTAGCATATTTCAGAGCACATGTCAGGAAGACGTGACTCATTCCCTGCATGCTTTTTTTTTTATCTCTAATCAATGAGTGACAGTGAGTCTCATAATTTGTTTATTTGCTTGCATGTAATGACTGAGTTTCTCTGTATGTGATTTGTTAGTAGTGTCTATCGCTTGACTGTCCTGTTTAAATTTTTTTTAGGTTATTATGGAGATGGCTTAAATGCCATTATTGTATTTGCTGTTTGTTTTATGCCTGAAAGCAGTCAGCCCAACTATCGATATTTAATGGACAATCTTTTTAAGTAAGTATCCAGAATTTTGTAGGCATAATGTTATTAAAGTATTTTTACACTGTAAAAATTGTTCATAAAATTACAGATATGTACCCAGATGCAAAGTGTATGAATCACAAGATTGTGCCTACTTTGTGTGTTGCATTTATATATTCCCAAGGAAATAGAATTTTTAGCACAATAGTACAATAGGTGTCATTCTAGTACAATAGGTGTCATTCTGGACAATAGGGTATTCTCGAAGGCATCCACTCAAGGTTTTCAACTCCTCCTCCTTCTACTGAGGGCTCTGCTGCCCCCTTCAGTTTTTCCTTTTGTACGCAGGTCAGAAGGTATTTTTCTTTAAAATTTTGATGTATTTATTAACTTACCATATCCCTCCTTCCATATTGTTTCCATTATGTCAGTCCGTCTTGATCCCTCCTTTTTATTTTATATATATATATATATTTATTTTTTTTTTATATATATATGCCATTACTTTTTTAATTTTACACTTTGTAAAACTTTTACTTTTTAATTTTTACATATTGAATCCAATGTAAACCATTTAGGTACCAGTTTGATAAACAGTATATCAAAGAATAAAGAAACTTGGCAGATTGGATCTTTCTGATCTGCTCTGTATATTTCTTTATTTTTGTGTAACTCAAGACTGGTAGTCTTGAGCACTGGGTTTTAAGCCCCACCAGTTGCGAGGCTGTAGAGAGCCCACTATTTGTTTTCATGCTTCATCTCCCATCACTCTGTGATGAGTTCCTCCCTCTTTCTTACTCTCTACAAGTGAGGAGTAGGGAACCTGTCTGTTCTCCTCGAGTTTAATGCTCTGGATTAAGTAGTGGGTGGGAGACTGTCTCCAAGACGATCCTGAACAAACTCCTCTTTCAGGGACAGATGATCTTTGGCAAGGGTCTGGATGATCTTATGGATAGTGTGGTGAATCATAAGTCTAGATCCCTACCAGAAAGCAGACCCGGGAATGCCAGGGAGTTAGGCAGGGGAGATTTTCATGGCTGCTGCTGGTTTCACCAGTATTTGGGAGCAGAGGACAAACCAGGGCCAAAGACAAAGCTTCGGGAGCACCAGGAGTCCCTAAGGGTCTGGATATCATTCTTCTGTGGCTGGGTCAGACCAGTGGTCCATCATGCCCAGCAGTCCGCTCACGCGGTGGCCCTCTGGTCAAAGACCAGCGCCCTAACTGAGACTAGCCCTACCTGCGCACGTTCTTGTTCAGCAGGAACTTGTCTAACTTTGTCTTGAATCCCTGGAGGGTGTTTTCTCCTATGACAGATTCCGGAAGAACTTTCCAGTTTTCTACCACACTCTGGGTGAAGAAGAACTTCCTTATGTTTGTACGAGCTTTACGAATGTAGAGATGATGCGGTATACAAACCTAAGGTTTAGATTAGATTAGATTGGAATCTATCCCCTTCCAATTTTAGAGAGTGCCCTCTCGTTCTCCCTACCTTGGAGAGGGTGAACAACCTGTCCTTATCTACTAAGTCTATCCCTTTCAGTACTTTGAATGTTTCGATCATGTCCCCTCTCAATCTCCTCTGTTCGAGGGAGAAGAGGACCAGTTTCTCTAATCTTTCGCTGTGCGGCAGCTCCTCCAACCCCTTAACCATCTTAGTCACTCTTCTCTGGAATAGATTGGTTAGTCTGTGTGTGTGTGTGCAGGCAGGGGTGGAGGTGGGTAGAATTGTTAGGCACTGCCTGGACTGTGGGAAGGGTGCTGAAGGGGTGTGGAGAAGAGGGGAGGGAGGTGAAGAGGAACAGACACTGAAGGGAAATGGGGAAGAGAGAATGGGGAGAAGACGGAAATGGGAAGAGAGAGGGGAGAAGACGTTGAAGGGAAATGGGAAAGAGAGAGGGGGGAGAAGACGCTGAATAGAAATGAGGAAGAGAGAGGGGGAGAAGACGCTGAATGGAAATGGGGAAGAGAGAGAGGGGGAGAAGATGCTGAAGGTAAATGGGGAAAGGAGGGGGAAAGACGCTGAAGGGAAATGGGGAAGAGAGAGAGGGAGAAAAGATGCTGAATGGAAATGGGGAAGAGAGGGGGGGAGAAGACGCTGAATGGAAATGGGGGAGAAGACACTGAAGAGAAATGGGGAAGAGAGAGAGGGGGGGGAGAAGACGCTGAAGGGAAATGGGGAAGAGAGAGAGGGGGAAGAAGATGCTGAAGGGAACTGGATAGAAGGAGGGGATAAAAAATGGCACATGCTGGATTGGGGAGACAGATCTGAGGGAAGGAAAGGAGTAGAGAGATGCTAAAATCACCTGGGGGATGGAAGGGAAGAAGACAGAGATGCCAGACTATGAGGGAAGCAAAGGGAAGAAGATGGGTGCCAGGCCATTTGGGGGGGCGTGGAGGGAGAGATGGAAGGGAGAGGCATAGTAACACAGCATATGGAAGAGGTAGAGAGAAGACAGACAGTGGATAGAAGGAATTGAATGAGGAAAGCAGAAACTAGACAACAAAGGTAGAAAAAAAAATTTCTAATTTCTTTTTTTTTTTTTTGCTTTAGGATAAAATAGTTTATTAGTTGTGTTGATAAACATTTATAAACAAAGCCCTGCCAGCTAAAGATCTCTTTCTCTAGTTCGGCAGCTAGAACATTGATTTATAAAATGACAATTGTAAAGAATATTCTTTCTTTTAATAAAATAAGTTCAGTATAAAACTATTTGAGGCTTTTGTGGATGGGATCAGATGGTTTGTGGGGACAGGGACCGAGCTCACGGGGATGGGACAGGGACAGAGACCTAGCTCACGGGAACGGGATGGGGTCTGAGCTCGCGGGGATGGGGCGGAGATGGGGACAAATTTTTTCCCTGTGTCATTCTCTACCCTCTTATACACAGGAAGATGCAGCAGTGGAAAGACTCCAGATCTGTTGGCAGCCACAGGCATAATCAGCTGCCTAGGCTAAGAACTGAGATTTCACAGATGGCGAGGGCAGTGCTGGAGGAGACCAAGGGTGAGGCATCAGATCCATGGGAGGGGAGGCCAAGACAAGCTGGAGGTGCCATCAACTTGTATTCGAGTCCTAGTGACTTGATGAATTACAGATTTAAAAAGAGATCCTCCAGCATCAATCCCTATGGTTGTTTTCAACATATCCAGCCCTCTGATTGCAGGTCACCCTCTTCACCTGGTTTCTTTGATCTTCCCAAACACGATATCCTCCTCCAATTATCTTTCTCTTCTGACAGTGTGACCAAAGTAAGACAGTCGTAACGTCATCATTTGGGCTTTGAGTGACCTAACTCAATGTTTCTCAAGTTGATTCTGGAGTACCCCCTTGCCAGTCAGGTTTTCAGGATACCCCAAATATGCATGAAAGAAATTTGCATCTAATGGAGACAGTGTATGCAAATCAAGTTTATGCATATTCATTTTGGATAGTCTGAAACCCTGACTGGCAAGGGGGTACTCCAGGACCAACTTGAGAAGCACTGACTTAGCTGGTTTGATCTGGAGCCATTACAAAATAGAAATATTCTGTGCTCTGTGTCAGCCCTCTGACATACTGGGCAATTGTGACACATTGGTTGAGAACCCCTGCCCTAAGCAATAGATACAGTAGAAGATATCCTGTTGTGATAAAAAGTTTGAACTGGAAACCCTTGGACCTCCAAATTAAGTTAAACTGTCCTTATGCTGCTTATTATGCAAACATCATCTTGAATTTGTTTTGACAGGTATGTTATTGGCACTTTGGAGATGTTAGTAGCAGAGAACTACATGATAGTTTATTTAAATGGTGCCACACCACGAAGAAAAATGCCAAGCCTGGGGTGGCTCAGGAAGTGCTACCAGCAAATTGATAGAAGGTAACTGTAAAAGTAATTGGGCAAAAGTTAATCTCCTTTCCACAGCTTTAAAACAGAATGACTAAGCCATGCTCTCTGTACATCAGTTGCACCCTCCTGTACATCAGTTGTTTTGCGATTACAGCATGTGTGAGAAACAGCCCCTCTTTCTTCAGTGGTGGGTCCCCTTCCACCATGTGGTACATTAAGACAGCATGCTAACACGTGCTTAAATTTTATGTTCAATGCAGTACACTAAACAATCGCACACCACTTCAATAATATGCAGCTGTTTTGCATCCTCTTTTGGAAAATGTCTCCCTTTATAGTAACACATGAACAAAGACTGACTCGTGCATTGATGGTGAGGGAGACGTTTCAAATAAATAGGTTGGCTGGACTCTCCTTCCCCTAACCTCACTGCAAAATCTCTGTGCTGGCCTGTAGACCTCAGGTACACAGGGTCAGAGGCTCTCAACCATACACTCTCATAGTAGAAGTGAAGCTGCAGCTGTGCCGCCCCCCTTCCCACCACTAAATTATACTTACCTGACTTGGGGAGAGATCCAGTGGCATCCTTCTCTTCACTCTGCCATCTTGGAAAATTGCAGTGACTGTCTTCTAGCAATATATCAAATCTAAGATTCACCAATAGGGGTTAGTCTACGAAATAGGGGAGTGCTTATCTTATTTGGGAAGCATTGCCTGTTTTGGCACACTGACCCCTAGCAGTGCATCCTGAGACACTGTTAGGGGTCAGGTACAACTATTTTTTTTCCAAGATGGCAGCACCAGTGTGTGTAATAAGTAGACATTACTCCTGGCTTCCAACAGAGGGGTGGTGTCTGGTTTACTTTGGCCACCAGAGACTATTTCTATGGGCGTGTGTGTGGGGAGCTAGAAGGTTGAGGTCTGGGGTCCTACTTGGTGTTCTTGGATGATCAGTGGTGAATGAAATATTTTTGAACTGAATATTTTGCTCCCTGAGCTAGCATAAAAATTTAGTGCTATGAGAAGTCAAAACCCATGCTAGATTTTTGCATTGTTTTGCATGCTCGCTATTCTATCCTCTAGTGCTGTGGTTTTACCACCAAATTCCCATGCCAAAATTTATTGCGTAATACCTTGGGAAAATTCAGGGAGTAAATAGCTGAACTAAAGGAAAGTACAGTTTACTACTACTATCCAGGGCAGAGTCCCTACCAGAGTAGGAGCTGGGAAAAAGTTAAAATTGTGCTTGCCATCTTGCCCAGTCCCTGGAACTTGGAACAAATTCTTGATGAAACAGGTAGAGGATTTATTACTTTTTTAATGAGGGAAGTATGTTCACATCTCACCTGAATGTTGTTCTTTGTAACTAATATGAAACTTTCTCTTACTTCCCCTTTACTTATTTTAGATTTAAACTAATGTACCAAAGGTCAGCTATTTGATATCTGGAGCCAGAAGGCTTTTCTGGCAACATGTAATAAAAGGTGGTTTGAGTTCAGCATTTACAACCAGCAGATTCTAAAGCATTGAGATACAAGAAGCATAAGATAGCTGCTGTGGTCATTGATTTAATTGGGGGAAAGCTTATGGCAAAAATATGCTCAAGCACCCAAACTTCTTGCTCAGGCAAAATCTGTGCAGTTAGTGACCCTTTATCAGCGAGTTCCAGATACACCCTCTCTTCCTCTCCTCACCACACCCAAAGTTTACAAATATTTGAAGGTGAATCAAAAATTAAAGGCAATTGTTAAATTACATAATTGGAATAGAACTAGCAAAATGCAACATATGTACTCGTATGTTGCTTGTTAGTTCGTCTGTGCACAGTGCAGCACTCAGCCTGTAGTCATGTGGCAGCCATGAGGTCAGAAACATGGATGCTCCATTGCATAAGAACATAAGATTTGCCGCTTCTGGGTCAGACCAATGGTCCATCGTGCCCAGCAGTCCACTCCCATGGTGGCCCTTAGGTCAAATACCATTGCCCTAACAGACTAGCCTTACCTGCATACATTCCGGTTCAGCAGGAATTTGTCTAACTTTGTCTTGAATCTCTGGAGGGTGTTTTCCCCTATAACAGCCTTCGGAAGAGCGTTCCAGTTTTCCACCACTCTCTGGGTGAAGAAGAACTTCCTTATGTTTGTACAGAATCTATCCCCTTTTAACTTTAGAGAGTGCCCTCTCGTTCTCCCTCTCTTGGAGAGGGTGAACAACCTGTCTTTATCTACTAAGTCTATTCCCTTCATTATCTTGAACATTTCAATCATGTCCCCTCTCAGTCTCCTCTTTTCAAGGGAGAAGAGGCCAAGTTTCTCTAATCTCTCGCTGTACAACAACTCCTCCAGCCCCTTAACCATTTTAGTCACTCTTCTCTGGACCCTTTTGAGTAGTATTGTGTCCTTCAAGTACGGCGACCAGTGCCGGATGCAGTATTCCAGGTGGGGTCACACCATGGCCCGGTACAGCGGCATGATAACCTTCTCCAATCTGTTCATGATCCCCTTCTTAATCAATCCAAGCATTCTGTTCGCCCTTTTCACCATCGCCGCCGCACATTACGTGGACGGCTTCATCGACTTGTCGACCAGAACTCCCAAGTCTCTTTCCTGGGGGGGTCTCTCCGAGTACCGCACCAGACATCTTGTATTTGTGTATAAGATTTTTGTTACCAACATGCATCACCTTAGACTTATCCACGTTAAACCTCATTTGCCATGTCGCGGCCCATTTCTCAAGTGTGTATATGTCACGTTGCAGGTCTTCGGAATCCTTCTGCGTCTTCACTACTCTGAATAGCTTCGTATCGTCCGCAAATTTAATCACGTCACTCGTCGTACATAAATATGTTGAAGAGCATGGGCCCGAGCACCGAACCCTGCAGCACTCCGCTCGTGACTTTTTTCCAGTCCGAGTATTGTCCATTTATCCCCACTCTCTGTTTCCTACACGCCAATCATTTTTTAATCCACGTGAGTTCTTATTTTATTGTGTTTACTATTAATAATAATGGGAAGGGGGGTGGGTTATGGGTTTATATATATACAATTGTTGTTTTTCTTGATAAATTTACAAGTGATGTTTTCAAAAATATGTATGATTTTAATTTGTACATTTGTTGAAAGATTAATAATGAATAAAGATTTACAAAAAAAAAAAAAATAATCCACGTGAGTATTTCACCCTCGATTCCATGGCTCACAATTTTTCAAAGTAGTCATTCATGCGGAACCTTGTCAAACACCTTCTGAAAATCCAAATATACAATGTCGACCAGGTCACCCTTGTCTATCTGCCTGTTTACTCCGTTGAAGAAGTGCAGCAAGTTCGTCAAGCAAGATCTTCCCTTGCTGAAGCCTTGCTGGCTGGTCCTCATCAGATTGTGCCCATCAAGGTGATCAATGATGCGGTTCCTTATCAGTGCCTCTACCATCTTTTCCGGTACCGAGATCAGACTCACCGATCTGTAGTTTCCCGGATCTCCCCTTGAACCTTTCTTGAAGCGCGGCGTATCATTCACCACTTTCCAGTCTTCCCTATTTGCCTCCCTATTTGATCGACAGATTGGCTATTAGTTGAAGCAGTTCAGTTCCTTGATTACCCTTGGATGATGCCATCCGGTCCCGGGGATTTATCATTTTTAAGCCTATCAATCTGCCTGCATACCTCTTCTGGACTGAACGTCAACCCTGTCAGTTTCCCATCTTCGTTTCCTGCGTATAGCCTGTCGGCTTCCGGTATGTTGTGTATATCTTCTTCAGTAAATATAGACACAAAAAACGTGTTCAGTTTGTCAGCGATGGCTTTGTCCTCTTTTAGCACTCCCTTTATTCCATGGTCATCCAAAAGCCCCACCGCTTCCTTTGCAGGTCGTTTCCCTTTAATATATCGAAAGAATGGCTTGAAGTTTTTTGCCTCCTTGGCTATTTTTTCCTCGTCTCTTTTGGCCCCTCTTACCGCCTTGTGGCACCTGCTTTGATGTTTGTGCTTTTCCAGTTTTCGTCCGTTTTTGACCTTTTCCATTCCTTAAACGAAGTCTTCTTGTCTCTGATCGCTTCTTTCACTGCTGCAGTGAGCCACGCTGGTTCCTTGTTCTTTTTCCTCTTGGATCCCTTGGTGATACGCGGTGTATATATAGATTTTGCACCTCGGTGTCCTTAAAAAGGGGCCATGCTTGCTCTATGTTTTTACAGTGCTTATCCTCTTCTTAATCTTTTTCCCCACCATTACTCTCATTCCTTCGTAATTTCCTTTTCGGAAGTTCAGTACCATGGCCGATGTTGTGGATCGATGTTTTGCCCCTGTGTCCAGGTTGAAGCAGATCATATTGTGATCACTGCTTCCTAGCATCCCTTCTACTTCTACACCCTGTGCCGGTCCTCGTAGTCCATTTAGAATTAAGTCCAGAATTGCATTTCCTCTCGTATTTTCCTTGATGAGTTGTTCCAGGAAGCAATCACTTACAGCATCCAGGAACTTGGTCTCCCTTCCGCAGTCGGAGGTGCCTAGGTTCCAGTCAATCCCTGGATAATTGAAGTCACCTCCCTTGCCTCCCTTGCAGTTGCATTTAATCTCGTCGGTCATTTCTCCATCAATTTCTTCGGACTTTCTTAGGGGTCGATAGTAGATGCCGATCTTTCGTTTCTGTTCCTTTTGTTCCCAGAATTTTGGCCCATAGAGACTATACCTTATTTTTCATTTCTGGCGTGTTCTCTCAGGTAGACTCAATTTCCTCTTTGATGTACAGGGCAATACTCCCACCTTTTTGACCTACTCTATCTTTGTGGTATAGCTTGTATCCCAGTAGCACAGTGTCCCAGATGTTTTTCTCGTTCCACCATGTTTCCGTGATGTAGATGATGTCAAGGTTATCTTTTTGTGCCATAACTTCCAATTCCCCCATCTTATTTCTTAGGCTTCTTGCGTTTGTGTACATACACTTAAGTTTGTGACCTGTTACTTTCTTGCAATTTCTTCCCATTTGTATCCCTTTCAATCCGTCAGGATTTCCATCTTGCCTATGATCCGGTGAGTCTTCTCCGCTGTCTTCCTGCACAGTATCCTCTGAGTATACTGGTTCCCGAACCATCGACTTTTGGTCGACTGTCGGCTTTCCCCTTCTTCCTAGTTTAAAAGCTTCTCAATTTCTCTCTTGATGTTGCTTTCAAGTAGCCTTGTTCCATCTCTGGTGAGTTGGAGTCCATCCTTCCTGAATAGCTTGCTCTTCCCCTAGAATGTTATCCAGTTGTGCACAAAGTGGAATCCTTCTTCCTCACACCAGCGCCTCATCCACACGTTGACTGCTTGCAGCTCCATCTGCCTCTTCTCATCGGCCCTGGGTATAGGCAGGGTCTCCGAGAACGCTACCTTCTGCATTCTTGTCTTCAGCTTCCTTCCTAGCATCCGGAGTTGGTCTTTCAGTACTTCCCTGCTGTAGTGCCTGTTGCTCACGTTGTTTGTTCCCACATGGATCACTATCGCCGTATCCTCCTTTTCTATGCTGTCGATGATCCTGTCGATGCAGCTCACTATGTCTTCTATCTTGACTCCTGGTAGGCAGGTCACCAGCCGATCCTATCTTCCTCCCGCTATGTGGCTGTCAACTTGTCTGATGATGGAGTCCCCCACGACAATCACTGTCCTCTCTATCTTCTCTTGCCTCTCTAGCCGCAGGTCCATGTCTCTGGTGTATGACCATCTCTCCAGCCGTAGATCCGTGTTCTCTGTGCACTTCCATCTTCCCTCATCCTGGCATTGGCTTGCACCGGACTCATCTTCTTGAGTGTTCCTTCCGCTGTCTCTAGATCCTGCTGCTGTGTCACCCATTTCTTCCTTGTGGTTGTCCTCCAGGTGGTCCTCACTCTGTAGGTGTATCTTGGCAGTTCCACTGTTACTGGTGATTTTCCATGCCCTCCCTTTATGCCTCCTCGATGAATTCTCTAACTCTCGAACTTATTCCTCAATGGTTTCTTCTGTTTTGATGCACTCTGCCTCTTTGTCCTCCTCCTCCACTGCTAGAAGTGCTTCCAGTTCCAGTATTCTGCCCTCCAGGAATGTGACTTGTTTCTTCAGGCTCTCCAGTTTCTCGCATCGAGTGCATACATAAGACCGCCTCCCAGAGGGGAGGTAGTCATACATATGGCAGATGGTGCAGAAAACTGGGTAGCTCATCTTCCTGCTTCTTCCATTGCTGTGGTTTGTCCTCTGTGCCTGCTTTGGCTTGCCTGCTGTGGCTTGTCCTTCTGCTCTTCATGCGGTAACTTGTCCCTTCTTAAGGCCCTCTCGCTAAAGTGAGCGCCTTTAACGCTCACCTTCGCATGCCGAACTGCTGAGTGCCATTGGCTCCTCCCCTTTTAAGGAGGAGCTCCAGTGGATAATGGGGTGTGGGCGGATCTAACTCTCGCCACTGACCCTTGCTCTCACTCTATCCTCTGCTTCCTTCTGTTCTTCTCTCTCATTTGCCTGCCTTCGTCCCCTGTAATCTCCTCCTGCTCGTCTGCCCGAGCCTTTAGTTCGCCGTTGGCTCCTCCCCTTTTAAAAGGGAGCTCCGGTGGATGACGGGATCTCACCGCTGCCCCTTGCTTTCACTCTGTCCTCTGCTTCCTTCTGTTCTTACTCCCTCCTCTTCTCTCTCTCTCGTTTGCCTGCCTTCTTACCCTGTAATCTCCTTCTCCTGCCTCCTGCTCGTCTGCCCCATGAAAGAATATTATGCAGTAGTGCGTTTTCTTTGTGCAGAGGGAATGAAACCTGTGGAAATTCACTGTCTGATATTGATTCAGTATGGATATAGCACCATGAATCAACGAAAGGTTTATGAGTGGGTAAAAAGGTTTAAAGTGGGAAGAACAGGTGTAACCGACAAAGGTGTTTCTGGTCGCTCATCAACATCGCGCACATGAGCACATTGACAGGGTGGAGGCCTGAAAACCGTTGGATAACGGTGTCTCAGTTGACTGCAGATTTGGATATCGCCTATGGATCTGCATTTACCATAATGCATAATGACTTGGGATACAGGAAAGTCTGCAATGGATTCCCAAACAATTTACTGATCTGCACAAGTCTACAATGGATTCCCAAACAATTTACTGATCTGCACAAGCAACAGCGTGTGGAGGTTGTGACCTGGTTCCTGAGATGGTAAGAAGATTAGGCTATTCTGGAAAGAATTATCACTGGCAATGAGACATGGGTGCATCACTGTAACCCTAAGAGCAAATGGCAAAGCATGAAGAAGTAAAGGAAATGGTGCTCTGTGCAGGAATGCAGAAGCTAATTGAACGATACAACAAATGTATCGTCTTGCCTGGGGACTAAATAGAAAAGTGATATGTTCAGTTGCTCATAGTTATTTCTATTAAAGCTGTTAAATGTATTTTGCCTTTACTTTTTGATTTACCCTCGTAGCAACCCAGAACCAGAAATATCAGGGTAAAGAAAAAGGTAGTATATTATATTTTTATTTCTGTCAGGATCATTTTGGTTTATTATATAGCTGGAGCCAGATTCAGCAAGATTGTGTTCTGATGGGCAAAATCAAGCTGGGATACATGTTAATTTTTGCTTTCTTCAGGATTTCCCTAAATAATAGACTACACCTAATTTGTTGAGGAATTTTTTAAGATGTACTAATGTACTTAAATTTTAATACTTCATTTTTCTTAAGGTTACGGAAAAATCTGAAATTATTAATCATAGTTCATCCTTCCTGGTTTATCAGAACACTTCTGGCTATTACAAGACCCTTTATTAGGTAATGGTATAAAGTTTTCTGGTTTTCTTCAATGCTCTTGGAAATGAACTTTCTTAGTTTAGTGTACAAAGTTTTATAACACATCTTTGTTTTTTTTCCAGCTCAAAATTCAGCCAGAAAATTAAATATGTCTTCAGCCTGGTAGATCTAGCTGCACTCATTCCTATGGACTACGTTAGTATACCTGAATGCATTAAACAGTAAGTTCCTTTGCTTCATAGGGGTTTATGAGAGAGAGAAATAGGAACTGTACTGAAATATGTCAGAATTTAAAAAGAAGCTTTAAATGTTTATTTCCGCCAGCAGACTTTTGCAACTGGCTTTTAAGATTAGCCATTCAACTTTTGTTACCTTGTCCCTGCTATTTTTTTCCTATTACGTCCCCTCCAGAATCAGTACTGAAGGTGTTCAATCCATGCACGTGAACCAGGGCTTGCAGAAATCATAAGTTTTCTTTCATCTGCCCCACCTACCTCTGTGAGAGAGACAGAGGTCCCCTACAGTTTTCATTCTACGAGCAAACTGTGTAGAAGTATTTCTGATCTGCTCTGCTTCTTTTTCTTATTTTTTTCATCTTAAGGTCATATTTTGGTGGCGGTGGTGCCATGAGACCCCTTGTGAAGTGGTTCTCTGCCAGGAAAAGGAAGCAGTTCCACAGAGCGGACTACAGCTTTATAGGGCAAGCTTCAAGTGGACCTGTGGAGCCAACCTACTGTATGCTACCTTTCGGGCTTGGGGTCTGCCTCCTGGGAGCTTGCTTGCCTTCTGATCTTGTCGGAGGCTTAAGTGCAGGCTGATTTGCGTCCTGAGTAATAGCCCTCAGGGTATCAGAGTGCAGGCTGCATTTTCACATTTAGCTCCCGTGGAGAGTGTATACCAGTTTCTCTCAAACTGTGTGATTAGCTCAGTTGGAACACCAACGATGGCCAGCGTTTCACATAGTGCTGCCTTAGGGTGTAACCTCCGATCGTGAGCTTTCAAAACGGAACACAAAATTGTTACATCAATTGTTGTAAATGATACAACTTATAGCATCCAGTCAACCATAAAGATACTTGCATAATTTTAGATCGTACTCTTACAATGAAAAATCAGGTTGTCTTGTTGGTTCAAAGGAGCTTTTATACTTTGTGGAAACTAAGAACTATTAGAGCATATTTTGATGTTAATTCCTTTCGATTGCTGGTTCAATTACTTATCCGTAGTCAGTTAGACCAGTGGTTCCCAACCCAGTCCTGCAGGACCCCCAGGCCAGTCGGGTTTTCAGGATAGCCCTAATGAATATGCATGGAGAAGATTTGCATGCATGGCACCTCCATTTTATGCAGATTTCTCTCATACATATTCATTAGGGCTATCCTGAAATCCGACTGGCCTGGGGGTCCTGCAGGACTGGGTTGGGAACCACTGAGTTAGACTATTGCAACATTGTTCATCTTGTTGGTACCCAGAAAAACATAGAAACATAGAAAAGTGACGGCAGAAAAGGGCCAAGGCCCATCAAGTCTGTCCACTCTATTGACCCACCCACCCTCCTAACTACCCTGTGAGAGATCACACTCTGATGTCCCATTCCCTCTTAGAGATCCAACATGAGCATCCCATCTGTTCTTAAAATCTGGCACGCTACTGGCCTCGATAACCTGTGCTGGAAGCTCATTCCAATTGCCAACCACTCTTTCGGTGAAGAAGTACCTCAATAGACTGCGCATATTTCAGAATGCAGCAGTCACGACTGATTTTCAACTTGAGGAAGTTTGACCAAATTACTAATTCTTATCATCGACTGCATTGGCTTCCAGTTAAGGCGCGGGTTAAGTTTAAGCTCGGCTACATTTGCTTTAAGGCACTAACAGGCTCAATTCGTGAGTATCTCATGGAATCTTTTATTATTACAAGTTCTAAACATCTTAGAAAATCGCATCCACTGTTTTCATTCCCCTCAGTTAAGGGATGTAAATACAAGAAATTTCAGGGACGACTGCTTTCTTTTCAGGCAGCCTCATTGACTAAGGATTTAACTCATATTTACATTTCCGATTTCATACCAACAATTTTGTCGTGCCTTAAAAACTTATCTTTTTAGGGAATCTTTTGGAAGTTAGAATCTGGATCCTTATTCATTTGTATTACTAATTTTTGTAAACAGCATAGAACTTAATGGTATTTGCGTCAGAGGAGAAGCTTCTGCCCACACAAACGCGAATGCAGGGCGGCACAGGCAGGCTTCGTCGGCTTCAGTTTATTTTCTAAAGCACCGCGAAGGTAAGGGGGAGGGAGGCAGATAGATTTCGCCAGAGGTAGGTAGGGGGCCATGCGCGATCAGTGACTGCGCACCTTCCCTCCCTTAACTGCGGGGACAAGGCCATTCACCGCTCCACGGGGCGGTGGATGGCCTTGTCCCCTTGCCCGCAGTGAGCACTTTTTCCCCACACAGTTTTCGGCGGGTTACTCGCGGCTAGTTGTGGGTAATTACCACCGTGTCATTCTCTAGTTACTGGTGCCTCTACTTCACATGGTGGGTGCCTTTCTATGCTTGGGTACTGACTGCTAGAGGGCACTAAACTGATCTGTGAAGCACACTGGAAGCAGAGTGAAAAATCCGGAGTGGATTCCTTCTGCAGTCCATGTGAGTATAGTGAAATAACCTTGTTGTCTAGAATGTCTCACCTATCTACTGGAAAAGAGCTTACCAGGGCAAGTACATAATCTCTTTTTATAATGTACCAGATCTAAAAAAAGGTTAAGAGACACTGATCTAGACATAGACATGATAAATGAGGTAATCAAATATGCAGATTATACAAAATTATTCAAAGTCATTAAAATGGTAGAAAATTGTGAGACTAGGAGACTAACCATGTAAATAACAGATGAAATTTTGTGGACAAATGCTGAGTGATGCACATAGTGGGGGAAATGATGCAGCTACAGGTACAAAGTGCTGGGTTCTGCATTAGGAGTTATCACCCAAGAAATAAAATCTTGAAAGGAGTTGTGGATAGTGTGTTGAAATTTTCAGCACTGTGGGTTGCATCTGCTTTGAAAGCAAATGGAATGTTAGTTATTATTCTGAAAGGGATGAAGAACAACACTGAATATCATTAATGCTTCTATAGATCCCCAGTATGTCCACACCTTAGGTATTGTGCAGTTCAGGTTGTCCCTCTAGTAAAGGATGTTGTAAATTAGAAAAGGTTCAGAGAAGGGGTGGAATATGATAAGAGGATGGAATGCCTCTTATGAGGAGAGGCTTAATAGGTTACAGCTTTTTAGCTTCAGGAAGACCGAGAATATTTTATTGAGATTTAACAACTGGTTTTATGAAGAGAATCATCTGGAAGTGTACAACACAGGGCTTACAATTCTGTTAATAACATAACAATAATAAAATGTTTATTAAAATGTAATATTCCGCTCAAGCTAGCAACAGATCTAGGCAGGTACAAAGGGAAGGACCAATTATAAATTAATAAACACAATAAATGAGGTAAACTTGAAAACAGTAAATTGAAGCCTAATAATAGAACTACCATGAAACAGTATAAAAAATACAGACATTTAACATAACTGAAATTCCAGTAACAGATTTCAGTGGGGGGGGGGGGATGGTAGTTTTACCTTCAAACCAAAGGAGCCAGTTCTGTGGGTTCAAGATCCTTTATTTGTGTCCGGGGAGGGATAATTTTTATACTTTTGGCACCCCCATTTATTTTGAAATGTTGGTACTTGTGCTTCAAACACAAAAGCAAGAGGACAGTCCATAAATTAATGATCAGCAGATTGAAAACAAACTAGATGGAGAGTTGTTTTTTTAATGCAGTAAATTATGAATCTATTCCCTGAGGATTCAAATAGCAGAATTCAAAAGAGAATATTGGGCCAGTTTTCTGGAGAAAAAATTCATAAATTACTAGCCAGTTAGAATTGGGAGAGCCATTGTTCATCCCTAGAAATGAGACCTAGATCTTGCTTTTGGGATTTGCTGGGTACTTGCAATGCAGACTGATTACTGTCAGAGACTCAGCATGACTTTTCCTATGTGCTTGAAACTTGGGTTTGAACAGCTGTGGAGACCCGTGTGCATTAAAAGCACAAAATGTCACAGAAACACTATATATAAAATCGAATTAATTTTTGCAGCTTCCTTTTAAAAAGGAAGTCAGTAGTGACTGTACTTTTTCAACTAGCGGGAAGGAGTATTTTAGTAGCTATTTAAAAGTTTTAGGGTTCAATGTACACTCATTCATTTATTAACTAAATACAGTGGAACCTTGGTTTACGAGCATAATTCGTTCCAGAAGCATGCTCGTAAACCAAATTACTCGTTTATCAAAGCGAGTTTCCCATAGGAAGTAAGGGAAACTCACTTGATTGGTTCCACCTCCCCCCCTCACCCCCCCTGCGGCCACCCGCGCTGCTCCACCCCACCCCAACACATCCCCAAAAGCCACCTCACCCCCGAGGCACTGGTGTGCTTCCACATCCCCCCGCAAACCGGCATCATCCCCCCCCTCCATGCTCACAAACGCCAATCCCCCCTCCCCCCTGTGAACCAACATCACCCCCTCACGAACACCCGCCCGCCCAAATTGAAGCCTTACCCCCATCTGGCACTGGCACGCAGCACCAACCCACAGGAGGCGCCGATGCCTGAAGATCATGCTGCTTGCCAGACTGGGCCTTGAGAATCTGCGCATACTCAAGGCCTTCTGGCTTCCACCTCTCTTCGAGATTCTCAGAGAGAACGAGATTCTCCGAGAGAACAAGCGCTAGAAGGCCTTGAGCATGCGCAGATGCTCAAGGCCCAGTCCAGCAAGCAGCACGATCTTCGGGCACCGGCATGTCCTGTGGGTTGGTGCTGCGTGCCGGTGCCAGATGGGGGTAAGGCTTCAATTTGGGTGGGCGTAAACGAGGGGGGGGCGATGCCGGTTAGCGAGGGGTGGTGTTCGCAGTTGGGAGTTTCGCAAAACGAGTCAACGCTCGGTTTGTGAATCACGATTTGCAAAAAAGTTTTGTTCATCTTGCAAAACACTCGCAAACCATGTTACTCGCAAACCGAGGTTTGACTGTACTGTCTTTTCTAATTTTGTGTGCATGTTAACACTTTGCAGAGCTTTTGTTAAATGCCATTCTACAACCCTCTGAATTTATCATTAGCTCCAAGCTCCAGATATGGTTATCACAAGAAGTATCAGATATCGCTCTATGAAGAGACCTTAGCCCCACCACTCCACCGCTATAAATCGTTCAAAAGCAGGAAGAATCACGTGGTGCCTCTCATCATCGGTCTCTACATATGCATATATAGTTTTGCTTGTTAAACATCTTTAAATAGTATAAATAGTGTAAAGAAAAATGTACTTAAATATTTAAATATTAGTATAAAGCACTTATCTCAGCCTTAGAACAGGAGTAATGCCCCAACATGTTTTGCACTTGCCGTGCTTTATCAAGGGACTCCCTATAAAAATAGAGAAAGGACAATTATAAATCCTTTATACAACACCCCCCTCTCATACTCAAATACACCTAATTCTAACTCTCCCACATCAAAAAAACTTTATTCTCTTACCGGGGCTGTGTCTGTCATCTGACTCCCTATATTATGTGAAAGGAAGATGGCGGCGGCGTCTAGTCCCGGTGTTTAAATAGCAGGAAGTTAAATGCAGAAGTATCACCCCCCTGTGCCCTATTGGACCGGAGATCAATCAATCAAAGACGCCCATTCTAGTTCCCCATTCAAACCATTAGGTTCCACAGTATCAAACCTGAAAATATATCTCTGCTCCTTCTCATTCAACCTTCTAAAATCGGCACAATAAATGAAACAGAGCACAAAATATTTAAACACCAGCTTGGTGTACAAAGTGAGCAATGTATGTTCCACCCTTGAGAAAGTATAGAACAATCTGATCTCTAGCATACACTAGGAGAGAGGATAATTGTAATTGTAAGACTTCCTTCCCTCCTTAACTGGATGCTGGTTTATACTCAGTAGGCACAGTGGTAGTGATCATTGACTAACAGCTAGTGTGTGTTAACACGTGTTATTTGCTTTGGAGCCAGTTTTTAAATAATGGGTGTCAACAGTGTTGCTGTGCATTGTTAAAAACTGACTCCCCCCAGTGAGAACCATCTTCTAGTTCATAAGTCTTTGGGTTAGATTCACTAAAGGATAGTGAGTCAATCACTGTTGGACGATTCCTGGACGATTTTAAAACAACGATTGATTCACTATCAAGTTTGCAAACTCCGACTCAAAAGTGATCGGGTCGGGGCAGACCCCAACACTAGTGACAGGAGAAGCAGCCTCCTGTCACTGCAGTCAGGGATTCTGCCGGCTTAAAATTTTTATTTTTTTTTTTTAATCGGGCATATATTTTGTGTGTATTACACACGCAAAATAACTGCTCGATTGAAAAAAAAAATAAAAAAGCCTCCCCCCCAACAAAGTGCTTCCTCCCTCCCAACGTGGCCCCGCCAAAGACAAAAAGGCAGGAGGGATGCCAACTCCCTCCTGCCATCGTAAACCTGGCCAGGCCCGTCCCACCTCCCTCCCTGTACCTTTAGCTAGGCCCGTACCTTTAAAAATGTTGGGAGCAGGAAGGGTGCTCAGTCCCTCCTGCCCCAGGCCTCCTCCTCTGACGCACTGCAGCCTTAGGCCACACCCTGGTGCATCATGTGATGCACGGGGAAGGGTCTAAGGCCCTGATTGGCTGAGGTGCCTCTGGCTCCTCCCTTGGGAGGAACCTGGGGCACGTCAGCCAATCAGGAACTTCTTTAGGGAGGAGTCTAAGTCCCTGAAATTTTAAAAACTGATTTACAACTAGGATGTGAATGCAGATCACACATCCGTTCCTAACTAGATTTTTCAGTGTTGCTTTGCTCTGGTGCATTTTGATAGTCAGTTTCTATATAGTACAGTCTTGGCACTAGTGCTGCCCTATTCAGGGATAAAAATTTCAATTCGATTCAGCCTATTGAATCGATATTTCTGCCCAATTGGGTGGTTTTTTCCAAACATCCTGATAGGTTTATTTTATAGCCTCTTCACTCCGTTTACTCTCTCTTACCCACACTGGTCCTGTGGTGTAAACAAAATAAACAAACAAAAAATACTTTTCCCCTCTCTGTTAAATCCTACCTCACGTTTGCGATCCAACACCAGCTCTGGAAGAATACACATTTCATATCTGACATATTGTAATCACAAAACAGAAAATAAAATTATTTTTCCTACCTTTTCTTGTCTGGTTATTTTTCAAATCATGTTGGTCTGGTTGTCTTCTAATCAGGCTGTTCTTTCTTCTTTCTCCATGCTAACCATCCATCTTCCATCTCTGTCCTCCCCTTCTGTTTCCCTTTCCTCCCCCGGAGGTCTAGCATCTTTCTTTTTTTTCATCTCTATCCCCCCGCAGCTGCAGCGATGGACCCCACCATCCCCAGTCCACCATCTCTCCTTTTCTCAACTACTCTTTCATCCAACATCTCTCTTCTGTGTCCTTGTCCCTATTCTTCTTTCCAGTGGTGTCCCCCTTGTGTCCCTGTTCCTATGCTCCCTCCATGCCCAGCATCTTATCTCTATTTCATGTCTCTCCCCATATCCAGCTTCTTCTTTCTCTCTTCCTTACCTCTTGTATCTCCTTCCCCAGGTACAGGCTTTCTCCTACTATGTCTCCTGCCATCCTGCACCCTGCCTAAATACTTTGGAGCAGTATCTGTCCCTCTTGTACTCTTCCCCTTGTGGTCTTGCATTTCATCTCCCTCTTTTCTTTAGTCCAGCACCTCTCCTTTGCTTTCTTCCCCCTCTTTTTTGTTTGGTCTCTCTCTTCCCTTCAGCCCAGTTCTGGCATCCCTCCTCTCCTCTCTTACTCCTTCCTCCTCCTCCCTCTGCACAGGCCTGCCTCCCCACCGCGAAAGAACTCTTCCTCCTCTTCTCTCTGCACAAGCCTGCTCCCCTGTCTTGAAGGCACTCTTCAGCCTGCCCCCCCCCCCCTGCTGTGAAGGCACTCTTCGGCCTGCTCCCCCCGCAAAGGCCTGCCCCCCCTTGCCGTGAAGGCACTCTTTTCTCCTGCTCCCCGCCGCGAAGACCTGCCCCTCCTGCCGTGAAGGTACTCTTTTCTCCTGCTCCCCGCTGCGGAGACCTGCTCCACCCGCAAAGGCCTGCCCCCTGCTATGAAGGCACTCTTCAGCCTGCTCCCCGCTGCGAACGCCTGCTCCCCCCGCAAGCCTCTATCCTCCCCCAGCTTCCCCGCTCTTACTTTTAGGCTAACATGGAAGCCTGCAGGATCGCTAGTGCTATAGCGATCCCTGCAGCTGCCCGTCGTTCTCAGCGGCACGTTCTCTCTTCCGCGATCCTGTCCCTGACATCAGAGCAGGGGCAGGACGTAGCAGAGAGAACATGCCGCTGAGGATGACAGGCAGCTGCAGGGATTGCTATAATACCAACGAGCCTGCAGGCTGCCTTGTTAACCTTAAGGAGGTAAGAGCGGGGAAGCTGGGGGAGGCCTTTCTGACTTTCTTCCCCCTCAAGCAGGAGCGGCAGCGGACGGCCAGCAAGAGGCAGCGCTGCAGTTCCTGCTTTAGGAAGGCATGGGGGAAAGGTCGGTCATTGAATTGGGAGGCCAAGTTTTTTTGAAAATTGAATCAATTCAAATCGTGAATCGGGCAGCACTACTTGGCACTAATAGCTGTACACCAAATGATGCAGAAAATTGCACAATACTGATTTATTTAACCTTTGGACCAGCCTATATCTACATGGTTTTGAATACCATTGTTGCCTTTCACAATTTAGGTTTTATGTCAAAAAAATTCAATGCCTGGTATAAATTTGTAGGGGGGATGAGAGTATAGTTTAAATGCAGTTTAAATATATTAATGCATTGATAATTCAGTTATTATATGAGTAGTATTGATGTAAGGTTTAAATTTGAAGTATTTACTGGGCAGAAGGTATGTTTATGTTTTTATGAAATTAGTCTGTAATTAGCCATTATATCTTATGCAATGACTGAAATGTTAACTTTCTCTCACCAAGGTATGAAGAAGAAAAATTTAGAAAGAGGCGCAAAAGGTATATGCATATTAGTACTGGGGTTGTAACTTAGATTAGTTTGTGTGCACCAAACACACTAACTCCTTCCTCATTGGTTGGCTTGCAGAAACAGATACAGTATTTGCAAATGTACATCACAAGACAATTACGTAACCACAATGTCAATCTAAAAATTGCACTGGTCTCTCTCTATTCCCCTTTTTTGGCCTCTGGGTAAGAGGCATATGAAATTTATATAACTTTATATGGGCGTTGGGGGGGTCTTGAAAACAGCATAAGAATTCAACTCGCCACTAAGGGCATGTTCATTTAGTCTAGAAAGATTGTCACCCAAATTTCCTTACTAAGCCAACAAATCTGGTGTGCTGTTGTACAGAATTATTTGCAAAAAGCATGCTATTTTCCAACACAAGAGATCTGCATCTACTTTAATATGTAAACTCAGTGCTTTACAGTTCTGCTTGACAAAAACTTTTTAAATTCTATGTGTTAAACTAACAATTTTTAATGTTGGAAAATCAGGACAGCACACACTTGTTGCATCTTTGCTTCTTTTGGGGCTTAATATTTTTGTTTGTTTTGCTGTTCCTGAATGCTTAACTTGTGCATGATGTTATCTTGCAGAATACTCCTCATATGGCATTTTAAATGATATTTGTAAAGCTTTGCTGCTAATGTCAAATAAGATGAATCAAAATGCCATTAACAAACTTACTGCTGATTATAATAATATTTGGAATCATGCACACAGTTCTATGTAATCATATAGAAAACTCTTAGGAAAATACAACATTAGTTACAGCAATGTCTTTGGCTCCTGGTCTGTTCATGGACAAGGAGACAAGGTAATATTCACCTATGGGTAATATCACCAGTGGAGCCCGGCACAGGAAGCTTTTGAGTAGTCTTCACCATGCAGCTGTACCTTTTTACCCCTGCCACTGTTGCAGGGGACCTCCTCAGTCTGTCTTTTTGTTTTGTTTTCCTGGGGGAGCTAAGCAGTCCTGTTTTAGTGCTGTAGTTACCCTGGTGCTCAGTTCTTATTTGTTTGACATTTTGTCATGAGTCTCGCTGCCATGTAGATTAGCTTTACTATATTCCCTCTTAGATCTTTTTTTTTAGCTTTTATTTATTTTTCTGCCTTGTCTCAGTTTTTCTCAGTATAGGCCTTGAATTCCTGTCTGGGGTTTTTATCATGTTCTGATAACACTCCAGATGAGTCAGGAGAACATAACCAACCCTGTGATGCCTTTTATTGATGGCACCCTTTAATGAGCTGAAGGAGTCCTACTTCAATTGACAGATTGCTATAGCTTCAACGTTGTCAATGTTGAGGGCAGTGTTAAGCTCACTCTGCAGACCTGTAGATTTTTGTGCATGAACTGCTCATTTCAGGTTCTGCCACAGCATCTTACTAGGTTCAAGGCCAGTCCAAAACTTAAATTTGGTTTCTCTTTAGCCATTCAGATGTAGACTAGCTTTTTGTGTTTCAGTCTATTACATTTTGGCTTCAGCTCATTTATTATAAAGTTAAACAAACCCCACTTATGAATGACCCGTGATATGTTAAAGCATATTTTTTAATACTCTTTACTGCCTTCAGCTCATGGACAGATGATTGGTTATTCTCATTAAGATTTTTCTTGTACAGTGCAGAATTCATGGTTCCTTCAATAATGGCAAGTTTCCCTGCTCTTAAAACATCTCCACATTATTACCATTAAGTTTGATTGTTGGTATGATCTTATTGTGGAATGCCATATTTACTTTACACCAGATAGGAGTGGAAGAGTGGCCTAGTGGTTAGAGCTGCTGCCTCGGTATCCCGAGGTTGCCAGTTCAATCCTAGTGCCACTCCTTGTGATCCTGAGAATGTCACTTAACCCTACATTGCCCAGGTAGCATAGTTAGATTGTGAGCCTGCTGGGACAGATAAGGGAAAAACACTTAGAACCATTCAATGTAAACTGCCTAGGATCCTCTTGGGGTATATAAGCAGTATATAAATAACTAGTCTTATAGCCCGTTACATTAACGGGTGCTAGAATATGTGTGTGTGTCTCTCTTTCTTTCTTTCTCTCTCTCTCTCTCCTTAGCCGCTTTCTTTCTTTCTTTCTGTCTTTCTTTTTCCTTGGCTGTCCATCAGCACCCCTTGCCTGCTCCCCCTGTCCATTCTCCCTTCCTTTTACCTCCCCTGTGTCCACCACCACCCATCCCGCACCCCTCCTGATGCGACTCCCGCTGTCCCGCACCTGCCCCTGTGTCTTTCTTCTTGTCTTTCTGTGTCCCTTCCTCTGTCTGTCTGTCCAAAGCAGCATTCCCTCCCCCCACACCAGTTCCCTGTGCACCTGCCCCTGTATCTTTCTTTTTGTCTTTCTGTCTTCCTTCCTCCCTCTGTCTGTCTGTCTGTCTGTGCAAAGCTGCATTCCCTCCCCCACACCAGTTTCCTGTGCCTGTATTAGCTTTTCCTCTACCCTCTTTCCCTTCCCACAGTCGCGACTACAAACGCGGGCCCAAGTCCTTTGTCGCCCCCCCCCCCCTTCCCGCGGGCCCGACTACACATGGCGATTTAAGCAGCGTGTCAGCACTCTTCACACGCTGCTTCGGGCCCTTCTACTGCCCTAATTTGCTCTGGATGTGCCAGAGTAAATCAGGGCAGTAGAAGGGCCCGAAGCAGCGTGTGAAGAGTGCTGACACGCTGCTTAAATCGCCAGTCGGGCCCACGGTAAGGGAAAAGGGGGGGCGGCGGCAAATGAGTCGGGTCCCGGACAGCGGAAAGTTGCTGGGCTCCTCGTTGTGGCCGCGATCCCTCTCCTCCCAGACCCCCCCCCTCCCTCCCTCGGAGGAACGGAGATCGATTTGCCGCCATTTTGAAGATTGTTCTGCCCTGCTCCTTGCCTTAGTATATTTTTAAGTTGAAAGACACGGCGGCGGCGGCTCCTCTCAAGATCCCCGACTGCATTGGACTTCCGACGCAGGTGGGGATCCTGAGAGGAGCCGCTGCCTGGTCTTTCAACTTAAAAATATAGTAAGGCAAGGAGCAGGGCAGAGCGAAGAACATTGATTCCCATAAGATCATCAGCCTCGGGGGAGACAAACGCCGCGTCCGACATCAGCCTCGGGGGAGGAGAGAGGACTTCAGGCAAGGAGCAGGGCAGATAAAAAAACAGTACGGGCCGACAGCCGCCGTGTCCGACATCCGTCTCGGGGGAGGAGAGAGAGTGTTTCGGTCTGAGATGCTGTACATCTCACGGAAAACGGACCCACGCTATGGAACTGCGCATGCGCGGCCTAGCATTTTATTATATTAGATAAAATTTAAAAAAAAGTAATGGGACCTAATGTTTTCCAAGGAATTCTTCTTGTGATTCTTCTATCCATAAAACATTAATCTCAAAAGGCTTTTAGAACACCCAAGTATGTTTTTGCAAATGTGAGATAAGAACTGATGTTATGTTTGAATGGCATTTTCTACCCCTACTACTCTCTCATGAATCCCATTTTTGCCCAGTCTTTCTTATTGTGGAATCATGAATACTGTCCTCATTGCCCAGCTTTCTAGTTCTTTGGATGTTGTGGGATGTTTTATGACTTCCTGGTTGAAGGTCGCTATACCCCAGAAGTAATTTTGGCTGGCCATTCCTGGGAAGATTCACCAGTATTCCAGGTCTTCTCCATTTGAAGATAATGGCTTTCACTGTGGTTCAGTGGAGTCCCAGAGACTTTGAAATGGCTTTGTAATCCGTTCCATACTCTGCATTTTTTTTTCTCATCTTTCCTGGAATTTCCTTTGATCGTGGGATAGCATTTTTGTAGAAACTTTAGTGGTGACTATTTCACACTCATGGTAAGGCTCAATATACAGTGCTCCCCTGCAAATTCGTGGTTTGTGGTCCCGGTCATTCGTAGTTTCAAGTTTCAAGTTTATTCAATCTTTTGATGGATCGCCTATAACAATTTCTAAGCGATGTACATAGTGTAATAATAAGAGATTAGAAACTTAACAAAATTAATTATATAAACATAACACAAAATAAAAACATTTAAAACATACTTGAGGGGCAAGGGAAAATTAAAAAGTTACAATTTCGGGTTTTGTAAGAAAAGGGGAAAGTACAAAAGGTAGGGTAAAAAAGATAGAACAAAATGGCTTAAGCATACTTCATTAACAATAATACCAGATCATAAGTAATTTAAAGGAACTATTAAAAGTCAAAGGCATCTTTAAATAAATATGTTTTTAAAAGTTTTTTAAATGTTGTAATATTTTTTTCAATTCTAATAAATTGAGGGAGCTTATTCCACCTTTGTGGTCCGGCGACGGTAAAAATATCTGCTCTTCTGGTGCCTATGATTTTTAAAGATGGAACAGTTAGTAAGCATTGATCAGTAGAGCGAAGAGATCGATGAGGTTTATATGGAATTAGAGTTTTAGAGATAAATTGAGGTTCATTGGATGTTAGAGTTTTGAAAATTAGGAGCATTAGTTTAAAACAGATCCTATGATTTACTGGTAACCAGTGTGCGTCTATTAGCAATGGAGATACGTGGTCAAATTTTTTTGAATTATAAATTAATTTTACTGCTGTATTTTGAATTATTTGTATTCTTCTTATTTCTTTATGTGTGATGTTTAAGAATAAGGCATTACAGTAGTCTATTTTCGCTATTATAAATGAATGAATAAGAATATTTAAAGAAGAAGGAGTGAGAAATTTAGCAATAGATCTTATCTGCCGCAATTTAAAAAAACAATTTTTAACCATATATGATATGTGTTCATGGTAGGATAGTTTTTCATCTATGTAAACGCCAAGAATTTTTGTTGAAGATACCATGTTAATGGGGGTGTTATTAAGGAGAAAAGGTTTGGAAAGAGAAATATTTTCCGACCGCAAAGGGGAGGCAGGAGATGGCAGCTGGAGCACCGGAAAGTGAAGGAAATCACTCGCGGTATGCTCCGACCGCCTCTTCCTGTACTAAAGTCGGGCCTCACCAATCAGGAGCTGCATGTCAAAGCAGCTCCTGATTGACGAGGCCCGACTTTAGTACAGGAAGAGGCGGTCGGAGCATACAGCGAGTGATTTCCTTCATTCACCGGCGCTACGGCTGCCCTCTCCTGCCTCTCAAGTTTCAAGTTTATTTAAAATTTCTTATACCGCCCAATCAGTCTTCTAGGCGGTGTACAAATTGTAAGAACAAAGGACACACTAGCTAAAATAAAAGTTTGAAGTGACACTACATCACCAAACTCTAACTATTAAAAACACAAACAAACAAGAACATAGGGCACCCGCTCAAACTCAGGGGCGGAAAATTTCATGGCGACACCAGAAAATATTTCTTCACAGAGAGAGTGGTTGATCATTGGAACAAGCTTCCAGTGCAGGTGATCGAGGCAGACAGCGTGCCAGACTTTAAGAATAAATGGGATACCCATGTGGGATCCCTACGAGGGTCAAGATAAGGAAATTGGGTCATTAGGGCATAGACAGGGGGTGGGTAAGCAGAGTGGGCAGACTTGATGGGCTGTAGCCCTTTTCTGTCATCTTCTATGTTCTATGTAGGGTAAAAGGCAAGAACTACATGAGGCAAAGTAAAAGAAAACAATTAAGGAAAAAACTAGAGGGAGGGCTGCTGTAAGCTCAGTAGTATTTTCACTCAGTTGCCCTTAAAAGGACAATTAGGCCTCAAAGGCATCACGGAAGAGAAATGTTTTTAGCTTTGTCTTAAAGTTATTAAGATTTGATTCTTCGCGTAAATAATTTGGAATACTATTCCAAAGAAAGGGGGCAGACACAGAAAAGATGGTAGATCTCATTGTATATATAAACCAGTGACGGTATAGAGAAAAGGTTATTAGCTGTTGATCTTAGGGACCTGGAAGGAATATAAGGGGTAAGAAGATTATTTATAAATTCCGGTAGATTGTTTTGTCTAATCTTAAATATTAACAGAAGAATTTTGTAAGTGATTCTGTGTTCCACTGGCAATCAGTGGACTTCTTGCAACAGGGGAGTGACATGGTCAGATTTCTTTGCATTGAATATGATTTTTACAGCGGTGTTTTTTGTATTATCTTAAGTCTTCATATTTCTTTTTTAGTTATACCCTTATAAAGGGCGTTACAATAGATGCACAAAGAAAGTGAATCAAAATATTCAAAGCTGCAGCATCTAATAGTTTCGATAATGATCTGATCATACGTAGCCTATAAAAGCAACGTTGGACCACTGTACTGATATGAAGATGATAATTAAATTTAATATCAAAAGTTACTCCAAGTAATTTAAATGAAGGTACGGTTTTAATAGGTTGAGATTTGAAAGTAAGAGGAGATTGCAAAGAAAGTCCTTCCTTGTTGGGAAAAATCATTACTTTAGATTTTTCAATGTTTAATGAAAGCATGGTTTATAAACTTTATTTCTAAAGGATTATTTAGATCTATTGGGTGTATTAGTTAGACATCATCTGCATAGGCAAACATTGTAGATTGCCCTAATGTTAAAAGGGGGGCCAGAAAAATATTGAAAAGTAAGGGGGATAAAATAGAACCCTGAGGAATCCCATAATCAGTTGTAAATGAGCCAGACGATGTAGAATTAAACACTACCTCTCCAGATGCCCTCTCCTGCCTAAAAAACGTATTTGCGGTTTTTCAACATTCACGGGGGTTCCTGAAATGGAACCCCTGTGAATATCGGGGGGAGTACCGTATAGGAAGGTTTAGATTCAACACGGTTAGCTGAAACCAAGCCTATTTGTCTTCAGCTGAATCTAATTGTATCTAGTTAATTGTGTAACTAAGAAGGCAGTTAACTTTTCATATGGGTGTTGGATAATTTTTGGTCTTTAAATAAATGAAGTAACGTTTAAGTAATGTTTACTATGTTTTGCTTAAAGATCAGTGTGACAATGAATAATAGGAGCACTCGGAAGGGGTAGGGAGGACTTCTTTTTCACCGCATTGTAAGATTTGATATACAAGACCAGGTTGCTGATATTCCGTGCTGTGGAGAGAATTTCTTTGGAAAAAAATGTGCAGGAGACTCCAACTCTGTCAAGAAGCACAGTGATGCTCTTTACCTATCTCTCAAGGCCCACTTTTGACCCAGCCTCCTCTTATAGGAGGTATTGGAGCAAAGAGCAACAGAGATTCTATTATTCTCAAATGTATTAATATTACCGAACTTTCTACTCTTCACTAGTCAACAGAGATCTTTCTTTTATCCTCAATCAGTGGTTCTTAAACCTGTCCTGGGACTGGGTTTTGAGTTCCTCCATGAAAAAATAGATTCAGTCCCTGTATCTGTTTCAGCTAACCTATCAGTAGGCGGAAGGGATGGATATATATATATATTTTTTTTTTTTGTGAACAGATGGCCCCATATTACCTCAGATGGGTGGGTTTTTAAAATAGCTTGGATGCTGTCTGCAGTTAGCAGAATGGCCTCCAAATTACCCACTGACAGCATTAAGATTAAATTGGTAACATCAAGAAGTACATATAAAAGAATTCTGTTCTCTTTTACAGGCCGGTGTGGTGGTGCCTCATTCCATTGTGGGAAGAGTGCATCATTTTACTCCAAATATATTGCCTGATCACAGAAAAAGAATTATTCATCTGACCAAGCAAATGTTAGGATTTCCGTAGGCTCCCTTTCTCTTCCTCAAAGAGAGGGGTCTGGCTACATTCTCTAGACCTAAAGGATGCTTATCTCACATACAGATTTTTCTGTGATTTGGATGATTTATGATTTTGTCATAGGAAAGCACCTTTACCAGTATTGCTTTCTGCCATTTGGAATTGCATCTGCACTTTACATTTTCCAAAATGCTGAGGGTTATAGCAGTATATCTACACAGACTGGAGATGCACATTTCTCTATTCAGACATTTGGCTGGTAAAGTATGTCTTGCGAAGGAGCAGGAAGAGCAATTCATTCCACCATTCAGGTGCTGGAAGTTGCTAGGTTTGTCATAAATTATCCCAGGTCTCAGGCTCTGTCTCTGCAGAGAAGCGCCAGGGCTCGGCCCTCAGCTACAGACAAGGGTGGGCTCAGTTGACCCGTTTAGTAACTTTGAGTTTACGCCCAGCAGTGTCTACGGTGAGCTGTCAAAGCTCAAGGTTAACAAAGCAATGGGGCCGGACAACCTGCACCCCAGGGTGCTTAGGGAGTTGAGTGATGTCTTGGCGGAGCCACTGTCCGCGCTCTTCAACGAGTACAGGCAGCGTCCCGTTGGACTGGAGGACGGCTAACGTCATTCCACTCCACAAGAAAGGCTCAAAGATGGAGACAGCAAACTACAGACCAGTGAGTCTAACATCGATAGTGAGCAAACTAATGGAAACTCTAATCAAACACCAATTAGATAAGATCCAGGATGAGAAGAATCTACGGGATCCCCGACAACATGGATTTACTAAGGGGAGATCCTGCCAATCCAACCTGATCAGCTTCTTTGACTGGGTAACGGAGAAGCTGGATATTGGGGAGTCCCTGGACATCGTGTACCTGGACTTTAGCAAAGCATTCGATAGCGTACCACACCGCAGGTTACTGAGCAAGATGAGTTCTATAGGATTAGGTAACACATTGACGAAATGGGTTGGGAGCTGGCTTGGAGGTAGGCTCCAAAGGGTGGTGGTGAACGGCACCCCCTCCGAAATGACGGAGGTGATTAGTGGAGTACCACAGGGCTCAGTCTTGGGCCCAATCCTATTCAACATCTTTATAAGAGACTTGGCAGAAGGGCTTCGAGGTAAAATAACATTATTCGCCGATGACGCCAAACTGAGTAATGTAGTGGGCAAATGCACAACAGACGAAGATTCAGTGCCCGACAACATGATGCACGACCTACTCCTACTGGAGCGATGGTCTAGGACATGGCAACTCAACTTCAATGCCAAAAAATGCAAAGTTATGCACCTGGGCAGCCAGAATCCATGCAAGTCTTATACCCTTAATGGCGAGATCCTAGCAAAAACGGTAGCAGAACGAGACTTGGGGGTAATCGTCAGTGAGGACATGAAGTCTGCCAATCAAGTGGAGCAGGCTTCGTCCAAGGCAAGACAAATCATGGGCTGCATACGAAGGGGTTTCGTCAGTCGTAAGGCGGAAGTCATTATGCCATTGTATAGATCCATGGTGAGGCCCCACCTGGAATACTGTGTGCAATTCTGGAGGCCGCATTATCGCAAGGATGTGCTGAGACTGGAGTCGGTGCAAAGAATGGCCACCCGGATGGTCTCGGGACTCAAGGATCTACCATATGAAAAACGGCTTGACAAATTACAGCTATACTCGCTCGAGGAGCGCAGAGAGAGGGGGGACATGATCGAGACGTTCAAGTATCTTACGGGCCGCATCGAGGCGGAGGAAGATATCTTCTTTTTCAAGGGTCCCACGACAACAAGAGGGCATCCGTTGAAAATCAGGGGCGGGAAACTACGAGGTAACACCAGGAAATTCTTTTTCACTGAAAGAGTGGTTGATCGCTGGAATAGTCTTCCACTACAGGTGATTGAGGCCAGCAGCGTGCCTGATTTTAAGGCCAAATGGGATCGGCACATGGGATCTATTCACAGGGCAAAGGTAGGAGAGGGACATTAAGGTGGGCAGACTAGATGGGCCGTGGGCCCTTATCTGCCGTCTATTTCTATGTTTCTATTCAAATCAGAATCAAAGCCCACTTCTTTGAAGATGCTTTCAATTCCAAACTCCAACCCGCCTTCTAAGCCACCAATATCTGTCTTATCAATCCCTCTGTAAATCCCCCACTTGGGCACAGCATATTGATGTACTTTCTTATCCAGTTTGTCTGTTTTGATTAGATTGTAAACTCATTTGTAATCTCTCTTCTGTGTTTTGATGTACAGCACTGCATATGTTTAGTAGCGCTATAGAAATAATTAGTAGTAGTAGTAGTACTTAAGCATATCCACAGCGTTGGAGTTCATAGGACCTTTGCTGGCTATGACTCAAGCAAGTGCCTGTCTTCCATAAAGGATTGCCTTATTGATATCCATTGCAGAAGAAATTCAGAAGAGTCAAGCAAGTGAGCTGGACAAATATTGAGGATGCTGGACCACACGGCATCAACAGTTCATGTTGCACCAATTATATGGCTTTTAAGATAAGCGTGGACCTTATTCAGAGGACTTGATCTACAGGCATCCTCCAGAATGTGTTATTTGTCATCAGGCCTCCCCAGGACTTGCCATAAAAAATTCCAATCTGGCTAAAGGAATTCCCTAAAAATTCCACAGATTCAAGCAACTCCCAGGAAAAGTATTATCAGATAATCTTCTAGAGCATTCCATATTGTTCCTAGCTCTTAAGGGCTTTCAGATTGGTTATCAAACAAGGTAATTCTGGTTACAGTGGACAAACAAGGAGGGGCAGGATCCTACCTCTTTGGGTTAGGAGACTTGTTAGATGTAGAAAATGGCCCATTTACCACAAAGTTTTTCAGGCTCATATATATAGTACACAAACGTAGAGGCAGAAAAAAGTCAATGGGCTCTGAGAGGGGTATTCTGAAGATAAACACTCATGAGGACACCAGTCAATACATTATTAAATACGTATTTCAATAAAATAAAATTTTTTGTGAGACGGGGTATCCTCAGTTGAAGAGGTCAGCAAGGGGGAGGAGAACCTTCAGCGCAGAGAACCACAAGGTTAGGGCGAGCAAATCCCTACCAGCACACCATCATCGGATACCTCACGTGTGCATAAATAATATAGTGAAATTAAGTGTAGTCAATAAATAGTAAGTAATTAACACGAGTGGGAGGAGCCGGCTTGAATGATTTATCTGTGTGGCAATTGATTTGTTTTTGCTATTCAGCTCCAGCGGGTTCTTGATGAAGGGACGCTGAGTTACCGAAACCGGGCTTGGTTGAACCCAGCCAGAGAGGATCCTTGAATGTGGCAATTCCCTGGTTTTCTGTTACATCTAAGGAAATTGTTTTCGTCTTTCGAGCTAAGTCTGAGTTCATTTGGGGAGTTGGCTGGGGGGGCTCCTAGAGGTGTTTTTCTGTGTGATTTCACTCGTGTTAATTACTTACTATTTATTGACTAAACTTAATTTCACTATATTATTTATGCACACGTGAGGTATCCGATGATGGTGTGCTGGTAAGGGTTTGCTCGCCCTAACCTTGTGGTTCTCTACACTGGAGGTTCTCCTCCCCTCACTGACCTCTCACACTGAGGATACCCCATCTCACAAAAAAAATTTATTTTATTTAAATACGTATTTTAATAATGTATTGACTGTTTGGTGTCCTCATGAGTGTTTATCTTCAGAATACCCCTCTCAGAGCCCATTGTCTTTTTCTGCCTCTACGTTTGTGTCTTTTAAAGTTCCTTTGGCAGTCTTTTTTGGGGTCTTTTTTGTGTATTCACATATATAGTAGACAGACTGAGGAACCCCCTCTACCCTACAAATGGTCATTGGATAACAAAGTCGCCTACAAGATCTTTCAAGAGGGACACCTTATTTCTTTCCCACTCTTTTCAACAAAAAAATTGCTTTGGTTTCATTCCAGGATGAGGACATTCCTGGTTTCAGATGTCTGCCTTCCTTCATAACAAATACCATTCTGAAACTCCAGACGAGATTGGGAGCCATAATTCTCAAGGCTCCCTATTGCCTGCGACAAGCTTGGTTCCCATATCTGTTGAATCTCACCATCAGAAATACAGTGAGTGAGGCTGGAATGTATGTTCCCATCCTGATTTCACTAGATCAGGGGATATTGTAGCATCCCAACATTGAACCCTAGCCCTAATAGTTTTAATGTTGAAAGGTTAACATTTGGCTTCTCTAAGGTTGCCTGACAGTGTTTCATGTCTTGCTAGCTGCTAGAACAAATTCAACTAGGAGAGTGTATGGTTTTAAGAGGGAGTTTCCATTTGTGATGGCAAAACTCTAGATCATTTTACTTGCCCTGCACATAAACTACTTGAATACCTTCTCTCTTAGGTAGGTCTTAAGAACAATTCTGTTAGGTTCATCTTAGTGAAATTGGAGCTCATCAGGCTGTGTACAGCCTTTAGCTGTTCACTTGATGCAGGAATTGCTTCTGTTGAAGTCTCCCACAATGTCCTGAGACCTGAGCATTGTATGGCCAGCTGATGAAAGCTCTGTTTGACGCACTTGCTACTTTTGTTTTTGGTGGTGGTGACTTCAGCACATAGGGTCAACTAATTTCAAGCAATGGCAATTGATCCACCTTACAGTATGTTTTTCAGCAATAATAGTTTTGATGACTCATCTGTTCCGCCCCAAGATTATATTGAGTTCTGTTCTAACCAGTCAACAGTACTTCTTGGTCTTGAGTGAATGCCCATAGAATGTCCACCTAGTTTTGTTTTAATCTCCCCCCAAAAAATCCAACGATGGGCGCTGCTGTTGGTAAATGCACACTTTCCAACTGGGCTAGCAGACTACATTTCCTTCACTTATGGCCATGCTGGGCTGACTCTAGAGGGTCATGTCACAACTCATAATGTCAGAGCTATGGCTGTGTTGATAGCCCAGTTAAGATCAGTCTCTGTAGAAGAGATTTGCAGGGCTGCAGTATGAACATCTGTCCACATCACATTTTTGCCTAGAGCAGAACATGACAGCAGGTTGGTTAGACAGTCCTCTGAAATCTGATGTTTGATGTTTAGAATCCAATTCTATTACACCCCCCCCCCACCACCGTTATTTTTTGTTCAGGCTCCTTCTTCCACCCCTTCTTCCAAAAGGTAGTTGTATGATAATGCTCAACACCACCCAAAATATTAATGTGTCTGCATGTTGCGACCCTACTATTTTCTGATTGAAGGCAGCCTCTAGCTTAGTTAGGAATCATATGTGAGGTTTTCACTGTCCTGTTTTTCCTCAAAGAAAACAAATTACTTACCTATTGCAGGTGCTCTTTGAGAATAGTATGGTATAAATCCTCACAACCATCCCAAAGAGTTGTGATTCTCTAAGTCTGTGATTGAGGAGGTTCCACATGACAACAGTAAGCAGGAACAGGCAGGCATACATGGTAAAACATTCCTTTGAGCAAACAGAAGTAGTGCGTCCTACACTAGGATCCATCAGTGATGTCACCCAGAGGTGAGGAATAGATTTCTCTTGCTATCCTCTGAACACTTACTACATACAACTTTACTGTACAGTATTTTATGTTACTATGGGGTGTAACAGAATGTCTTGTTACTAGTATGTGAGAATATTTGTAGGGGATTGAATTTTTTTTCAATTGACATTTTACTTGTAGGCTCTTGTAATCATGTTATTCCATCCATAATCATGCTAATTTCATTTCTATGCCCAAGTTCCCTTACCCATTGATTTGCAGACTGTTATGTTGTTTTATTTTTCCTGCAGAAAATATATTGTGCAGTTATTTTGGTAATAGTGATTTAAATTGTATAAATACACACATGTAGAAGTGCATACATAGCATATACTGATCCTTATTTTCTCAAAAACGGTATCATGAAGATATTATGTAAGGATTGTAGAATCCTAGCTGAATTACTAATTTAGCTAATGCACAGAATCACTTTTAGGAGAGCATTCCGCCTTCTTTTCCTCAGTTTCAGTGTGTATTCCAATAAACATCATCATCTGGTCCCTGGGAAGCCATAGCACAACTGAGATGTTGGAGGAGGAGAAGCTTGAGTCACTAATGATGCTATTATATCAGCAGGTGGTGCTATCAACAAAAAAAAAATCACCAACTCGTATTCAGTCCAGAATCCAAATCAGAGCAGTGTGTTTAAATGATCTGTATCCTTTTTTTGGCTGCTGTTTTTTTGATAGGATGCAGCAAGCAGTAGTATTCACTCGGGTTGGCTATAAATTTTAAGTCTAAATTTTTCATGCTGCTACACTGCAGTTTTAATGAATAGTGTTAAACTGCCTTGTCATTGATGTCACTTTGACAGCCATTTGAACAATCAAATTTAGTGCTGTATTTCTGAAACTCTTGTTAATATGATTTTGCTGAGGTGCAGAAGAGCTTATAATTTCCAAATGTGATGGACTGAAATGTCTGGTAGATTGTGGTGATTGCTGCTGGCTGCATAGAATACTTTAAATTTGTGGTGTATAATGGTGAAGAATCAAGTCATTTAACTTATAGTGACTTAGTATTAGACTTAAAGCACACTGGCTGGCCCTAGAGCAGATCTGCACTCGACTAGAGAGTGCTGCTGAATATATACTCAATGCTGAGGCACTCTCCAGTTAGTGCCAGGGTGGTACAGGACAGACCCAACAGCTATCTGGGTACCATCTGTAGAAATAGCCATCCTAACTTGCCTGGATATGTATCCAGATACCAGCACAGATTTAGGCCTGGCATTGAATATCCAGGTCCAGTAATCAGCACCTTGAAAATTGGTGACGACTGTCAGCTAACTATCGGCCCCAACCGTTTTGGGGCCTATACCAATCTGTAAAAATTTACTATTTTTAATGAAAATTTTAGTTATATGATGCACCTGCCTTTGTTTAAACCTATTATGCAAAATTGCTCATATTCTGTTGTGGCAATAAATAAAATTTTACCAAATAATCTGCTATAATGCAAGACGGAAGGGGGGGGGGGTAGAAATAACTCTTTAAAAAGAAAATTGCCCCCTGACTTGATTTAGCAGTTCCCAGGAGCCTCCCTAGTAGGACAGTGGCTTTTGACAAGGATCATCCAATAAGTTAAGGAATCCCTCACAGATGGCCTTTGATCCCAGGTGTATTTGGGCCCTATCCTGAAGGTAGGACACCAAGGTGCTAATTTTCAAAGCTCATAGACTTAGAAAATTTCATAGCAAACTATGTAGATTTGTAAGTCTGTGCTTTGAAAATGAGTCTCCACATGGCTGCAGAAGCCTGTTCCCCACCCCCAGTTCTCTCAAGTGGTCTATACAGTGATGGGAGCAAGAGTGATACCCCACTTGCTTCTATCTCAGTGGCTGCTATGTTAAAAATGATCCCTAGTTGAGGGTGCAGGGCTATCAAATAAAGGCATATGCAAAAGTAACTCTAAAAAAATGCAGAACTCCTCAAAGTTAATGTTTCTGTTAATTACAAGATGTTGCAGAAGTATGCTTTGTGTGAAACTGCATGTCAGGTATATAAAGTCCTTAGAATCTAGTCCATGGCTGGGAGAAGGCAGATACTATGTCCTGGAACATCATAGTTGATGGAAGGAATTTATGCCTTCCCTATTTAGAAAACAGAAGATTATGGAATGAGAGAATTCTTATTTTTTACTAATACAGCATATTATAAAGTGTCCAAGTGAAATAAAGCGTTGCTGAAAGCGCAGGAGGAAGAACATATGGCTAAAAATGTAAAAAGGGAGACAAAATTTTTTTCAGATATATTAGTGAAAGGAGGAAGATGAAAAATGGAATTGCTAAACTAAAAGATGCTAGGAACCGATATGTGGAGAGTGATGAGGAAAAAGCAAATGCACTAAACAAATACTTCTGTTCTGTGTTCACGGAAGAAAATCCCGGAGAAGGACCAAGACTGTCTGGCAAAATTACGCAAGAAAATGGAGTAGATTCTGTGCCGTTCACGGAGGAAAGTATTTATGAGCAACTTGAAAAACTGAAGGTAGACAAAGCGATGGGAACAGACCGGATCCATCACAGGATACTGAGGGAGCTCAGAGAAGTTCTGGTGGGTTTATTAAAGATTTGTTCAACAAATCTCGAGACAGGAGTGGTTCCTGGGGATTGGAGAAGAGCAAATGTGGTCCCTATTCACAAAAGCGGTCACAGAGATGAAGTGGGAAACTACAGGACGGTAAGCCTCACTTCGGTCTGGAAAAATAATGGAAGTGTTGCTGAAAGAATGGATAATTAACTTCCTAGAATCTAATGGGTTACAGGACCTGAGGCAACATGGCTTTACTAAAGGTAAATAATGCCAAATGAACCTGATTGAATTTTTTGATTGAGTGACCAGAGAACTGAATCGAGGACAAATGCTAGATGTCATTTACTTAGATTTCAGCAAAGCCATTGACATGGTTCCTCATAGGAGGCTCTTGAACAAACTTGAAGGGCTGAAGTTAGGACCCAAAGTGGTGAACTGGATTAGAAACTGGTTGTCGGACAGATGCCAGAGGGTGGTGGTTAATGGAAGTCGCTCGGAGGAAGGAAAGGTGAGTAGTGGAGTCCCTCAGGGTTCGGTGCTAGGGCCGATCCTGTTCATTTTTAAAAAATTATTTGTTTTAAACAAAATATAACGTAACACTTTCCATAGAAAAGCATAAAATACAAACAATAATAACATTATCAAAAAAAAACCATATCCAGTGGATTAAAATAATAATAATAGCTTTATTTATATCCCGTCATGCCTGTTCAGTTCAAGACGGTGTACAGAAAATAACATCTTTAAACATACAATTAAATATAACATTTCCACTCCCATCCCTCCCCCCCCAGGACCTGGAATTTCTTCTTCATAAGGACAGGACAATATACTTAACATCTTTATTTCCTCCTCTAACCTTACCCCATATCTTCCTTCTCCAATTCAATATGTTTTCCCAAAAGATCTTTAAAATGTGCCCACCGGTTTGTTAAGAGGGCTGATAGTCTGTATTTTTCGCAGACTACTCCTAGTCAGTCCCTCATATCTCTTAATCTAGGAGCCTTGGAATTACACCTCTGCTGGGCCACAATTAATCAGGCAGCTATAAATGCCAGATCCATAAGTTTAGATTGAGAAGAATACAATCCCTCGAGACCCCTCCCCCCCCACACACACACACTCCCAATAATGCCCTTTCAGCTTTCATAGCCACAGGAATTTGAATTAACTTACGTACTGAAACACCTGTTCCCAGTACTTCTGAATAACTTGACATTCCCACCACTTATGATAAAATGTACCTTTTTCAATACATCCCCTCCAACAATCATTTTTCCCTTTTACACATTTACTAATTAGAACCAACATAACAAAAGTTTGATAGCATTTTCTACCAAGGTAGCAGCTCTAGCTGTATGGAAAAGATGTAATACAATTATCCCCCATTCATCAATGGTCCATTCCCTTCCCAAATCCTGTTCCCAGGCTCTCATTTATATGTATAATTTTATATAGCTAGGAAATACATCCTTTCTTCACCTGATTTACCAACCTCTTTTCAAATTCAGACTTCCTCAATATTTCTTTTCCATCGTTTTACATGTCATAATATAATTTTTTCAACTGTAAGTAGGGAAAAAGATCCCTTGCTACTAGTTGGTATTGGTCTTGGAGATCTCCAAAGGATTTAATTTCCTCCTCCTCTATAAATTGTCCAAAATACCTAAAACCTTTTCGCTCCCACCTCTTAAAAATCCCCCTTCCCTTCCTGGTATGAAATCATGTGCAAATAATATAGGACAAAAATTAATCCCTTTCTCTTTACCCAGCAGGTTTTTATTTTTACTACCTCTTTCCATATCCTCATTGAGCTACTGATAAAGGGATTACTTATATTTGTCATTTCTTTTTTCCCCAGAGCTACCCAAGGTAAATATTTCAAATCCCTAATATCTTGTATCCCTTCCAACATTTCTTGTTCTACCCTCACCCATAATTTAAGTGGATATGAATATCACTCAACTATCGCTCTCAACTGGGCAGCTCTATAGTATTCTTCCAAATGGAGTAAACCTAAACCTTCCGCCTTAACATTGCATAGCTAGCCATCCTTGGACGTTTCCTCCCCAGATAAATCTTTCTGGATATCTACTATTAATGGGATATAATTTTGTTGAAATAAGTTTCCAATCTACCCCAAGATTTATTCCTAAGTAACGAATGGGTCCTTTTAAGTTTCAAGTTTATTAACAAAATTTTATACCGCTCAATCAAGCTTCTGAGCAGTGTACAAATAAGTACTAATAAGATACAGACAATATAAACTTACATAAATGAACTCATGATGAGTTAACAAGACAAGCAATACACACACTTTAAACGAACGGGAACAATAGAAAGAAAAAAGGGAGGAACTACAATGGTTAAACTAAAGTGAACATAAAAGGTAAGGTACGATAGGAAGGGGATTTAAAAAATAAAATTTAGTCCCAATAAGGGCAATTAGGTGCCAAAAGCGTCTTGAAATAAGAATGTTTTTAACTTTAATTTTAAAATGAGGAAGAGATACTTCTGAATGGAAATGGTTAGGGGGTGGAATTCCAAAGAGAAGGGGTGGTTACCACAAAATTATTGGATCTAATGGTATTGATATGTTTTAAAGAAGGGATTAAGAGATTTTGAGATAGACTGGAACCTAGGCACCTCTGGCTGTGCTAGGGAGACCAAGTTCCTGGATGCTGTAGGCGATTGCTTCCCTGAAACAACTTGTAAAAGAAAATACAAGAGGAAATGCAATTCTGGACTTAATTCTAAATAGACTGCGAGGACCGGCAAAAAGTGTAGAAGTAGAAGGGACGTTGGGAAACAGCGATCACAACATGATCTGCTTCGGCCTGGACACAGGGAAGAAACATCGGTCCAGAATGATGGCCACGGTGCTGAACTTCCAAAAAGGGAATTACGAAGGGATGAGACTCATGGTGGGGAAGAAGATTGAGAAGAGAATAAGCACTGTAAAAACGCTAGGGCAAGCTTGGTCCCTTCTTAAGGACACAGCCACCGAGGCGCAAAATCTATATATACCATGTATCAAAAAGGATCCGAGAGGAAAAAGAACAAAGAACCAGCGTGGCTCACTGTAGGGGTGAAGGAAGCGATCAGACACAAGAAAACTTAGTTTAAGGAATGGTAAAAGTCAAAAACGGACGAAAACTGGAATAAGCACAAACAACATCAAAGCAGGTGCCACAAGGCAGTAAGAGGGGCCAAAAGAAACTACGAGGAAAAAATAGCCAAGGAGGCGAAAAACTTCAAGCCTTTCTTTCAATATATTATGGGGAAACGACCCGCAAAAAAAATGGTGGGACCGTTGGATGACCATGGAATAAAGGGAGTGCTAAAGGAGGACAAAGAAATCGCAGACAAACTGAACACTTTTTTTGCGTCTGTATTTACCAAACAGGATATACACCAGGGATCTCAAAGTCCATCCTTGAGGACCGCAATCCAGTCGGGTTTTCAGGATTTCCCCAATGACTATGCATTGAAAGCAGTGCATGCACATAGATCTCATGCATATTCATTGGGAAATCCTGAGAACCTGACTGGATTGCGGCCCTCAAGGAGGAACTTTGAGACCTATGGGGACCTGGGGTCTCATGCTCATTCGGGGTCTGACTGGTAACCCGAAGGAACAAGCATTTGGAGTGAAATTTTATGCTTGTCTGAGGCAGCCTTCTTCTTGTCAGGCTGCAGTTTTAGCTGAACCAGGCACAGCACTAGTACAAGTGTGAGTATAGGTTATTGTAGATTATAGGAGACATCGGGGTGGTCTACAGATTTTAAGTTCTGTTGTGGATACACAGGAGTCCATACTTAGGCTGTTGATTCCCATTTCCCACAAACAGCAGAAGGATATCCCTTCAAGAATTTGAAAATTCCTCCCATTTTGCAGTGGAGCACAGACCTCCATAGACCACCTGTCATAAATAAGTAAAAAAGAAATTAACTAAAAATGATGGAAACAAATTGCTAGACCAGCTATTCTAAAAATATTTGTGAAATACAGTATTTAAAATCACCAAAACTTGTGTTGGTTGATTTGTTTATTTATTGGAATTTATTATCCGCCTTTATGAAGAGAGTCACACAGGGCGCGATGTACAGTCAAATCTTTTCACAAAGAAATCAAAACCCATCTATTCAAAAAATTTATACAGATGTCATAACTCCAACCTGGATTCCCCTCAGTGTGACTCCCCCATCCTCCCTTCTTCACCAGTTACCCTTCCCCTCAAAGCCCAAGCTTGTCAACTGCTTCCCTAACTGCATATATACTGAAACTGCACTATATCCTATCTGTACAGCATCCCAAATTGTATATCCACTGGAATAGCCCAATCCTCCTTGCCGTATCCCATTCCCTAAACTATACTACACCATTCTTCTTGTAACTCCTCTGGAAATGTTCTTCTTCTTGTAACTCTTCTGGAAAAGTCCAGAAGTCTTTTTGTAATCATCCTGGAAATGTCCAGATGTCTCTTTTGTAATCCGCCCAGAACTGCAAGGTTGAGGCGGAATAAAAATCAGTAATGTAATGTAATGTTAATTCAACATAAAATTTACAATTTTGTTAACAGCATAACAGTAGTAAAAAGACCAAATATAAACATAATCTAATCTACGGTAATCCTTAGGTTTGTATACCGCATCATCTCCACGTTCGTAGAGCTTGACGCGGTTTACAGTAGGAGAAATAGGAAGGAACTACAACAGAGGGTTAGAGGTAGAAATGTGAAGAAAATTTAGAGGACTTGGGATGCCAAGATATAAGAGTTTCCTTGAATTCCTAAGTTGGAGGGAGACTACATTTTTTGAGAAAAGCCAGGTTTTCAGATGTTTGCGGAAATACTTGGAGAGAGCTCAAGTTCCGAAGAGGGGAGGTAAGGTTGTTCCAGAGCTAAGTGATTTTGAAGTGGAGGGAGGTCCCTAGCTTTCCTGTGTGGGAAATGCCTTTTAGCGAGGGGAAGGATAGTTTTAATTTGTGGGAAGATCTGGTGGTAATTAGGGTTTGAGGAATTCCAAGAAAGAGGGATAAAAGGGAGGGAGGATACCTTATAGGATTTTGAAAGTTAAACAGGCGCATTATAGTGGACCCTGGCGATTATCGGAAGCCAGTGGAGCTTGGCCAGGAGCGGGGAGACATGGTCAAATTTACTTTTAGCGAAGATGAGCTTGGCCGCGGCATTCTGAATCCGTTGGCGTCTGTGGAGGTTTTTTCTTAGTTAGGCTTAAGTAGATAAGAGACTGTTGATTGACCCTCACTTGTGTTTGTTTGCTTTGTGCTTTATTTTTGCACTTTTTTGCACTTCTATTGATTTATATTTCACACTTTGGAAGTACCCCATGATGGTGTGGGTGCAGGGACTGGTTGTCCTTGTCTCATGATGTGAAGCGTAGGAGTACTGCTCCCTTCGCTGCGTTATCACACTGAGGGCACTCCTTTATTAAATTATATTAATTACTTTCTGGAATTCCACCACTTGTGTGTTCACAATTGTTTGGTCAGTGAGCAGTCTCTTTGAGGACCGATAGCACAGTTACTTACCGTAACAGGTGTTATCCAGGGACAGCAGGCAGATATTCTCACATGTGGGTGACGTCATCCACGGAGCCCTGACGCGGACAGCTTTTCAAGCAAACTTGATTGAAGATTTCAAGTTTGCTAGTGCTGCACCACGCATGTGTGTGTGCCTTCCTGATCCACTAGAGGGTGCATACCCTCCTCATGGTCCTCAGTTCAGATAGCTAGCAAAGAAGCCAACCTCGGGGAGGCGGGCGGGTTGTGAGAATATCTGCCTGCTGTCCCTGGATAACACCTGTTACGGTAAGTAACCTGTGCTTTATCCCAGGACAAGCAGGCAGCATATTCTCACATGTGGGTGACCTCCAAGCTAACCAAAAAAGGGACGGAGGGAAGTTGGCAATTCAAGAAAACAGATTACGCAAAACCGACTGGCCCAACCGGCCGTTGCTCCTGGACAGAGTATCCAGGCAGTAGTGGGAGGTGAAAGTATGAACCGAAGACCAAGTGGCAGCCTTGCAAATCTCCTCGATAGGCGTCGACCTGAGGAAAGCTACAGAAGCCGCCATCGCTCGGACTTATGTCCCGCGACTCGACCATGCAGCGCAAGACCAGCCTGAGCGTAGCAAAAGGAAATACAAGCAGCCAACCAGTTGGACAAGTTGCGCTTGGAAACTGGGCGTCCTAACCGATTAGGGTCGAGGGACAAAAAACAATTGAGGAACCGTCTGAGGTGAGACTGAGTGCGTGAAGATAAAAAAGCCAACGCCCTCTTACAGTCATAGTGCTTAAAGTGGCCACCTCGCCAGGAGGCGAGTGGGGCTTCGGAAAAGAGACCAGAAGAACAAGGAATGATTGAGATGGAAAGTCCAAAACCACCTTGGGCAAGAACTGGGGGTTGAGTACGCAGGACCACCGTGTCATGAAGAAATACAGGAAAAGACGGGTCCGCAACCAGAGCTTGCAGCTCACTGACTCTGCGAGCAGACGTGAGAGCAACCAGGAATACCACCTGCCAGGTGAAGTAATTCAAAAGAGCTTTATCAATGGAATCAAATGGAGGTATCACCAATTGAGTCAGGACCACACAAAGATCCCAAACCACCGGAGGGGCTTTGAGCGGAGGATGTACAGTGAAGAGATCCCTCATAAAGCGGGAAACCGTCAGATGGACGGAGAGCAGCGTCCCATCAAGCGGCCGATGAAAGGCAGCAAAAGCACAGAGGTGGGCTCGAATAGATGTCGATTTGAGACCAGACCGAGACAAGTGAAACAGATAAACCAGCACTGAAGGCAAGGAGGCAGAGAGCGGATCCATTGCGGTGCTCAGGCACACCACGCAGCAAATCAGGACCATTTCTGGGAATAGCATTGCCGAGTGGAGATCTTCGAGAGGCCTCGAAAACACCCCCACCGACTTGAGAGAAACAGAAGGAGGGAGGCACGTTGCGAGGAACTAAGCTGATAAGTGTAGAGACTGCAGATTGGAAATGCAACCAGAAACCTCAACACTGAGACAGCAGAGAAGGGGAGCATAGGTAGGAACAGAGGCTCCCTGACATGCTGGAGGAGCAGGGAGAACCACAGCTGCCAGGCCACAGAGGAGCCATCAAGATCATGGTGGCGCAGACCGACAGGAGGTGTATCAAAAGACCTGAGAATCAGAGTAAAGGAGGGAAACACATAGAGGAACCTGCCCATCCAATCGAGAAGGAAAGCATCCACCTCGATGCGAACCCCGGAGAACATCCTCGAGCAATATCGAGGCAACCATGTGAGTGAGGGGCAATAGCGAACAGAACTACCTGTGGGGTTCCCCACCAAGACAACCACACATGCCGCAGAGTCTGAGAATGGAGGGACCATTCAGTGCGGCCGAAAAGGGCGACTCAACGTGTCCACCAGACAATGCTGCTCGCGCCCGGAAATACACTGCCCAAAAGAAGAAGTAGTGTGTAACTCCCCCTCCAATAACGAAGGGCTTCCCTGCATAAGTAACAGGGAACCTGTACACCCTGGCTTGGTCACAGAATACATCGCCACCGGGATGTCGGGACGCACCAGGACCCCGCAATCCAGCAACCAATAACGAAAATCCACCACAGCATTGTAAATGGCCCGGAGCTTCAGCAGATTGATGCGGCTGCGACGGTCCGCACCCGACCAAAGACCCCCGAGTCCGAAGGCCGTCGTGTTGCGCCCCTAAGCCGATGCCGAGGATTCCATCGGCAGAACCTTCTGATGCGGGGATACGAAGAGGTGGCCCACCAACGAAACCAGCGCACCACAAAAGCGCTGGAAAGCGGGATCCCGATCCTGCCATCACTGAGATGCTCGGGTCCAGCGGAGAACACGAAGAGGAAACCAGGCGAACATCAGGACATGAACCGTGGAGACCCATGATCCCAAAGCATCAGCTCGGCCGAGGCCGAAGACCGCTGAGATACCAGCTGACTCAGGCGCAGACAGGCGGCCTGCCGAGGCAGAGGCAGAAAAGACTAGAAACTAGTGCAGGTCACGAAGGGCCAGGACCAGACGCAGATGGGAGGATGGGAACGCCCAACCGACAGAGGCGAGGCTATACTCCCAGTGCGTAGACACGGTGACACCCCTCCCGAAGGGAGGGGAGGAATCCCCAGAAAGAGAGCAGCCCGGAGGCTATGCGAGAATAGTCAAAAAGACGGCCAGGAGTCGCCGAAGCCGGCGGCTGGACCATAACTCGGCGCTGCAGCAGCTATTGCGGCTGCTGCGAAGGAGGCCGAGATAACACAAGAAAGGTATCTGGAGGGCCCCTCCGGAGAAGGAGTCCAAACCACCAAGGCAGAAGGGATTCAGTTGAAGGCGTCCCGATAGGCGAAGGACCGGGGGTCGCGTTCTGAATGGCGTTTAGTGGCCTCCGCAAAAAGAGGCCTCAAGAAACGCAGTACTCACGCAAGTAAAAGTGGCGAGACGATCCTGGAGGTTCGGATCCTCAGCCACACTCTGCGCCAAGCGAGGTGACGCATGGCGGGAGCAATAGAGCCGGAGCAGGGAGAGAGTCTCCTCCAGGAAACCAAACTCCGCACTACAAGAATCCGTCACGGCTGCCCGGAATGAACCGAAGAGAAAACGGGGAACCCTCTCGAATAGGAGCCGGAGACGCCGAGGCACAGAGCCACAGACGAAGTCGAGGCACGAAGCCCCCGTCGAAACCGGGGCGCAAACCCGCAGTCGACGCCGAGGTATAAAGCCCCTAGCGACGTTGCGGCACCAAGCCACAGTCGACTTCGAGGCACAAGGCCACAGTCAACCAAAGGGCACAAAGCCCCAAGCGACGTCAAGTCACAAAGCTCCAGTCAACGGCGAGGCACGAAGCCTCGGTTGACGACGCCAGCCGACGATGAGGCCCCCAGCCTCAGTCGACGTCAAAGCACAAGCATCAGGCGACGCGGAGCACACGGCTCAGCCGACGTCGAAGGTACAAAGCATCCGTCGACGTCGAGACACCAAGCCTCAGTCGACATCGTGACACCAGCCCCAGTCGACGTTGAGGCAGAAAGTCGAAGCACAAATGCCTCAGACAACGTTGAGGCACAAGGCCGCATTCTACGTCGAGGCACAAGGCCGCATTCCTACGTCGAGGCACCAAGCCTCAGTCGACGTCGAGGCACAAGCCTCAGTCGACGTCGAGGCACCAAGCCTCAGTCGACGTCGAGGCAACCAAGCCTCAGTCGACGTCGAGGGCACCAAGCCTCATTCGACGTCGAAGGCACCAAGCCTCAGTCGACGTCGAGGCACCAAGCTCAGTCGACGTCGAGGCACCAAGCCTCAGTCGACGTCGAGGCACCAAGCCTCAGGTCGACGTCGAGGCACCAGCCTACAGTCGACGTCGAGGCACCAATGCCTCAGTCGACGTCGAGGCACCAAGCCTCAGTCGACGTCGAGGGCACCAAGCCTCAGGCGACGTCGAGGCACCAAGCCTACAGGCGACGTCGAGGCACCAAGCCTCAGGCGACGTCGAGGCTACCAAGCCTCAGCCGACGTCGAGCACGAAGCCACCAGCCGACGTCGATGGCACGAAGCCCCAGCCGACGTCGAGGCACGAAGCCCAACCGACGTCGAGGCACGAAACCCCCAAGCCGACGTCGAGGCACGAAGCCCCAGCCGACGGTCGAGGCACGAAGCCCCAGCCGACGTCGAGGCACGAAGCCGTCAGCCGACGTCGAGGCACCAAGCCCTAGGAGACGTCGAGGCACGAAGCCTCAGCCGACGTCGAGGCACGAAGCCTCAGTCGACGAATCGAGGCACGAAGCCCTAGGAGACCGTCGAGGCACGAAGCCTCAGCCGACGTCGAGGCACGAAAGCCTCAGTCGACGTCGAGGCACACCGAAGTCCGTCGAGGGTTCAGAAGTCGGCACCGTACCAATGAAACTGGCAATAAAGGTGCAGCAGTACGCTCCATAAAGGGCAACCTCGAGATGAGTATTCCCATGAAAGGAGGCACGCATCGAAGGTCTCGTAGAGGCGGGCACGATTGCACTCGATGCCTGGAATGCCTGAGACTCAGCCGGTGGCGTTACCAAGGTAACGCACCTAGAAGAAAGAAAAACTTACCGGGGATCGAAGCTACTCAGTCCGATTCCAACGAAGGAAAAAGGGTCCCGGCCATTCTGCTCACACGAGGTGAGCCCAGAGAGAGGCCAGGGAAGAAGAAAATACAGCTGAAGCAAAATGAGGCCTAGCCCAGCATGGCTGAGGCCAAGAAGGGCCTGCCGATGGAAGGCAGAAACACAATAAAAAGTCCTTTTTTTTGAAACAAAGAAAATACACGATCAATTAACAAACGCACAGCGACTCCCTAACAACATAAAGAAGCCGCGGTGCCAGAAAGGCACTTAGAAGAACGCAGAGAAGAGAGACAGGGCTTTCTGGCTCAGCGGAAAACTAAGAACTGAGGACCATGAGGAGGGTATGCACCCTCTAGTGGATCAGGAAGGCACACACACATGCGTGGTGCAGCACTAGCAAACTTGAAATCTTCAATCAAGTTTGCTTGAAAAGCTGTCCGCGTCAGGGCTCCGTGGATGACGTCACCCACATGTGAGAATATGCTGCCTGCTTGTCCTGGGATAATGATCTTTACTGCCTCTTCTTTTGGTATCTTGTTAAGCTTCTTTGGCAGGTTTTGGAGTTTACCTTTGTTTTTGTGTGGCTAGTAGGCCATCATACATTTTCTTACATTGTATGCCTTTGATTGGGGAGTGAGTAAAGGGTGCCTGTGTTCTCCTTGGTCTGGATATGTTGTTCCTGGTTAGGCGATTGTTTAGATAGGTTGGTCCATCACCATTCAGGGCTTTGAATAGCGTGCAGTAGAATTTGTAGAGTATACGTGTATGGGGAGCCAGTGTGAGTCTTGGAATGCAGTGGAAATGTCGTATATCAGTCTGAGTGCTGTATTTTGCATTGTTTGTAATTGTTTAATCATGTTGGTGTGGCATGACAGGTATAGAAGGTTATAGTAGTCTAGGAGTCCTAGAACTAGGGACTGGACCAGGAGTCTGAATTGTTTTTTGTCAAAATATTTTCGTATTTGTCTTAAGTTTTGCATGACTGTGAAGGCTTTCTGGACTGTTTTGTTGTTTTGGAGTTGCATGGTGCAGCCTTTGTCTATCAGTGTTCTCAGCAGTTTTAGGTTGGGTTGCAAGGGGTAGGGGATGGAGTTTATTTCAAGTTTTGTTATGGTTGGGGTTTTGTTTTGTTTGAGAAGTAGGAATTTAGTTTTGTCTTGGTTCAGCTTTAGTTTGTGATTTTTCATCCATTGTGTCACTGTTTCTAGAGTTATGTGTAGTATGTTTGTTGTGTTGGAGGTAGGTTGGTCGAAAGGAAAGAGGGTGGTAATATCATTGTGTAGCTGTATGAGGTTATGCTTAGCTTATCCAAGCAAGTACCGAGTGTGGCTATGTAGAGATTGAAGAGTGTTGGAGATAGTGGAGAGCCTTGGGGGGATTCCGCAGGGGTTGGTCCAGGAATCTGATTTTTCTTTGTTTGTTTTAACTCTATTTCTTGGATTTAAGGAATCCTTGAAACCATGTGTAAACTCTACCTCTGATTCCTATTGCTTCCATTGTTTGTAATAGGATGTCATGGTCTATCAAGTTGTATGACTAGCTTTTTTTTTTTTTTTTTTTTTTTTGCCTTTACTTAGGTGTTGTCTGGCTGTGTCTAGTAGAGACCTATTAGCAAACTTTTTCAATGAAAAGGTCACCGCCTTGAGAAGCTCCTTCCCTCCCGTAGTCTCCTACAATCCTCTGGTGCCCGCCTCCCCCGATCCTACTACAAAGGTCCCCACCCCCGTCCCAGTCAACAGATCCTGGACTACCTTTGAGCAAGTATCCGATTCGCAGGTCCTCAAACTCTGCCTGAAACTGAAATCCTGTAACTGCACCTTGGATCCATTCCCATCCTATCTATTTGAGAAAATACCCACACAGGCCATCTCTTCTCTCACCATACTCATAAATTCTGCCCTATCATCGGGCCTCTTCTCCCCTGAAATGGGACGCATTGCACTGACCCCCCTACTGAAGAAAGCTGACCTAGACCCCTCCTCCCCATCCAATTATCGCCCAATAGCAAACATTCCGCTCCTAACCAAATTGCTAGAGTCCATCGTCTCCTCCCAACTCTCAGCCTACCTGGAAAGATTCTCTGTCCTCCTACCCTATCAATACGGCTTCAGACCCAACTTCAGTACCGAAACCCTCCTGGCCTCCCTAATCTCGAAGATCCAACAATTTCACTCTCACAAAAAATTTGCCGTTCTCCTTCAATTCGACCTCTCTGCTGCCTTTGACGTTGTCCACCATGACATTCTAATCTTCCTACTCTCCGAGATAGGCATTAGTTCTACAGTCCTTGACTGGTTCTCGAACTTCTTACGTTCTCGCTCTTACACCGTCACCAAACATGGTTCCTCTTCCTCCCCATGGAAACCGACTTGTGGAGTCCCACAAGGCTCCCCCCTATCTCCCATCCTCTTCAACATTTATATGTCCTCCCTGAATCTTCTCCACCTATCCCCCCTAGAAACACTCTACACTTACGCTGACGATATCCTGGTCCTCATCGAGACCGACGCGAACCTCACCAATCTCGCAGCTAACATTTCTTCTTGCATAACCAAACTTCAATCCTGGGCTCACACTGTACAAATGAAATTGAACGAGTCCAAAACTAAACTACTTTGGCTCGGCCCTAAACTTGATCAATTACCCACTTCCATCCCACTGCCCACAGGCTCCTCTCTACAGCTGGAATTCTCTAGCAAAGTTCTGGGCATCACCATAGATTCATCATTATCCTTCAACGACCACCTCAACTCCCTGATAAAAAAATGCTTTTGCAGCCTTCACATGCTGAGGAAAGTGAGATCCTGCTTCCACCAAAAACACTTTGCCGTCCTCGTACAATCCATTATCCTCTCCAGATTGGATTATTGCAATTCCATTTACCTAAGCTTAACAAAGAAAAGCCTCCACAGACTCCAACTAATCCAGAACACCGCGGCCAAACTTATCTTCTCAAAAAGTAAATTTGACCATGTCACACCGCTCCTATCCAATCTGCACTGGCTTCCCGTTATTTCCAGGGTCTACTTTAAATGTGCCTGCCTAACCTTCAAGATCCTCCACGGTATCCTTCCTCCTTTTATTCCTCTATCCTGGAATTCCTCAAATCCAACCTCCACTAGATCCACTCAAAAATTAAAACTATCCTACCCCTCCTTAAAAGGCATCTCCCTTGTTGGTAAACTTGGCTCTTCCCTCCCTTTCAGAATCACTCAGCTCTGGAACAGTCTCCCCTCCCCTCTCCGCAATTTGAGCCCCCTTCTACCATTCCGTAAGCATCTGAAGACCTGGCTCTTCTCCAGAACGTAACCCCGTCCCGCTCCTGGCACTCTCACACCAACCTCTCTTCTCTCATACTTATATAATTCCACTGGAGTTCCGTTCCTTCCCTAACCATGTAAACCGTGTCGAGCTCCATCTGCGGAGATGATGCGGTATATAAACCCAAGATTTAGATTAGATTAGATTAGATTAGAGAGCATAGTAGTATCTCTGTGCTGTAGTTGGCCCTGAAGCCTGATTGTGAGAGGTGGAGTATGTTATGGTTTTCTAGGTAATCTGTGAGTTTTGCCACAAGACCTTCCATTAGCTTGACATATAGCAGTATTGAGGCTATAAGTCTGTAGTTAGATGGCTGATCTGTTGTGTGGCAAGCTAGTTCTAGTACAGAATGAGTGTATAACCAATCATCCTTTGTATTAAAGGCTTGGGTGAAAAGCCAGGCATTCACCTGCTTTCTCAAGTAGAAGTAGACATAGCCACTCTGGGAGTAAATTCCAGAGCGTCGAGGCTACGCCCGAGAAGGCTTGTTGGAGAGTATTACATCGTACAATTTTTTTTGATGAGGGTACAGATAGCATGTTCTTTAAAGTATTTTGGCCCATTTTGTCTAAGGATGTTGAAAATCAAAACATTGATGCTATTGTTTTTCTGTATATTCCCCCTGGTCTTGGAGACCACATACAATTCAATGGGAGGCTGCAGATTACCTACCCATGATTTAACCTTTCAGACAGCACTAAAAGAACACTCATGGAACTAATAACCCAGCATATTGAAAACAAATTGTAGAAAATATTCACTCAACCCTTTAAGCTATGGGATCTATTGTTGAAGGACATAATCAAAGTAACTAACATAGCAGAGTTCAAAAGTGGTTTTAGACATTCCTAGAGGAAAAGTCCATAAATTATTAGCTACCAGGTAAATTCGAAGAAGCATTGCTTGTACCTTGAAATGAAGAATTTGATCGATTTGAGATCTTCTAGGCAGACTGTTACAGACATGATGGACCTTGATTTTGATCTGACTCAACATGGTTTTTTAATGTTCTTATCCATGTTTCACATACCTCACTATGAGAAAATGCTTAATACACTTCCCCCTCCCCATTCGCAGTTTCGGCAATTGCGATTTCACATATTCACAATTTTTGGGGGAGGGGGAAAAAATTTTTTTAAAAACCCCATAGTTTAGCCTTCCCCCGGTGTCCCGGCCTTACCTGGTGGTCTAGCGTGCTTTCGAGGCAGGAGCGATCTTCCTACGCTTCTGCCCCATGTAGATCGCCAATAGGAAATGGCTGTGGGGAGTTCCCGTCATAGTCTCGAGAGACTACAGGAACTCACGGCAGCCATTTCCTATTGGCGATCTGCACAGGGCAGGAGCGTAGGAAGATCGCTCCTGCCCTGAAAGCCTGCTAGACCACCAGGTAAGGCTGGGAGGGAGGAGGGGGTGGGTCAGAGCCGGACCAGAAGATATTTGCGGTATTTCACCATTCGCGGTCCGGCTCTGCTCCTATCCCCCACAAATCCGGAGGGAGAAGTGTATAGAATAAATACAACACTATAGCCCCTTTTTTCAAAGCCGCACAGCAAATTCTCTAAAACCCATTTGATTCCTGTGGGTTTCAGAGTATTTACCGTGCTGTTGGACTTTGTAAAAGGAAGGGTTACCAGACATCTGAATTTACCCGGATATCTTTCTAAATTTGAAGTTTGTCCGGGTTTTCCTTCTTCCTGTCCCCCACCTATCTCCTCCATCAAATATTTAAGCTCCTGGGCAGCAGCAGTGAGGTGAGCCTACTGACGTTGGCCTGCCTCGGTAACCATCATTCTGCAGCTATCCCGCCTATGTGGGGAACAGAAAGTTGCTGTAGAATGAAGGCTTCCAGGGCAGGCCAATGGCAGTAGACTCACCTTGCTGCCGGCCGGCCCAAAGATTAAATATTTGGTGGAGGTGGGTGGGGGGGACAGGGGAAAAGCACGATGCTGGGCTGGGAGGTATTGGAGAGACAGCCTGCACAACCAGATCTTGATGGGGGAGAAGAGGGAGAAGGAGACAGACAGAAGCACCCATGGGGAGTTTGGCGGGGGGGGGGGATTGGAGGGGGAAAGAGAGAAGCACCCATGAATGGGGAGAGGGGAGTTAGCGAAAGAAAAAAAAGCACCCATGCAGGGGGAGGTTGGATGGGAGGGGGGTGAGAAGCATCCGTGGGAGAGAAGCACCTGCATGGGAGGGATTGCAGGGAGAGAAGCACTAAAAGGGTACAGAGGATAGGAAGGGGGACTAAGGGGTGAAAGGTGGGAATGGGGCAGGGACAAGACTGATAGGGGGGGTGCAGGGCAGGGCTGGATGAGAGTGGGGTGTGGTCATGTCTTTTTCACTTCACAAATATGGTAATCCTAGTAAAAGGGAGCCTAAATTCCTTAATTTTTGTTATTTCTGTTGAATAGTTCCAATTTATAAGCAAGTGATTCTCCTATTACCTAATTCATTATTTCATTAAAAAAATAGAACTAATGATGCAGCCAAATATGTTAGCTAAAAATGTTTGAATTTTATTGTGTTGGCATTATATGCTAACTTTATGACTTTTCTACCAAGCAGAGTTGACAAAGAGCTTAATCGGAAGCAGGAAGAATCATCAAATGAACAGTAGGTCTGAAGCCCAAGTAAAACGGAAGAATGTGCAGCTGGAATGATACTTACTATTTTAAGAGGAAAGGGGACATGTTATGACTTCTATGATGTATTTGGTCGTCTCTCTGTAATCTGTTACAAAAGGTGCCTTTTAATTACGTCAGCTATTGTACAATGAACTGTTTACTGCTGTACTAGTTTGCATAGCTATTTCTTTACAAAAAGAAAAACTCCTTTTGGGTGGACATCCAAACAGTAGTTTGCAGCATTTAGCATTTGCCAGATATAGAACTATGCCTTTTTAGATTTCACATGTAATACAACACCCTTATATTTCAGTTCAGTTCCATTGGGTGTTGCCATGTTGGAAGAATGTCAGTGTGGCATCACAAAACAGGTCAGGTAAGGTTAGTTCATTATTTCTGACATCACACACTGCATGGTGTTAGACACCTGGTATCCATCGCTTTGAAAGTCTCCTAGACCAGTGATTCCCAACCCTGTCCTGGAGGAACACCAGGCCAATCGGGTTTTCAGGCTAGCCCTAATGAATATGCATGAGAGAGATTTGCATATGATGGAAGTGATAGGCATGCAAATTTGCTTCATGCATATTCATTAGGGCTAGCCTGAAAACCCAATTGGCCTGGTGTTCCTCCAGGACAGGGTTGGGAACCACTGTCCTAGACCTTTTAAGGCCAATATTCAAAACAAGTTACGCATTCACTGGTGGCTGTTGAACTTATAAACCTGCCTGAGAATTTTGACCATAATACTTATAGTATCATGCCAAAAGTGGTCTGAACATCTTGACACCATCTTTACACTAAGGGGGCCAGGTTTGGGGCAAAGCAAAGAAGTGCTTTCAAATTATCCAGATTGCAGCATAATAGGTGTGGTGATTTTATGTATATTCAGTGCTGCTAAATATACATATTAACTTAAATGTCTGCTTTAATGTTTAACATGGTCACTGCTGCTGCAGCTGCTGAAAATTGACCCCTTATATTTCTACAGTTGGGACAAATTATTACAATACAAAAATTGTGTGTATTGAGAATGCCAGAGCATAATTCTGTGTTGAGGCCAAAAGTATTTATGAATCTGTACCTTGTTCCTTGATTCCCATCCAAATACCTTTCTGGATTGCCTTTGTGGATATAGGAGCATGTGGATCAGATTGCTTTAAGCTAGCATTAAACCAAGATCATACTTGATCTTAAGTCTGTACAACTTGGTAATACTGCTGTGTCAAATACATTTAGTACAAACAGTATGAAATAGATATTCGAGATGAGCAAACATAGGATGTAATTCAGTATTCATTGGTCTGTTACATTTATAAAGCTAGTTAGCTACATTCTTGGTTAGGGTTCAGATTACAGCCTTTGGGAGTGCATTTCTGTAACCCACCTATTCTTTCCTGCCCATGGTTTTATATGGTCCTGAAAGAAGTTTGCATTTTTTTTAAACAATGGCAAAGACAAGAAGGCTATGGCTCCTAGGCTCCACTAACCAAAGATACAATTATATGTCATGGAAACTTAGCAAACTGGGAGGGGGGGGGGGGTTGATGGTAGTGGCATAATTCCTCCAAGATCCACAGCTAATAACTTGTTCACCAGCTCTTCTGGTGCTTTGGAATAGCCTATTTGGCTCTGCTCTTATGGTGTTGATTGCTGTTGCTAGCTCTGCAGCTCTTAGAGGATCAAAGAAGTTTGTTTTGAAAATTGTCCACAAGACATTAAAAGTGCAATTTCAAATCTACAGAGCAATATTTCATCCTAATTATATGAATATTGGAAACCATGCTCAAGGCATCGTAAATGGAGTTTTTGTTTAACTGTTTACTTTTAATAGCTACCTTAATATTGTATTGTAACCATTTTATATTTTATAATGCTGTCAAGAACCACACTTTCTTTAAAAAAGAAAAAAAGCACACTTGGCAATTGTTTATTTGAATGATACATGTTCTTCAGCAAAATATTTATATTCATAAATGGTAAAGGACAGAGAATATATTTTTATGAGAGGTTTTTGAGCAATATTTTATATTGTGCAGCTGTAGACTGAATATGTCTGCAGACAAAGGCAATAAAATTTCATTGTTTTGTATAGTGCATGATGAATGTTTCAGTATGTTTTTCAATTGTGTTAATGTTAATTAGTAATCTCTGTCACATACAAATGTGAAACTTTGTTGTACATTATTAAATAGAAATAGAATTAATTTATACTGATGGTAGTATTTTTTGTAAGTATAAAATTTTTTATTTGTGAACTTTATTTTCCATTTCTCACAAAAATCACACCAAATCACTCTTGCAGCACTGCACTTTAAACCTCAATTTGTAAAATTACTTTCATGGGTTAATGTCTCCATACAGATTGTACTCTTTCTTCATGTAGATTAGACTTTTTTTAGACCATAGTAAGAAGTGCTGGAAAAATTTTAAGAGAATTTATGGCAACTCTCCCTGTGTGGTTGAAGGAAAACCAACCCCAACCCCCAGTTCTTGTGGCTTTCTTAGTTTTTAACAATTTTGTGAATTTCAACTGGGTTTTTTTTTTCTCAGCATAGTATGTTTCCATGATCATTCTAATTAATGATTTTGTTCTGTTTTTGTATTGTTTTAAATTTTGTCATACTGTCTATGGATACCTTTTTTTTTTCCTCTTTAGGCTACTTCTCCAGTCAAACTATGCAATCAGGGAGATTTTTTTCCATTGGGGGTTATCTTTCTTAGAATTTACTCTTACTTTGTATTGACTGTTTTGTTAAGTTTCTTCCGGTTTCCATATACTAGGGGCTCTTTTTACTAAGCTGCGATAGCATTTTTAGCGCGCGCTAAAAACTTTATCGCAGCTTAGTAAAAAGAGCCCTGGGTGTTCAATCCAAACCCACAATCTGGGAGTTGCAGAAATCCACAAACTTTTTTGAGCAAATGCTCCACCCTCTTAGCCTGGAGCTAGCAAACATATCCAGTTGCAATCTGTGCAGAATTGCTCTTCTTTTTATTTTTTCCACTTAAAATTTGTTTTCTCAGTGGCTTCAGTGCCTTGAGACCCCTTCCAGGTAGTCCCCTGTCTGAAGAAAGGATGAAGTCCCCCCGGTGCCGGACTGCTGCTTCACAGAGAAACTGGTGGATCTGTGAAGCCAGTCTGCTGTGTGCCGCCATTTCTAAACTCTGGGTCCCTTCCCTTGGGAGTCTGCTTGCCGGTGATCTTGTCACGGGTTTCAAGTGCAGGCTGTATGCATCTGGAGTGAAACTCGCCCAGGTTTTAAGGCACAGGTTGCCTTTCCTGCTCCCGACTGCGTGGATGCAGATCAGTGGGGGCGGAGGTCGTAGTCGGTATCTGGCTTTGCTGGCAGTCTGAAGATTTCAAGTCTGGATCCATTTGGAGCTGTTTCTGAGGCAGAAAATAATTTTCCTCCACCCTAATGCTGTTTGAAGCTGCTGACAGTCTGGCACTGCATAACTGAGTAAACCTCCATTATCTCCTATGGGAACTTTGGGGGTGACTTGTAAAATGAGTTATTTTTCATTGTTTCTGAGGGTAGAGTTCAGGTCCCCCAGTCCCCAAATTGCTAAAATTTTTTTTCAGCTTTTTTTTATTTTTGCCATTTTTGGTGTAAATTCATGATGGGTGGCCATCTTGGATTTTAAAATCTTTTTTTCTAACTTTTATTTCTGCTTCAGAAACCCCTCGATTTGACATAAAATCATTTGGGATGAACTCCCCCAGTCCCTAATCTGTTGAATGTCAACACTGTGCTGGATCAGCAATTGTGTACCGCATGCCATACTGCATTGGGGAGGGGAGGGGGGAGAGCTTCAGACTTCTCCGAGTAATCTTGGGCTAGGGAGCAGGCCTTCTGAAGAAAATCTCACCCAGAGGCCATTTTGGAGTCTGGCACAAAACGCCTGCATTCCGAGTCTGGGGACTCTTTTGGCACGACGCATATACCTCAACAGAGCCCTGCCATGGTTGTGGGCCTTTTCACGATTTTATGCTGCTCCTCTAAAAGGAGTATTCCTCAGATCCCACTCGCTTGACACAGCCAGCAGGTGCGTCGGGGCTTTTTCGGTCTGTTGCACCTGTGACGAAGCTTCTTGTTCGGGAGCCCTCTCGTCTGGCTCTGCCAGACCTCGATTGCAGTAGTTGCATTGCCGATATTTAGATTCTTCTGTCTCCTGCTACTGTCTTTATTTTGGATTTGGCTGATGTCTTTGCTGAGACTAGTCTCCTCGGCTGCCCTGAGCATCCGGATTTGGGTGCAGACCCTTCTTCACAGATTTTTAAGCAGGCTTCTGTCTGACTCTTTACGGATAATGTTCTGAAAAAGCTCCATTTGAATTCTCCACCTTTCATTGCTCAGGCTTTGGTCCTGGACCATTCTCCTGTGCCCTTTTCTCCTTTCAATCCACAGCTCCTTAGTCTGGTTTCAGAATAATGCAATATCCCAGAAAGCTCTTTCCAACCTTCTAAAGCTATGTCTAAGCTTTATCCCCTGGATCCTGATTTTTGGCATGTTTGAACAGCCTGAAGTAGATTCTGCAGTGGCACAGGTTATTCAGTGCACAGCCCTCCCTAGTGATGGGGGAGTGAAGTTTAAGGACTCTCAGGATTGCAGGGTGGATATTATGTTACAAAACATTCTTTTCTAGTGGTATCTTCAGTAGTGGCTACTTCCTTTATGGCGCATGCCTGTCATTCCGGCTTGCACAATGCCACCTCTGTTGGAGATGCATGTATGTCCTTCTTTGGTGATGGTTGGTGTGGGATTAGGTGCTGGCCGCCCTTTATGATCTTCAAGTTCTTAGTACATTCTCTGCTGTTGCATAGTCTGTGTGCCAGACTCTTTGGATCTGTCTTTGGACTGGACACTGCCTCAAGGATCACCTTAAGCAGACATCTTTTCAAGGGTCAGTTTCTTGTTGGTATAGGTCTGGATGACCTCTACACAGGTGTTGCTGAGCGCCACCCTAAGTTACTCCCTGTGAACAAGTTTCGCTGGACGTCAGGAGGAGGTCATAGTACTCTTTGTTCCTCCCGCAGGTGTCATCAGGGATACACAGGTTTTTCCTCCCAGACATTCCCAAGGCTACACCCATGTTTACAATGGTTCCAATTCAAGGCATTCTCAGGTTCCTATGCAGTGGCTGTACCTAAAAAGCCCCAAAGCCACCAGGGGTCAGAAATGGCTTCCTCATTTCAAAGGCTGACTTCTCAGTTTTGTCAGGAGTGGACTCAACTTTCATCGGACACTAGTTAGTCCTCCTTTGCCCACCTCCGGCTTGATTTCTGGACTCTGGCAACTCGACTAGAATGGAGTCCAGGGCCCACGATACTCTGCAACGACATCAGGATGCTGGAACATGTTCCAGAACATGAATTGTGGCTTAGGCGGATACTCCTTATCCTTCATCGTACCAGAAAGACTCAGAGGATTGGAGACCCATTCTGGATCTAAAGTCGGTGACCCACTTCTTGCGAATTCCATTTTTACGAATGGCAACAAAGTACATGGTGATAGCTGCTGTCTCTCTAAGAGTTTCTAGTGTCCTTGAATGTCCATATTACAGTTAACCCAGAACATCGCAGGCAGCCTCCTTGGAGGTGATCCACTGGGCCACAGCACCCATGCACCCTTTTACAGGAGTCCCTCCTATCTCAGTGGTCTCCAGAGATTTCCCCTTCAGCAGCCTGTTAGGTTGTGGGCTCACTGCGGGGCCTGCTCCAATCAGGGGCAGTGGACTCCTGGGCTTAAATGTTGGTTGACCAATCGTCTGGCACTTGGGGCAATTCAGCTAGCGATACTCATTCATCAGCCCCTTCTGAAAGGGTCAGCAGTGCAAGTTTCTTCGACACCACAACGGTGGTGTACGTATATCACAAGGGAGCTCTAGTGCTCTCTCTCTTGGGCCAGAAAGATCATCTGCATTCCACTGGGCAGAAGCACATCTTCTGGGTCTTGGCGGCCCATGTGGCCAGAGCGACAATATGCAGGCAGACTTCCCATTTCCCTTCAGTGTCTTTTCCTCTCCACCCCACATTTCCTCCTCCCTGCCCCTTACCTTCGTGGCGCTTTCACCCTCCCCCCCCCCCCGGACAATAGGCCGGTCCAACAAACCTCCTGCCCTTTACCAATGGCCGGCGATGTCTAAACTGCCTTCTTACAGCAGCCATAGCGTTGAAGCTGCGTATGGCTGCCATAAAGGTCATCTCTGACGCAACCGGAAGTTGCAGCAGAGACAACCTTTATGGCAGCCATATGCAACTACAATGTTCCGGCTGCTGTAAGAAGGCAGTTTAGACATCACCGGCCATAGATAAAGTGCAGGGATGTTTGTCGGACCGGGCCTGTTGTCTGGGGGGGGGGGAGGGGGGAGTGAAAGCGCCACGAAGGTAAGGGGCAGGGAGGAAGAAATGTGGAGCGGAGAGGTAAAGACGCTGAAGGTAAATGGGTAAAACAGAGTTGGGAGAAGGATGCTGAAAGCTCATGGGGAAGACAGAGGGGGGAGAAGGACACTGAAAGGGCATGGGGAAGACAGAGTGGGAGAATATGCTGGCGGGGAAGAAGACAGAGATGCCAGACTATGGGGGGTGCGGAGGGAAGAAGATGGGTGCCAGACCAATTTGGAAGGGGGGAAGAAAGGGATAGGCACAGTAACAGAGCAAATGGAAGACGCAGAGAGAAGACAGACAGTGGATGGAAGGAATTGAATGAGAAGATGAAGAAAGCAGAAACCAGACAACAAAGGTAGAAAAAAAAATTATATTTCTTTTTTTCTTCAGGATAAAGTAGGATATTAGTTGTGTTGATAAAAATTTATAAACAAAGCCCTGCCAGCTGAACATCTCTTTCTCCAGTTCAGCAGCCAGAACTTTAATTAATAAGGAAGGAATAAGCTAAATATTGCAGTACTGAGGCTTGTATGGATGTTGCGGAGTCGGTGACGGGGCAGTGAATGGGATGGCGGTGACGGGGCAGTGAAGGGGATGGTGGGCCGGGGACAGTGCCGTGATGGGAACAGATTTTTTTCCCCCCATGTCATTCTCTACGTAACAGCTAGGAAGGATGCTGCTTTCGGGACTTCTGTCTTATAGGCATTTGCAGCAGGCCTACCCTAGGCTCTGGGGATGCTTTGGTACATCCCTATCATTTCACGAACATTAGACACATTGCACTAGAAAGCACAGTTACTTACCGTAACAGGTGTTATCCAGGGACAGCAGGCATATATTCTCATATGTGGGTGACGTCATCTACGGAGCCCTGATGCGGACAGCATTTCAAGCAAACTTGATTGAAGATTCAAGCTTGCTGTGCTGCACCACGCATGCGTGCCTCCTTCTCCACTAGAGGGCGCATCCCCTCCTCGTGGTCTCCAGTTCACATATCCAGCAAAGAAGCCAACCCCGGGGAGGTGGGCGGGTTGTGAGAATATATGCCTGCTGTCCCTGGATAACACCTGTTACGGTAAGTAACTGTGCTTTATCCCAGGACAAGCAGGCATGATATTCTCACATGTGGGTAACCTCCGAGCAAGTCAAAAAGGGAAGGAGGGAAGTTGGCAATTTAAGAAAACAGATTACGCAAAACCGATTGGCCAAAACGGCCATCGCTTCTGGACAGCGTATCCATACAGTAGTGGGAGGTGAAAGTATGAACCGAAGACCACGTGGCAGCCTTGCATATGTCCTCAATAGGCGTGGGTCTGAGGAACGCTACTGAAGCTGCCATCGCTCGGACCTTATGTCCCGTTACCCGACCATGCAGCGCGAGACCAGCCTGAGCGTAGCAAAAAGAAATACAAGCCGCTAACCAGTTGGACAAGGTGCGCTTGGAAACTGGGTGATTAGGGTCAAAGGACAAAAACAATTGAGGCACCGTCCAATGAGACTGAGTGTGTTTGAGATAAAAAGCCAACGCACTCTTACAGTCAAGAGTGTGAAGCGCCACCTCTCCAGGATGAGAGTGGGGCTTGGGAAAGAACACAGGCAGAACAATGGACTGGTTGAGATGAAAATCAGACACCACCTTAGGTAAAAACTTAGGGTGAGTGCGGAGAACCACCTTGTCATGATGGAATACAGTGAAAGGTGGGTCCGCCACCAAAGCCTGCAGCTCACTAACCCTCCGAGCGGAAGTGAGGGCGAGCAGGAAAATCATTTTCCAAGTGAGAAACTTAAGATGACACCTATCCAAAGGCTCAAATGGAAGTTTCATAAGTTGAGCCAGAACCACGTTAAGATCCCAAACCACAGGAGGAGGTTTGATAGGAGGATGAACATTCAGGAGACCCCTCATGAAACGAGAAACCAAGGGATGAAGAGAAAGAGACTTTCCATCCAGGTGTTGATGGAAGGCGGCAATCGCACTAAGATGCACTCGAATGGAAGTGGTCTTTAGGCCAGAGTGAGATAAATGAAGTAAATACTCTAGAACCAAAGAGACAGGGACTGACACCGGATCCCGACGGTGAGAGGAACACCAGGACGAAAATCGAGTCCACTTCTGTGAATAGCAGAGTCTAGTCGAGACTTTCCAAGAGGCCTCCAACACCTCCCTGACTGACTGAGACATAGGGATAGAAGTCAGGGGAAAAGAAACCAAGCAGTCAGATGAAGAGACTGAAGATTGGGATGCAACAGTAAACCTCGACTCTGAGATAGCAGAGAGGGAAACACAGGCAGAAGTAGAGGATCCCTGACGCTGAGTTGGAGAAGCAGGGAGAACCAAGGCTGACGAGGCCACCGAGGAGCAATCAAGATCAGAGTGGCCTTCACCGATTTCAAATGAACCAGTGTCCGCAGAATCAGAGGGAAAGGCGGGAACACGTAGAGGAACTTCCCCTCCCAATCGAGGAGGAAGGCATCGGCCTCGAGACGTTCCGGGGAGTATATCCTTGAACAGAAGAGATGCAGTTTTTGATTGTCGGGGGAGGCGAACAGATCTATCTGAGGAGTCCCACACCTGTCGCACGATATGAGAGTGCAGGGACCACTCGTGCGGCTGGAGGAGGCGGCTGAGCCTGTCCGCCAGACAGTTCCGCTCCCCTTGTATGTAAACCGCTCGAAGGAAAATGTTGTTGGAGATCGCCCATTCCCAGAGACGCAGAGCCTCCTGGCAGAGAGACCAGGACCCCGTCCCTCCCTGCTTGTTTATGTAATACATCGCCACCTGGTTGTCCGTGCGGACGAGAACCACCCGGTCGTGAAGCAGATGTTGAAAGGCCACCGCGGCAAGGTAAATGGCCCGAAGCTCCAGCACGTTGATGTGACAGCGACGATCATCTGCTGACCACATTCCCTGAGTGCGGAGACCGTCCAGATGAGCCCCCCAAGCATACTCCAACGAGTCCGTGGTTAGGACCTTGTGGTGTGGAGGGGCGAGAAAGAGCAAACCCTTGGAAAGATTCGAAGAGTCGGCCCACCAACGGAGCGATCGTTGCAAAGAAGAAGTCACTGTCACGGGGCGGGTGATCGGGTCCCGATCCTGACGCCATTGAGAGGCCAATGTCCACTGCGGTAACCGCAGATGTAGATGGGCGAACGGAGTGACATGGACGGTGGAGGCCATATGGCCCAGAAGCGTCATCATATGTCGCGCTGAGACAGAGGTCAGCCGCAAGATCCGGCGACTCAGATTTACCAACGCCTCCAGACGTGGAGGGGGAAGGAAGGAATGGAGGCGGACCATGTCCAGCACGGCCCCGATGAATTGTAAGGACTGAGAGGGGCACAGCTGGGATTTTGGAAAGTTTACCTCAAACCCCAGACTCTGAAGAGAGATAATAGTCTGTCGGGTCGCTGAGATAACCCCCTCCCTGGTCGGGGCTTTGATCAACCAGTCATCCAGGTAGGGGAATACCTGCAGACCCTGGGAGCGCAAGGCAGCTGCGACCACTACGAGACACTTCGTGAAGACTCGGGGAGACGAGGTCAGGCCAAAGGGGAGAACCCGATATTGCAGATGAAGGTCTCCCACCTGAAAGCGCAGGTACTTGTAACAAGCAGGATGCACCGGAACATGGGTGTAGGCCTCCTTCAGATCGAGGGAGCAGAGCCAATTGCCCTCGTTGATCAAGGGGTAAAGAATCGGAAGGGAAAGCATCCGAAACTTTTCCCGCACTAGAAACTTGTTTAGGCGTCTCAAGTCCAGAATCGGGCGCAGGTCTCCCGTCTTCTTCGGTACCAGGAAGTAACGGGAGTAAAACCCTTGGCCCCGTTGACTGTGGGGGACCAGTTCCACCACCCGCAGGCGAAGGAGGTCCCGGGCTTCGGATAGAAGGAGGGACAACTGCGCTCGATTGGGGGGACACACACTTGGAGGGCTGTCGGGAGGAACCTCCCGAAAGTTGAGTGAGTACCCTGATGAGATCACGTCAAGGACCCATGAGTCCGACGTTATAGCTTCCCAGCGAGGGTAATAGGCTCGCAGGCGGCCCCCGATGGGAAGAAGGCCAGACGGGGGCACGGAGGGGGCCAGCCCCCGTCCGCGCATCCCGTCAAAAGGACGGAGACGGCTTCGCAGGTGCAGTAGGCTGTGATTTCGGTAAAGCCCTAGAGTGAGCCTGAGGCCTAGAAAAGGTCGGGGTGGACTTCTGGGGGTAACGTCGAGGCAATCCCCGAAAAGGTCGAGAGGCCGGCGGTTTAGGCTTTGGACGGACGAGGGAAGCAAAGAATCGTTCGTGTTCCGATAACCGTTTTGTAGCCACCTCGATAGTGTCGTCAAACAGTTCTTTACCGACACAAGGAAGGTTAGCTAACCGATCCTGGAGATTAGGATCCATATCAACCAGTCGCAACCACGCCAGCCGGCGCATGGCCACAGCAAAGGCAGCGACTCTGGATGAAAGTTCGAAGCCGTCATAAGCAGCATGGAACAGGTGCAGGCGGAGGTTTGAAAAATCCTCGAGGAGGAGGCCAAACGCTGCTCGGCGAGAGGCAGGTAAATCCGCCGAGAAGGCGCCCAGCAGCCCAATGAGGTGTTTCAGATAAGAGGAGAAGGTGAATGTATAGTTCAGTACTCTAGAGACCATCATAGAGTTCTGATACAGACGGCGGCCAAACTTGTCTAGGGTCCTGCCCTTGCGACCCGGAGGGACCGCCGCGGATATCCGAGAGGGGTGAGCTTTCTTCAAGGAAGACTACACCAGCAGAGACTGGTGGGACAACTGCGGTTGCTCGAACCCCGGGCAGGGCACCGTCCGGTACTTAGACTCCATTTTAGATGGGACAGCCGTCACCATGTAAGGAGTCTCGAGGTTCCTGATGAGAGTCTGCCGGAGCACCGGGTTCAGCGGCAGCCGGAGGGACTCTCGGGGCGGAGAAGGCATATCCAGCTCCGCCAGGTATTCCTTGGAATATCTCGAGTCAGATTGTAAGTCTAAGTCAAGGGCACGTCCCATGTCCTGGACGAACCTCGTAAAGGAAGGGCAGGGTATTCCCGTAGCCCCTTGCGGGGACGGTGAACGAGACCTCCGATTCGCTGAAAAGGAAGGGGAAGCCTCCCTCAAGTAGCGAGGTTCTCGCTCGGACCCTCGATCCGACACCGGGGACATGCATGGGGAGCACTCCGGAGTCGAAGACCTGCGTCGCCTCGAGGAGCCCCTCGGGGACGCCGCCGGGGTTAGGGGCACCGACCGATGTCTGGTCGGAGACCTCTCCCCGAATTCCCTCGGCGAAAGCCTGGAGCCTCGGACCGGAGCCCCGGACCGAGGGGGAGTCAGCAAAAGCTTAGGGTTAGCGAGGGACAGCTCGGTAACCCGTAGCGGTCCTCCCGAGCGAGTCGAGGGCGAGCGGCCTCGGGTCGGAGGCGAACTCCGGGCCTTTTTGAACAGTCGGCAGCCCGAGGACTCGAGGGACTTCGACCTATGTTTCGCCCCGCGCAGCTCTGCAGGGGACGAATGCCTCGAGTGTCTCGGCGAGGAATCGGAGGAAGAGAGGCGGCAAAAACGGTGCACTTTTCCCCGATGTGCCTCGACACGGGGCTCAGGTTGGTCCGGCGCACGCAAGGTCGAGGTCAGGGCCGGGTGGAGGTGAGCCAAGGCGACAGATAGCTCCGTCGTGATCATTGCCCGGAGCTTATCCTGGAACACCGGCACAGACAGCATCGATGGCATGTCCGAGGCCGCGGTGCACTCCACCGAGGGCGATCTCGACTTTGAGCATTCCCGAGTAGTGGAGGCACGTCCAGAGGACTTAGAGGGCTTCGCCGGGGCCGTAGGTAAGGAACTCCCCCCCCCTTGCCCGGACATCGTCCCCGAGGTTGGCTTCTTCGGGGGTACGGAACCTGAGGAAGGAAGAGGGGACTTACCCGGAGCCGAAGATTTTTGAGAACTCGGGGTCTTCGAAGTCGAGTCCCGAGGCGGGGCCGAGGGACCCGAGGCCGAGGTCGAAGGTTGGTCAGCAGCAAACAGGTCCGCCATGCGGGCCCGTCGGCGGTGGAGCGCCCGGTGTTGGAAAGTTGCACACCAGGGGCAAGTTTCGGTCGGATGATCGGCCCCCAGGCAAAGGATGCACCAGCGATGCGGGTCTGTGATAGATAATAGACGCTCGCACCTGGTGCACTTTTTAAAGCCGGTAACAGGCCGGGACATAGAAAAAACAGGCGGCCGCGGCCTACCAGGCCACGCAGCCGCGATGACCCGGGGGCTCCCGGGTCGCGAAACGAAATCGCGGTACGCAATGAAGCAGGAAAAAAAGAAAACAATTAACTATTCGCACAGCGACTTTTAAAAAAACGAATTAAAATAAGAAATTGCGGTGCAAAGAAGGCACTTGGGGCAGAGCTAGAAAAAACAAGTCTTCTTAGCTCCGTGGAAAAAAACGAACTGGAGACCACGAGGAGGGGATGCGCCCTCTAGTGGAGCAGGAGGCACGCATGCGTGGTACAGCACAGCAAGCTTGAATCTTCAATCAAGTTTGCTTGAAATGCTGTCCGCATCGGGGCTCCGTAGATGATGTCACCCACATGTGAGAATATCATGCCTGCTTGTCCTGGGATAAAGAAAGATTAGGTTGTTATGTTGGTAATCTTCTTTCTTGTAGATGTGTCTAGTAGTACAGAAGCCCTGCCCCGTAAATGGGCTTCTCCTGCTTTGCGCCTAAGGATTAGTCTGGATTTGAAGAATTCTGTCTGTCAGAGGATCTGAGAGGATAAAGTGAGAGAGAGAATACATAGGAAAATCCTCAAAGACCATAATCTGGTCCACAGGACCTGTGGATGGCTATGAGCTCTATATATGGTTGGTGCTGACTGCACAAGTTTGAATGTTATAATGTTATTTACTTTGTTTGTTACATAGCAGAACAAAATTTATTGTTGTGGGTTTTTCCCCGTTTCCCTCCTTCCAGTTATGTCTTATTACAGTGCTACTTTATTGCTTTTATATGAACTGAGGGAGCTGGAGCAGCTCCCTGGGATGGAGGTGGAGTTGAAATCCATGATTGACAGTTTTCGGTAAGCAACTTGCAAGTTGAGATACAGAACCCTATCTGCGACAGCATATCCTGAAGCCGGCGGAATTTGGACCGGCGGTGGCCAGCCAAATCATCCTGGAAAGACGGTATGGATTTGATGCTATGCTTGAGATAGGATGTGAAATTGAAATTGTAATTCAGGACCCAGTTCGCCATCATCGAATTCTGGTACAGGCGCCGGCCGAACTTGTCCATAGTACGGCCTTCCCTGCCCGGCAGGACAGCCGCGTAGACCTTGGAGGGATTAGATTTTTTTAAGGAAGGCTCCACAACCAAGGACTGGTGAGAGAGCTGAGCCTTTTCAAACCCCTTGCACGGGACCGTCCGATAGCGGGATTCCATTTTGGACGGTATGGCAGGAACTGCATATGGTGCCTCCAAATTCCGGAAGAAAGTCTGTTTTAAGACTGGATTCAAGGGGAGACGCAGGGATTCCCTTGGTGGATGAGGAAGTTTCATCTCCTCCAAATACTCCCGGGTATATCTGGACTCAGACTGGAGGTCCAGTTGAAGGGCCTTACCCATGTCCACCACGAACCTAGTGAAGGAGGAAGTCTTGGCAGAAGAGTGCCCTTCCAGAGGCGAAGAGGATCTGGACTTCGGGGCAGCAGAGAAAGAGGGAGAGACCTCCCTCGAATACTGCGCTGGCACGTCAGTGTCAACGAGCATGGACGCTGAGGAAGCTCTGCTAAGAGACAGGGGAGGCGTCGATGAATGCTTGCGTTTAATCTGCCTGAAAGGCAATGACCCTGGGGTCCGAGGGACGGAAACCAGGGGAGCAACCCTCGGCGAGCCCTGGGAGGAAGAGACCTTCCAACATGGCTGCGAGGAGGGAGTCCTCGACCTCGACTCGGAGACCGAGGAGCTACGGAAGGCAGCTGAGGTCGAGACTCAGACTCGATGAGGGCCGACACCTCTATGGACCTTGAGGCCCCAGAGACCTACCCCACCTAGGAGGAGAGTGTCTAGATCGTTTCGCAGACCGCCGCTTCGAAGGCGAGGCAACGCTTGGAAATGGTGCCTCGATCGAGGTCGGGCGGCCGAAAAAGCCTGCCTCGAGAGAGCAGGTGAAGAATCACTCGAGGACAATCGGCAAGAGCGACGATGCTTGTCTCAGGGCCCCTTGGCATGACGCTCAGGCAGGTTTACAAGGAGCGGAGTCGAGGCCGGGGCAAGCTGGGCCAAAACAGGAGATCTGCGTGATCAAGATAGCCTTAAGCATGTCCTCAAATATCGGCACCGAGACCAATGGATTTGGTCGGATCGGTGCAGCATGCGCTCTAACAGGGTGACCTCGAGGTAGAGTATTCCCTTAACTTGGAGGCATAGAATTAGAGGGGTAATCTGGATCAGTGCTTCTCAATCATTGTGTCCCCCAAAGGTTTGGCATAAACAGCAAACCTGTACTTTCCTTAACAACCAAAAGTACCAATTGTTATTTTAGGGACTAGTTGTGGAGATTTCAGCTGCGATCAGTCTATTGGAAATGTTAGGGCTGCTATCTGGCAGTAGGTTTTTGTGTTGCTGTTACTAAAGGGACACCAGAATTTGAAAGTATACTTCTCTTGTATGATAAGCTGTATAGACCCTAAAATTATTGTGAGTTTTTTTACTATCCTAGCTGGGAAAAACTGTATGCTACACAGTCCAAGATTTGGCATTGCTAAAAGTACTGAAAGAGAAGACTGAAGCTTTCTTTAAAAAAATTAAAATAAGTTAATTTTAACAGTATATAAAACAAAGTGAATTCTGTTTTAAGAATTTTTTGTTTGTTTCCTTTTCCATTATTTTTAATAATGAAAGATTTAGGGCCTGTTTTACAAAGTCATGTTAGCAGCTGCCACGCGGCAACAGCCCCGAAGCCCTTTAAATCTCTATGGGCTTCGGGGCCGTTACTGCACGGCTTTGTAAAACAAGCCCTTAGTTTTGTTATAGTTTAGCTGTGACTTAATGGTTATGTGTGTGTGATAAACAGATTACTAACAGTCACAGTGGAAGAAAGACTGAGAAGTACTGGTCTACGAGATAATGTCCAAAGCTAAGCAACCAGAATAGTGGATTAGTCTGCAGCAAACACTTGGTAAGATAAGACTTAAGAATATGAGTGAATATACTATAGAGCAGTGTTTCTCAAGTCGGTCCTGGAGTACCCCATTACCAGTCAGGTTTTCAGGATATCCACAATGAATATGCATGAGATTGATTTGCATACATTGCCTCCATTGTATGCAAATCTTTTCCATGCATATTCATTGTGGATATGCTGAAAACCTGACTGGCAAGAGGGTACTTCAGAACCGACTTGAGAAACACTGCTCTACAGGCATGGCTTATAATAAGCATTTAAACAAATGTATTATTAATAAGTAGTAAATCTTTGAGAACTAGGATTCAAGTGGCAAGGTTCCAAGGCGTAAGTCTGTAACATCCAAAAACTGCTGGATGCTTGGAATGACCTTAAAGAAGCAGTATAGTGACACCATGGAAATGGACTACAAAAGAGCACAATAAAAACTGAAAGGAGCCCTAATGCCCAATGGATACTAATGAGTCTAAAGTACTACTGTCCGATTCAGCCTATTGAATCAATTTTTCGATTCGATTTTCCTGCTCAATTTTTTTTTTTTTTTTTTAAACATCCTGGTGGGTTTATTTTATAGCCTCTTCACCCCCTTTGCCTTCTCCTAACCACACTGGCACCGTGGTGTAAACAAAATAAACAAAAAAGACGTTTCCTCTCTCTGTTGAATCTTAGCTCACGTTTGCGATCTAACACCAGCTCTGGCAGGATACACATTTCAAATCTGACATATTGTAATCACAAATCAGAAAATAAAATTATTTTTTTTACCTTTTGTTGTCTGGTCATTATTCAAATCTTGTTGGACCCCGGCTCAGGTTGTCTTCTGATAACTTGCTTGCTAGGGTCTCCTTCTTTCTTCATGCTAATCATCCATCTTCTATCTCTGTCCTCCCCTTCCCTCCCCCAAAGGTCTGGTATCTTTCCTTTTTTTCATCTCCATCCACAGATCCACCTTTTCTCAACTACCCTTTCACCCTATCTCTCCCTCCTTCCCCACCACCTCAGGGTCCACCATATCTTCTTTTCTTTTCCCAACTACCCTCTTATCCAGTATCTCTATCCCCCCACACTCACCATCCCTTGTGTCCAACTTCTCTCCCTTTCTGTTCCTTCCCTCCCTAAATCCCATTGTCCACCATCGCCTCTGTTTTTAAACCCATTATTTCTCTCCCCACTCCAAAGTCCAGCATATGCACATCTCTTTGAATCCCCCTTCCCTCCCTCTACTTCTACAGCAGGGCCCCCCCCCTAAGGTCTGTCCGTCCCTGAAGGCTGGCCTGTACCATCCCCCTGAAGGCCTGCACCCACCCCCTTGCCTCCCGCGCACCATTTACCTATCTCTGCAAGCTTCTATAGGTCTTCAGAGCTGTTTCCTCTGCTGTGATCCTGCCTCTGATGTCAGAGGAGGGGTGGCAGAGGAAACAGCTCTGAAGACCTATAGCAGCTTACAGAGATCACTAACCCCAGCGATCTTCTCTGCAGGCTGCTGCTAGTAGGTAAATGGTGCGCAGGAGGCCAGGGGGCAAGCAGGACACCAGTACTTCCTGACTGAACCCTCGCCCTCTAAAGTAGGTGCGGCAGCGGCCGGCCAGCAAGAGGCAGCGCTGCTGCTTGAGGGGAAGGGTCAGTTACTGAATCAGGAGGCCGGTTTTGTTTTTTTTTAATCGATTTGAATCGATTCACCCAAAGTGAATCGGTGAATTACCATAAAGCTTCAGAAAAAGTTGGATGGACATTGCTTTCAATAAAAGTAAAATCTATTTCTTATCAGGCCTCCTTACTTCCATTGCTTTCAATGGAAGCATAAGCCTAATGAACTGATGCAGAAACCTGATGGAGAGATAGTAGTACAAAATGGTTGAAAGCGGTGTGTGGACTGGGTTTCGTTTACAAGCCTCCCTATGTAGTACTTAAGAGTAACAGACTCAGAATGCTGGATTGCAAGATCACCCCCCCGTCCCCGTTTCTCCTACCGATAATCATTTTTGTTACAGAGCTACTCTAGTCACTTCACACCCAGTTACCTCGCATACAGTGTTGATTTGTAACTTACATTTGGAAAGGTGAAAAATTAAATCTTGTATAATCCCAAATCCTCTTTTAGAAGTATATGGTAACCGGTGGTTACCTAGTCAGAAGCTCGTCTAAAATAAACGGCCGTCCACCGTTAGCTCACTACTCAGGTGTACAGAACCCCTTCAAAACTAAACCCATACGCTTAGTCTGAAAGTTAAATGTGTGACTAAAACATTCATTTTAAAGAAACTGTCAGCGCGAATGCTTTATGAAATTATCTTTAAGAGCCAGCAATGTTGCAAGATCACAACAGCAACATATAAAGCTACACAGCAAGTTTACAGATTCAAAAGTGGAAAGGGACGGACTATGCAGTGCACGTGCAAGCGTGCATACAGCTGAGCGCACTACAGGCTAGGAAAGGTTGATAGGCAAGTGATGCCCTTTATTGGACACACGCACGGCCTATCAAAAACCGGTTCTGGATCTTACGGGCCAGATTTGTTAAGAATGTCCAAGGACGGGTCTTCATCCAGACAACCCTACCACAGGGACGTCCAACCAGACCAAAGCCAGCCCGTTAACAATATCTCCGAGTGCGGTGAAAGACAATCCAGAGGAACTGAACAACCGAAACCCACCTTTCCTCAACCGTACCTCAGAGGTAACTGGCAGGAGTAGTAATTCATACAAATACCCTACGGCCAACCCCGAAGCGTTCTCTCTCCCTAGTCCCGCCTCCTCTGACGCAACTTTCATTAACCTTCGCCCCCCCCCCCCTCTGATGGCATTTCCTACTTCCGGGAGGGCGGGGCGTGGCTAAGGGGAAGTTCCGGAGGCTTTCGCAGGTACTTGTATAAATTGTTGCTGCTGGAGGTGGCTTTAGGGGCAAGTGTGGAGGTATGGCTTGCGAATGGATGAGGGCGGATAGTCATGTTGGACTGGGGAAGGTGGAATAGAGCAAGAAGAGAGAGATGCTAGACTGCGGAGGAGGGAGCACGGGATCCCTGAATGTGTGTGAAGAGAGCTGCTTGGCGTGTGAGGGCAGCCAAATGAGTGCGATTTGGTATCGCTGCATTTTTATATACTCGCGTGCAATTTCATTTTACATCCTGTTCTGGGTGGATGAAATAAGTCAGTACAAGATTGATCACTTGCTGTTTCTAAAATTCACACATTCCGCCTTCCCTCAAAATGGAGTTTGTGCTAAACACTTTGAGTGATATCTGCAGAGAGGGATGAATGTTGTTGTATACCTCGCAGGTCATACTAAAATCATATGCTCCAAACATGAGCCACCTCATCTCCCTCCCACGAGCCTGTCCCATTCTTGAATTCAAACACAATCAGGAGACTATTCCACACATCTACCACCCTTTCTGTACAAAAATATTTCCTTAGATTACTTGACAGCCCTTGGCTTGTACCTTACCTCTTAACTTCATTCTATGCTCTCTCATTTTGGAGCTTCCTTTTAAATGAAAGAGATTTGCCTCATGCACAATTATGCCACATAGGTATTTAAACATCTCTTAAAATAGCTCCCCTCTTATGCCTTTCCTTCAAAGTATAGGTATTGAGATCTTTAAGTCTGTCCACATATACCTTATGACAAAGACACTGACCATTTTAGTAGCCTTCCTCTGGACTGACTCCATCCAATTTAATATGTTTTTGAAGGTACAGTCTTCAGAATTATACACAATAATCTAAATGAGGTCTTGCCAGAGCCTTATACAGCGGCATCAATACCTCCTTTTTCCTACTTGCCATACCTCTTCCTATAGCACCCCAGCATCCTTTTAGCTTTTGCTGTTGCCTTTTCACATGTTGGTCACCTTAAGATCATCACATACTATCACACCCAAGTCCTGCTCCTCTTACGTGCACAAAAGTTCCTCACTTCCTAAATGCACCATTCCCTCGGGTTAATGTAGCCCAAATGCTACTTTGTCACTCATTGATGGGATGTTCAAAAGCATTTGCAAGTCAGGAAAAAACCATTAAGGCCCAGATTCTATAAATGGCACCAGTGGCCACCGATCGTGTGTCAGTCACAGAACGGTGCCGTTTATAGAATTGCAGCTTTGTGAAATACAAGTGCTGAAAATATAGGCCAGGGTTTTCAAGGCCTACATTTCCAGCACCTACCTTTTATGTAAATCATGGCTATGGAAGTGCTTTATGATGCCTAACACCACTTCTGGCATTAGCTACGCCTATAGTGGCATTAGGTGCTATAAAGCACCTCTGTAGCTTTGATACAGATGTCAGTTTAAAAAAACAAACAAACACTTTTAATCCTTTTTAAATGGTGTTTTCCACTTAAGTTAGGTGCCAGTAGGGTACCTAACTTAGGCTCACATTATGTAAATGGCGCCTTGAGTGTATTTTTGTAAAATCTGCAGTTTAAACAATTCTGTTATGCTGTGCCTTTTCTTGTTTTGTGCTTAAATAAAGCTTGACAGCCCTTGGCTTGTACCTTGCCTGGCTATCAGGAGTGGAGCCTAGGTGATGAGGTAGCCAATTTTGCTAAATTGGCAATGGCTTAGCCACCACTGATCAACGCAAGGTAATTAACATACCACAGTTTTGCAACAACTTTGATGACTAATTTATGAAAAATAATTGAGCAAAAATGTGTTATAAGCTTAAAGAATGGTAAGCACAAGCTTAGCTGCATTGTAAAATGTCATATCTCTAGCTCATTTGCATGTTACTCAATAGGGCACCAAAGATGGCTCTGTATAACATAGTGTTTCTGCACATACAAATGATGCATGTTTTTAGGACCTTAATTCTAACCAAAGCAAGGCTGGGTCCAAGATGAATCAAGGTGGCTTTTGCAGCAAAAAAGATGCTCTTAAAAGTGATATAAAAAAGGAAAATATTAAAAACTGTACAATAGAGAGATATTTGTTCCCCCAAATGGCAAAAGTTTGCATAAAATGGTGACATCATGTCTTTGTCATTAAGTTTGCTACCAGTTAGCTGCAAAGCCTTCTAAAGCAAATCCTAGAAATACATCATAGGCAATGACTACGACTCAGATCAAAGTAGAGGTCAGGAGCAAAGAGGAGTCAAAGTAGGTCTTAAATTTTTTATTGTAATATTTTATAGTTTGCTGGCCTATAAAAAGGGAAGCAAGGTCATGTTAGATTCCAAACTTTGCACAAGAACTTAGGGGTTGTACTAATCCCCCCAAAATTTAGCCCCCCTGGCAGGTTTTGTCGGTGTGCAGTTCCTGCACAAAGTGATTATTTTGTGTTATGCAGAAGGTGACCTCCATTCAGCTGCCTGAAAGGTTCAACCATATAGAGATCCAGCTGAAAAATGTTGCATGATTTAGTTTGAGACCTTAGTGAATGTCAACACAAAATTTTATCCAATCTGGAAGAGGTCGATTGTAGACGATTTTTAAAATTGGTGTACTTTACGTGGAATGACTCATCTAAACCATCCATTTTCTTGAGGTAGGGAAAGCTTTTTTTTGTCAGACAACTAGAGGTTTATTCCTTGAAAGTGCATGACGAACAAAAACTCCACAATGGTTGCTTTAACATAAAATTTCAACCAAGAACACTTGTAAGGTAGCGTTTGACAAAAGGCTGTATTGACACTTGCCTTGAAGAAGCATATTAGACAAAATGGGACCCTTTGGGACTTTAGTTTTTTAACCACTTCTGACCGCGTTTCTTGGCAGAGAGTGCACTTGCTCAACAGCACACGTAACATAATTGTTCTTATTTGAACTTTTATGTTTAAAGTAAACCCTTGTGGAGTTCTTGTTAGTCATTCTATATTTTTCACAAGGACTCTGCTGCACTTTTTATCAACGGTGGTTATCATCCAACATACTAAGGGCTAGATTCACTAAACCCGATCGGGCCCGATCCGGGCAGATCCGATGAATTCACCAAACTGCAACATGCAGATGGGGACAATCGAAGGAACACCCCCATCTGCCGGCACACCCCCATCTGCCGGCACAGATCACTCTATAGCGATCCCCACACATGTGCAGACCATCTTTAGATGGTCTGCGCATGCACTGAACCTCCAGCCCGGCACTTTTTTTATTTTTTATTTTTACAGCCTGTGGTTTTAACCCGCTTTAAAACCTGCGGGTTAAAACCACAGGTTTACACTGCAGGGAAGGGTGGGAAAGTCGGGGCAGGCAGGTGATCAGGGCAGAGTCGGGGCATGCAGATAATTAGGGCAGCTACAGTTGGGGCAGGCAGGCAGGCAGAACGGGGAAGTAGGAGATCGGGACTGAGAGCAGGGCGGCAGAAGGCAGTCGGAAATGGCTTCAGCAACTGGTCCTCAGCAGTCGCTTTTTGGGTTGATTGGCCAGCTCAGTCGACTCGGCAAGTTTGTTTAGTGAATCGCATCCCTGCCTACTTTGCATGCAGTTCCCCTCATTTGCATGCGTAGATCGGAATCAGATCGCAAAACAGGTTAATGAATACTGCAGGAGGAAAATCGGGTTGTAAAGGGCTGGCAAACTGTTGGTTTGCTTAGTGAATCTAGTCCTTAGTGCCGTTTAAAAACAATGAAGTCGACTTTTTGTTCTTTACCATACAATTACAGTCTAAAGGATTATAAAAGATAAAAGAAAAATGTTTAATGTAAGACTTTTTGTAGTAATACATTTTATAATGGATTTTATTAAGGTGGGGTTTTTTTTTTGGATCAATGAAAGAAAATTTAATCCAGTTATAACCAATGGATGTCAATCTTGTCCATGGTTTGGATTTCTGAGATCCTTTTCCATCATATATTTGTGTGCAGTGTTATAATGGCATGCACTTTGAAGGAATAAACCTCTAGTTGTGTGACACTTTGAATTTTTTGGTTTATTACCATTTTTTTGCTTTGATACTTACTGAAAGTTATTTTTTTGTCTCGCACTATTGTAGAGCTGCCTACTATAATCTGGGGCTCCTTTTACGAAGGCACGTTAGGGCCTTAATGTGCGGAATAGTGCGCGCGCTAGCCGCTACCGCCTCCTCTTGAGCAGGCGGTAGTTTTTCAGCTAGCGCGCACTAATCCAGTGCGTGCACTAAAAATGCTAGCGCACCTTCGTAAAAGGAGCCCCTAGTCTGCTGTGTGTGTTGGGGTGGGGGAGTCATCTCCTGAATAACCATGAAGGCCAGACAAACTAAATATTTTTCCATAGCGACAGAAGATGATTGGACTTGAACCTCTCTTCTCTTTTGTTTTCACCCTAATCATGTGTAATAAGGGACATTTTTATATACTTAAAAGTTTTATAAGATGTACTATGGGGATTATAGGATCCTGTGGATGACTAAGGGGCTCATTTTGAAAGCACTTAGAAACACAGAGTACCATAGAAACCTAAACCAATTAAAAACTTGAGTGTCATAAGATAAAGAGAATCTTTCATTATCTTAGGAAAAGCAGAGCAGTAAATTCCATTTTGACAAGAGCAAAGGTCATTCCACTAGGTGTGTTTGCTTATATTAATAATTTTTTTAAAGATGTATAACTTGCATTATCTAATGTTCTAAGCAGGGTGCAACCCCCCCTCCCCCCCTCCAAAAAAAAATATAGAACATAGACAGACATCATATCTTTTTATTTATTCACCTTGCCTTGTGAAGGTTCAGGAGGAATTTGTGAAATTTATTACTGGATCCATGCAGAAGGTATTCATTTTTTTCTCATTACATAGGTTTAGAAGAAACCTGTGCTTCCTAGAACAAACAAGACGAAGAGTGTGGGAAACAGGGTCAGAACTGTGAATGGTCTTCAGTTTTTTACCCTTTTAAACCATGGCATACCAGCTGTACAGAAACACCACGCTGGGGAACAGCCTGCAGGAGAGCCTGGATGAACTCATACAGGTACCAACTATAGATACAGAATGGGGGAAGATTTACTAATGGTTGGTACATACTATCTGCTGTGGTGCCACATTTTGTTTATTTATTTATTTATTCATTTTTATATACTGTTCTCCCAGGGGAGCTCAGACGGTTTACATGAATTTATTCAGGTACTCAAGCATTTTTCCCTGTATGTCCTGGTGGGCTCACAATCTGTCTAATGTACCTGGGGCAATGGGAAGATTACATGGCTTGCCCAGGGTCACAAGGAGCATAGGTCACAAGGTTGTGGATTTGAATCCACAACCTCAGAGTACTGAGGCTGTAGCTTTAACCACTGCGCCATACTCTCTCCCCTCTTCCTTTGGGCCCTGCAGCAGGTAGCATATGCTGTTAGCTCTTGTGTATCTTGTTAGGGATTATTACTAACTAAATTCTTAAGTACTACATAGTTTTTCTCAAGGGGTTTAGATTATTTGACTTGCTTCTTATCATTTGCATTAAAATAGCTTTACAGTCTCAGACTCAAATATAATGTTCTAGAGCAAAAGGCATATGAGTCTTGAACCAGTGGGTTATTCTCCTTTACTCGCAAGTTTGTAGGCGGCATCATCTTACCTTTTCTCTCAGCTCCGCCTCCTAGCATTTCTCTAAGATGGTCTTGAGAAGGGTTTGGCCATTGGCTCCCTCAAAGTACAAGTGGCAAGACTCTCGTGTTTTAGGGCTCGAGTAGAAAATATCCAGTTGTCACCAGATTTTTGAAAGAAGCATTGCAGGTGCATCCTCCTCTGTGACAGCCATTCCTGAGGTGGAAACTTAACTTGGTTATCCCAGGACAAGCAGGCAGCATATTCTCTACATGTGGGTGATGTCATCCACGGAGCCCTGTCACGGACAGCGTTTCAAGCAAACTTTTTTTTTTTTAACTTTAATATTTATTGAATTTTTTCAATATAATCAAGCATAAAACTTGTACAGAAAGGAAATTCAGCATGAAATTAATACAACTGAAAACATATATAAAAGAATATCAAATATAAGCATAAATTTCTACTCAAGTCCTCAATCAGATCCAAGAGGGATAATAGGCGAATCAAAGTAATTATATATATATATATAAACCAAGCAATAACTAGTTGAATGAGATTAAAGCACCCTTTCTTAAACTAAGCACTTTCTTTCTCCAGAGATGCAGTTGAGAGAAAGGTTGTCAGTTGAGATGGCTCAAAGAAAACGTATTTATGAGAATGATAATTAATTACACATTTACATGGATGTCGCAAGTAAAAGCAAACTTGATTGAAGTTCTCAAGTTTTCTAGCATTGCCCACGCATGCGTGCCTTCCTGCTCCACTAGAGGGCGCATCCCCTCCTCGTGGTCTTCAGTTCTTAGTTTTCCGCGGAGCCAGAAAGCCCTGTCTCTCTTCTCTGCGTTCTTTAAGTGCCTTTCTAGCACCGCGGCTTCTTTATTTTCTTCGGGAGTCGCTGTGCAGTTTGTTGTTTATCTTTTTTACACGTTCGTACAAATTTTTTGTTTTGCTTCGGCGACCGGGGGCTCCCGGTTCGCTGTGGCCGTGGCCATATTTTTTACTTATGTCCCAGCCTCTCACCGGATTTAAAAAGTGTTCCCAGTGCAGTCGGGTTATTTCAATCACAAACTCACACCGCTGGTGTATTCTCTGCCTCGGAGCGGACCACCCAACAGACTCCTGTTCTCCCTGTGCCACTCTCCAACCTCGGGCTCTTCGCCTCCATAGGGCCCGGATTGAAAAGCTCTTTGCCATGGAAACCGCTCCTGCTTCGACCCCGGTCTCGGCCTCGACCCCAGTCTCGGTCTCGACGTTGGCCTCGGAATCGGGCAGATCTCCCTCGACCTCGAAGGCCTCGGTGGCCTCGGCCTCGAAGACGGCTCCGGATAAGTCCCCTCTTCCTTCTTCAGGTTCAGTTCAGCTACCGAAGAAGCCTTCCTCGGAGTCTCTGGCCATCCAGGTGGTGAGTGTAGTCCCGCAGGCCTCGACGAGACCAACCTCGAAAACCTCCAAGCATGCTTCCACCATATGGGAATACTCTTCCTCGAGGTCGCCCCCGGTGAAACACACTGCTGCACCTACTCGACCTTCTATGGTCACGGTGCCGATGTTTGAGGAGGTGTTGAAGGTGATAATTTCCTCGGAACTCTCCTCGGCGTTGGCTCATCTTGCGCTGTTGACCAGCCTAAGCACCCTGTCGAGGTTCTTCGGGAACGGGTGCGCCGGTCTCTGCGGCTCTCCTCGTTGGAATCCTCGCCTCTTCCCTCGAGGCACGCTTCTCCCTCGGATCGACCTCGATCTAGGCATTCATCGAGGCATTTCGCTAAGTGTCCACGGGCTTCCCCCTCGAGGCGGGGTAGATCCCCGGGTCCCTGCACTACTGGGTCCATTAAAGCTTCGGACCTTACCTTGTCCATCCCGAGTCTGCTGCGCTCTCCTGTTCGCGAGACTTCAGAGGGTGATGGTCAATGGCACCCTCTCTAAGACATCGGGGGTGACTAGCGGAGTGCCGCAGGGCTCAGTCCTGGGACCATCCCTTTTTAACATATTCATAAGGGACTTGACCCGAGGGCTTCAGGGAAAAGTAGCGCTGTTTGCCGACGACGCCAAACTGTGTAATATAGTAGGTGAGAGCGATCTCACGGATGGTATGGCGCAGGATCTGATCAAGTTGGAAAACTGGTCCTCAACATGGCAGCTGGGCTTCAAAGCAAAGAAGTGTAAGGTGATGCATCTCGGCAGCAGAAATCCATGCAGAACATACACCTTGAATGGAGAAACACTAGCTACGACCTCAGAAGAACGGGACTTGGGAGTAATCATCAGTGCAGACATGAAGGCTGCCAAACAAGTAGAGAAGGCCTCATCCAAGGCAAGGAAGATGATGGGATGTATCAATAGAAGTTTCGTCAGCCGTAAACCTGAAGTCATAATGCCACTGTACAGAACCATGGTGAGACCTCATCTGGAGTTCTGTGTGCAGTTCTGGAGGCCACATTACCGTAAAGATGTACTTCGAGCTGAGTCAGTCCAGCAAATGGCCACTAGGATGGTCTCCGGACTCAAGGGTCTCTCATATGAGGAAAGACTGGGCAAGTTGCAGCTCTACTCTCTAGAAGAGCGCAGAGAGAGGGGTGACATGATTGAGACATTTAAGTACGTCACAGGTCGTTTCGAGGTGGAAAACAACATATTCTTTCCTAAGGGACCTTCAGTCACAAGGGGGCACCCGCTCAAACTCAGAGGAGGGAGATTTGGTGGTGACACCAGGAAGTATTTCTTTACAGAAAGGGTGGTGGATCACTGGAACAAACTACCGGTGCAGGTGATCAAGGCCACTAGCGTGCTTGACTTTAAGAATAAATGGGACATCCACGTGGGATCTCTACGTGGGTTGAGCAGCACTCTGACTTAATGGGGTGGGACAGTAGAGTGGGCAGACTTGATGGGCTATAGCCCTTTTCTGCCGTCATCTTTCTATGTTTCTATGTTTCTATTGTTGGGAGGAGATTACTAAGGACTCTTGGGTCCTCTCCGTCATTCGGGGAGGATACTCCCTCAACTTCCGTACTCTTCCACCGGCAGGCCTCCAAGAGAGTCGCTTACGGAAGGAGATCAGCTGCCTCTGCTGCTTCAGGAAGCACAATGCCTTCTTTGTCTGCGAGTGGTGGAACGGGTTCCCCCTTGTCAACAGGATTCAGGAGTGTATTCCAGGTACTTTTTGGTTCCCAAAAAGACCGGGGACCTTCGCCCTATCCTGGATCTCCGAAAGTTGAACAAGTTCCTGGTTCGGGAGAAGTTCTGCATGCTTTCGCTTCCCATCTTGAATCCCTTGATGGACGAGGGGGACTGGTTGTGTTCCCTGGATCTGAAGGAAGCCTACACTCACGTTCCGATCCATCCAACTTCCCGAAGGTTTCTTCGCTTTCGGGTGGGGAACCTTCACTTGCAGTATCGGGTCCTCCCATTCGGGCTCGCTTCCTCCCCACGAGTCTTTACGAAGTGCCTCGTGGTGTTGGCGGCTGCCCTACGGTCGCGGGGCCTTTAGGTTTTCCCGTACCTCGACAACTGGCTTATCAAGGCCCTGTCGAGGGAGGGGGTTATTTCAGTGCCCCGTCGGACTATTACCTTCTTCCAGAGTCTGGGGTTCGAGATCAACTTCCCCAAGTCCCAGTTGTGCCCCTCTCAGTCCCTGCAGTTCATCGGGGTGGTGCTGGACACGGTCCACCTCCGGTCCTTCTTGCCTCCGCCGCGGCAAGCCGTTCTCCTGCGGCTGACTCAGCTGGTGCTTCAGAGGTCGTTGGTTTCGGCCAGGCAGATGATGATCCTTCTGGGACACATGGCCTCCACCGTTCACGTCACGCCGTTTGCCAGGTTGCTTCTGCGTGTTCTTCAGTGGACCCTGGCGTCTCAGTGGCGGCAGGATTGGGAGTCCGCTTCCAAACTTGTTGTGGTGACTCCCTCCTTGAAACACTAGCTCCTTTGGTGGACCAACTTGTCCAATCTGTACAGAGGATTGTTTTTTCTCACGCCCCCGCATCAGAAGGTTCTGATGACGGACTCCTCAGCGTACGCTTGGGGAGCGCACCTCGACGGCCTTCGGACTCAGGGTCTGTGGTCGAGTGTGGACCGTCGCTGCCACATCAACATTCTGGAGCTCCAGGCCATTTACTGCGCCGTGGTGGCCTTTCATCATTTGCTGCAGGATTGCGTCATCCTGGTGCGTACGGACAACCAGGTGGCGATGTATTACGTTAACAAGCAAAGGGGGAATGGGTTCCCTATCGCTCTGCAGGGAGGTCCTTCAACTTTGTTGGTGGGCGCTGTGCCACAACATCTTTCTTCGGGCGGTGTATATCCAGGGCGAGCAGAATTGTCTGGCAGACAAGTTGAGTCGCCTTCTTCAGCCGCACGAATGGTCGCTCCATTCTCAGACTCTGCGGCAGGTGTTTGTTCGGTGGGGAACTCAAAAGGGAGATCTGTTCGCTTTGCCCCTCAATCACAAGTTGCCTTGCTACTGCTCGAGGATGTTCTCCCAGGATCGTCTCGAGGCGGATGCTTTCCTTCTCGATTAGACGGGTGGGTTCCTCTTTGCGTTACCACCCTTTCCGCTGATTCTCAGGACTCTGGTACACCTCAAGTCGGTCCGCGCCACCATGATCTTGATTGCTCCTTGGTGGCCCCGGCAACCGTGGTTTTCCCTGCTCCTCCAGCTCAGTGTCAGGGAGCCTCTGCTTCTGCCTGTGTTTCCTTCTCTGCTGTCTCAGAGTCGGGGTTCGCTTGGTTCCTCTCCACATGTCTTCCGCCTTAGACTTTTCTTAGTCGGTGAGGGATGTTCTGGAGGCCTCTCGGAAGAGCTCCATGCGTCAATGCTATTCCCAAAAATGGTCCAGATTTGCTGCATGGTGTGCTGAGCACCGCATGGAACCACTCTCTGCTTCCTTGACGTCAGTGTTAGATTATCTGTTCCACCTGTCTCAGTCTGGCCTCAAATCGACATCTATTCGAGTCCACCTCAGGGCGATTGATGCCTTTCATCAGCCGCTTGATGGGAAGCCGCTTTCAGTCCATCTGACGGTTTCCCATTTTATGAAGGGTCTCTTCAATGTTCATCCTCCTCTCAAACCCCCTCTGGTGGTTTGGGATCTTAATGTGGTTCTGGCTCAATTGATGAATCCTCCGTTTGAACCCCATTGATAAGGCTCTTCTGAAGTTCCTCACCTGGAAGGTGATTTTCCTGGTTGCTCTCATGTCTGCTCGCATAGTCAGTGAGCTGCAGGCTCTGGTTGCAGACCCGCCCTTTACTGTATTCCATCATGACAAGGTGGTCCTCCATACTCATCCAAAGTTCTTGCCCAAGGTTGTTTTGGACTTTCATATCAATCTGTCTGTTGTTCTTCCGGTATTTTTTACAAAGCCCCACTCTCATCCTGGGGAGGTGGCACTTCACATTCTTGATTGTAAAAGAGCATTGGCCTTTTACCTGCGACGCACCGAGTCTCACCCGACGGCCCCTCAACTGTTCATCTCTTTTGATCCTAATCGGTTGGGCCGTCTGGTTTCCGAGCGCACCTTATCCAACTGGTTAGCTGCTTGTATTTCTTTCTGCTACGCTCAGGCTGGTCTCTCACTGCACGGTCGAGTCACGGGACATAAGGTCCGAGCGATGGCAGCCTCTGTCGCTTTCCTCCGAGCCACGCCTATTGAGGAGATCTATAAGGCTGCCACTTGTTCTTCGGTTCATACCTTCACCTCTCACTACTGTCTGGATGCCTTTTCCAGGCGCGACGGCCAGTTTGGCCAGTCAGTTTTACGTAATCTGTTTTCATAAATTGCTAACTTTCCCTCCGTCCCTTTTTGGTTAGCTTGGAGGTCACCCACATGTAGAGAATATGCTGCCTGCTTGTCCTGGGATAAAGCACAGTTACTTACCGTAACAGGTGTTGTCCAGGGACAGCAGGCAGATATTCTGGCAACCCTCCCACCTTCCCGAGGTTGACTTCTTTGCTAGCTATCTGAATTGAAGACCACGAGGAGAGGATGCGCCCTCTAGTGGAGCAGGAAGGCACGCATGCGTGGACAGTGCTAGCAAACTTGAGATCTTCAATCAAATTTGCTTGAAACGCTGTCCGCGACGGGACTTCGTGGATAAAGTCACCCACATGTAGAGAATATCTGCCTGCTGTCCCTGGACAACACCTGTTACGGTAAGTAACTGTGCTTTTTGCAGGCCTCCCAAGGCTCTATATGAACTTTTACAAGAGGCATCTCTGATGGGTCTTAATGTTAAGGTGTTTTTTCCTAGTAGCTATTGCTCCTGCAAGAAGGGTTTCGGAGCTATAAGCTCTGTCATGTAGAGTTTTATAGAGGCAGGGATCTCTCTCTTCACGGTGTCTTCTTTCTGCCAAAGTGGTCTCGGATTTCAATGTAAATCAGGAAGTTCGCCTGCCCGCGTTCTTTGCCACGAGTTCGCATAATTAAAAAAAAAAAGAAGAGAGAAGAAAAAGTTGTCATTGCTGGATGTTATGAGAGTTCTTCTCCACTAGCTAGAGGTGACGCATGATTTTTGCCTCTCAGATCATCTTTTTGTGCCAATGAGCCCTAGCCATCTGGGAATTACAGCCTCTAAGGCTTCTATTTCCAGGTGGATTCATACAGCTATTGCTTCAGCTTATATTGGGTGTGGTAAACTACAACTGATTGCTTTGTGCACACTTTACGAGGGATGTGGCGGCTTCATGGGTAGAGTCCCGGGCAGTGTTGCCCGAGGAAATTTGTAGGGCAGCTAAAATCTCGGAGAGAGCGGGATCCAGAAGGCCTTGAGCATGCGCAGATTCTCAAGACCCAGCAGAGATCACCGGCAGGCTCTTTCGGCACCGGCACGTCCTGTGGGATGGTGCTGCGTGCCAGTGCCCGTCGCGGTAAGGGTTTGGGCGAGGGGAGGGAGGGCATGCATATCGAGTCAATGCTCGGTTTGTGAGGCAAGATTTGCGAGAGTGTTTTGCTCGTCTTGCAAAACACTCGCAAACCGCATTACTCGCAAGCCGATGTTTGACTGTACAGGTATATAGAATTTACAGGTGTACAGGGAAATAACATAAGTTTAGAGTGGGAATAGATAAGCAGATGGGAAGCAAGATACAAAGTTAGTAGGATGAGGGAGCGTGTTACAGGTGGAGTTAGTGAGGGCTTAGAAGTTTGGAAGTTCAAACAAATTTGTTGAATAAATGGGTTTTCAGTGATCACATCAGAGGGAAGGTTTCCAGGTCAGCCACAAACTGCGTGCAGGAACCAGCAACCGTGGCTTCGCGAAGAGAAATGCCACTGGAAGGGTCAGCCCTGAGCTGCGGTTTTGCAAAGAGAACTGCGATGGGAGGAGGGAGCCAGCCAGAGGAGGTAAACACCTGCAGAGGCACTAATTTGGGGCCTAGAAAGGAGGGAAAGATGACTAGGGTCGCGTTTGGACGGGAAAGGAGGTAAACAGGGCATGTTGGCACAGGAAGGGAGAAGCAGGGTCACATTGGGACACAGAGGGAAGGGAGGGAGCAGAAACCGGACAAAGGATAGAAGGAAGGAAGAAAGGAGGGAGGAAGTATGAACTTGGGAGATAGGATGGAACAATGGAGGGAGTGAGGGATAGAGATGCTGAGGTGGGGGAGGGAATAGAAAGGGAGAATTATTGGGCATGGGTGTCTGAGTGAGAGAAAAAGAAAGAGAATGCACATGAGGAAATGAAGAAAGAGGTGAATTGCTGGGCTTAGGGAGGGAAAAAGAAATATTGGACGTGGTGGGAGAGGTGTGAGGTACAGATGAATGGGGAAGAGAAAGATGAGAGGGAGAAATGTTGATGTGGTGGTGGAGAGGGAACAGTGGGACGGATGAAGAACAAAAGAAAGTGTAAACATCCTATCTTTTCTTTCTATTTAAACTACAGTACTTTGTTTTGAAAACTGTTTCAGTGTTCTCCCCAGGGCCTTTTAGCCGGGCACTCTGCCCGACTAATTTTGTTTGACGCCTGCCTTTTTTTTTTTTTTGCCAGCATGCTTTTAGTTGCTTCGGGCCTTCCTCGTTGCCCGGTCCTGCCTACTTTCTGTTTCTGCGAAGGCAGGACCCGGCAGCGAGGAAGGTCCGAAGCAAGTAAAAGCAGCAAGTTGTAAGCTTCCCTCCGGGGCTCTAACGTGTGCGTACCGGCTTCCCTTCTCTTCTACCTCTCCCCCCTCCACGGGATGTAACTTACGATTTCAGAGGGAAGAGAAGGGAAGCCAGCACGCACACGTTAAAGCCCTGGAGGGAAGCTTACAACTTTCTGCTTTTACTTGCTTCGGGCCTTCCTCACTGCCGGGTCCTGCCTTTGCGGAAACAGAAAGTAGGCAGGACCTGGCAACAAGGAAGGTCCGAAGCAAGTAAAAGCAAGAAGTTGTAAGGTTCCTCCGTCACTGACCTATGGAAGATAGGTCAGCGATGGAGGGAAGCTGCGACTCTGCCGATGGGAGAGATAGGAAGAGAAATGCTGCCGCTGCACCGAATGGGGGAGGGGAGGGGGAAGAGAACAGCTGCTGCTGCACCCAATTGGGGAGGTGAAGAGAAGTGCTGTTGCTGCTGCGCCCAATTGGGGAGGGGAAGGGGACGAGAAGTGCTGCAGCAGCATCCAATTGGGGAGGGGGAGAGGAAGAGAAGTGCTGCAGCAGCACCCAATTGGGGAGAGAGGGGTGAAGGAAGACCAGGGAAGGGAGAGGAGAGGCAAGAGATGCCAAGACCATGGGAGGGAAGGAAAGGAACTACCAGACCATGGAGGGGGGAGAGAGATATCAGCACATATGGGGGGAGGGGGATGAGGGAGATGCCAGGGCATGGGGGGAGAGAAGGGAAGGAGATAGAGATGCCAGACCATGGGGTGGAGTGGGAAGGAAGGAAGGAAAGGAGAAGAGAGAGATGCCAGAGCATAGGAGAGGGGGTGAAGCCGAAATGAATCATGTACAAAGGAGATAAAGGGCACAGGATATACAGTTTATTGAAGGGACATAGAAAGAGGGATATACAGTTTATTGAAGGGACATGGAACAGAGAGGATGTAACACTGGATGTAAAGGGCAGAGAGGGTGGACAGTGGATGCAAGGGGCAGAGAGAGGGTGGACAGTAGATGGAAGGGGTAGAGAGGGCAGAGGCTGGGTGGAAGGGGCAAAGAGAGGACAGATGTTGCATGGAAGGGAGCAAGGACAAATGCTGAATAGAATGAAGAGAGTGAAAAGAAGATGATTAAAGCAGAAATGACAAAAGGTAGAAAAAAAATGTTTTTGTTCCTTTACGTAAAATCAAGTAGTATTGTAACTGTTTTGATTAAAGTTTATAAATAGGAAATGGAAATAAGGCAGTTTTTTGGGGACTAAACCCCTTTCATCAGGTCAGGACAAGGATACCATAATAGCAGGGGTGCCCAAATGGTTGATCGCGATCGACCAGTAAATTGCAAAGGCAATGTGAATCGATCACGTTGCCTTTGCAGTCTTTTTCTTCCTGCCTCCCCAAGCCAGGCCAGGCGCGTACAAGCGCCAGACTCACAAGACTTCACCTCCGACATCAATTCTGACGTCGGAGAGGAAGTTCTGGGCCAGTCAATCGCTGCCTGGCTGGCCTGGAACTTCCAATTGACGTCAGAGGTGAAGTCTTGTGAGTCCAGTGCTTGTACGTGCCTGGCCTGGCTCGGGGAAACAGCAGGGAGAAATCGGTGGCTTAGGGGGTAGGGAAAGAATCGGGGAAGTGGAGAAATCAGAGTGATAGCTTGGGGGGGCAGGGGGAGAGAGAGAGAAAGAAAGGCAGAAATAAAGAGGGGGCAGGGGGAGAGAGAAAGACAGGCAGGAGGGGGAGAGAAAGAAAGAGAGACAGAAAGAAAAGGGGAGGGGCAGAAATAAATAAATATTGGATTTACAGTCAGAAGAAGGAAGTGCAACCAGAGACTCATGAAATCACCAGACAAAAAGGTAGGAAAAATGATTTTATTTTCAATTTAGTGATCAAAATGTGTCCTTTTTGAGAATTTATATCTGCTGTCTATATTTTGCACTATGGCCTCCTTTTACTAAACCGCAATAGTGGTTTTTAGCGCAGGGAGCCTATGAGCATCGAGAGCAGCGCAGGGCATTCAGCGCATCTCCCTGCGCTAAAAAACGTTATTGCGGTTTAGTAAAAAGGGAGAGGGTATATTTGTCTATTCTTGTATAGTTGTTCATAGAAACATAGAAATAGATGGCAGATAAGGGCCACGGCCCATCTAGTCTGCCCACCCCAATGACCCTTCCCTACCTATCTCTGTGAATAGATCCCACATGTCTATCCCATTTGGCCTTAAAATCAGACACGCTGCTGGCCTCAATGACCTGAAGTGGAAGACTATTCCAGCGATCAACCACCCTTTCAGTGAAAAAGAATTTCCTGGTGTCACCGTGCAGTTTCCCGCCCCTGATTTTCCATGGATGCCCCCTTGTTGACGTGGGACCCTTGAAAAAGAAGATATCCTCTTCCACCTCAATGTGGCCCGTGAGATACTTGAACGTCTCGATCATGTCTTCCCTCTCTCTGTGTTCCTCGAGTGAGTAGAGCTGCAACTTCTCCAGCCGCTCCTCGTACAGGAGATCCTTGAGTCCAGAGACCATCTGGGTGGCCATTCTCTGGACCGACTCTAGTCTCAGCACATCCTTACGGTAATGCGGCCTCCAGAATTGCACACAGTATTCCAGGTGTGGTCTCACCATGGATCTATACAATAGCATAATGACTTCAGGTTTACGGCTGACGAAACTCCTGCGTATGCAACCTATGATCTGCCTTGCTTTGGAGGAAGCTTGCTCCACTTGATTGGCAGTCTTCATGTCCTCTCTGACGATCACCCCCAAGTCTCGTTCTGCTACAGTTCTTGCTAGGATCTCGCCATTAAGGGTGTAAGTCTTGCATGGATTTTGGCTGCCCAGGTGCATGACTTTGCATTTTTTGGCATTGAAGCTGAGTTGCCAGGACCTAGACCAGCGCTCCAGTAGAAGTAGGTCGTGTATCATGTTGTCGGACATCGAATTTTCGTCTGTTGCGCTTTTGCCCACAACATTGCTTAGTTTGGCGTCATCGGCTAATAATGTTATTTTACCTCGGAGCCCTTCTGCCAAGTTTCTTATATAGATGTTGAACAGGATCGGGCCCAGGACGGAGCCCTGCGGCACTTCACTGATCACCTCCGTCATTTCGGAGGGAGTGCCGTTCACCACCTACCTCCAAGCCAGTTCCCAATCCATTTCGTCAATGTGTCGCCCAATCCTATAGAACTCATCTTGCTCAGCAACCTGCGGTGTGGTACGCTATCAAATGCTTTGCTGAAGTCCAGTTAGACGATGTCCAGGGACTCCCCAACATCCAGCTTCCTCGTCACCCAGTCAAAGAAGCTGATCAGATTGGATTGGCAGGATCTCCCCTTAGTAAATCCATGTTGATGGGGATCCCGTAGATTCTCCTCGTTCATGATCGTATCCAATTGGTGTTTGATTAGAGTTTCCATTAGTTTGCTCACTATTGATGTGAGACTCACTGGTCTGTAGTTTGCTGTCTCCGTCTTGGAGCCTTTCTTGTGGAGTGGAATGACGTTAGCCGTCTTCCAGTCCAACGGGACGTTACCTGTACTAAGGGAGAGATTGAAGAGCCCGGATAGCGGTTTCCCCAAGACATCACACAACTCCCTGAGCACCCTGGGGTGTAGGTTGTCAGGCCCCATCGCCTTGTTAACCTTGAGCTTTGACAGCTCGCAGTAGACACTGCTGGGTGTAAACTCGAAATTACTAAATGGGTCAACTGATTCAACCCTTGTCTGTAGCTGAGGGTCGAGTCCCAGTGCCTCGCGGTTCCTGAGGTGACATTGCATAAAGTCATCTGCCTTGACCTCTTTGAAAACCCGCGGAATATAAATGATAATTAACATTTTATCTGCATACAGTGTGCTTTGTGTTTTTTTAAATTTTATTGTTGGTAGATCATTTTGACTTGGTCATTTTAAAAGTAGCTCGCAAGCCCAAAAAGTGTGGGCACCCCTGCTGTAGAGCCATTTCTTGTATGACTGGATGAGCTATATTTATCTTTTTTTTTAGTTGTTTAAATTCTTGCAGAAATAAATGGCTAGATTGAACCTAATGACTTCATTAACATCTTTCCCTTTTTTAAACCTTTATACCATTTGAAAGAGGGCAAATATCTAATTATTCCCTTCTAGAATTAGATACTTCTTAAATTTAGTAAAAATATTCTGGCAAAAGTGTCAAACCTTAAAAAAGGAAGTCATATTGAGCATTGGAAAATAATAATAATTAACTAATAAAAATAGTACACATTTAGGGCTCCTTTTACTAAGTTGCGATAGTGGTTTTAGCGTGCGCTTAGCGCGTGCAGAATTGCCACGCGTGCTAGACGCTAACGCCAGCATTGAGTTGTCGTTAGTTTTCCCTTGTAGCACGGGGGTTTGCGCGTGCTAAAAATGCTAGCACACCTTAGTAAAAGAGGGGGTTAATTTTCCCCACCACCAAATTTCCCCATCCCATCCCACCCGGCTACTTTTTCATGCCACCCGGCTGGAAGAAATTTCTGGAGAGAACACTGTGTTTCTTTAATGTTTTTATAGACTCTGTACTGTATAGGATCTGAGTTAAGTACAAATTCAACTCAAGAACTGTTTAAAAAACGAAACTTGTTTTTAACCTGGAAACTGCATGTTTTCTTTAACACCTGCTTTTCAATGCTTAGTCCCAACAGATCACACCTCAGCTCGCTCTGCAAGTACTTCTTCAGTTTGACAAGGCAATAAATGCAGCGTTGGCTCACCGGGTCAGGAACAGAATCAACTTCAGGGTAAGACTATCAGGCTAACACTGAATTACCCAGTGGCCTGTCTTCCATATTTTCTATCTAAAAGCTTTATGTGCTCTTTAATGTTTTCCTTCTCATTTTCACGGTTTAAAATCAGCCCATGTCAGTAGAGAGTAAAAGTGTTCTTCAGTACTGTGAAGTACTTGAGTTATTTGGTGGCCTGATAAAAACTGGTAAGCAGATATATTGACTAGGGGTTTGCAGAATTTTGGGGATTATTTTGTTTTAGTTTTTAAATATTTGTTTCAGGGGGTTATATCATTAATAATGCACCTTTTTTTGTAAAAGGTGCACTCTGTTTTTCATTAATGCATGTTCGTTTAACAACATTTTTTTATATACAGTGGAACCTTGGTTTACGAGTGTGATTCGTTCCAGAAGCATGCTCGTAAACCAATTTACTCGTATATCAAAGTGAGTTTCCCCATAGGAAGTAAGGGAAACTCGCTTGATACGTTCCCCCCCCCCCCAAGGCCATTGGTACTGCTCCATCTTACCCCTCACCCGAGGCCACCGGCGCTGCGCCACCCTCCCACCCACCCCACCCCTGTGATCCTGCATCCCCCACTCACTCACCCACCCACCCAAGCACAATCTCTTATTCCGATGTGGCACCAGAACCAACACACAAGACATGCCGGTTCCGGTGCCTGAAAATCCTCACTCTTCCTTAGGCTAGGCTTTGAGCATCTGCGCATGCTCAAGGCCTTCTAGTTCTCGCTCTCTCACTGCAACCTTAAAATCTTCCACAAGGGGGCTCTGGCAGCAAACAATCCTGTGCAGCAAATTTCAGATTCTGAATCTACCACAGGTTGTCTATTTACTGTAGGATGTTTCTTGGTATAACAGTTTGTTAATCATACTTGGAAATTACAACACTTTCATTTTGAAATGAAGATTGTGGAGGGGATAACAAGTCCTGGATGAAGTTTTCTGTACCTTATTTAAAAAAAGTATCTTGTAAACTAGTCTCATCTTTGTGGAGACGCTATGGCCATACACATGCTTTGGTTGATGAGACCCAGTTGTTGGAGACCCAAAGCACATTTAATGTGTTATTGCATCAACAAGCCAAAAAATCAATGGAGTATTATAAATTTCAGTTATACCAATTTGCCAATAAAAGCAATAAAATGATGGCTAAATTATTGATACAACAGCAGAGAAGCACCCGTATAACTGCATTAATAGACTCTAAGGGTCCGGCGCCACAATTAACAACATTATGTGCTCTTTTTTGTAATCGATCTATGCCCCTCCCATGACATCTCTTGTGGCAGGGGATGTTTATTTGTCTGGTCTAGAGCTACTGGTCTTATCCAGGGGAGACAGGGCCAGGTTGGATGCACCTTTCACCTCTGAGGAGATTGAGTGGGCCATTCAGCAGAGTACCCTGGGCAAGTCCCCGGGCCCTGATGGATTAAGTAGTGAATTTTACAAGCTACTCCAGGCAAAGATTGCGCCTTTATTGTCCTTGGTCTTTAATGAAGCTGTTCAGGAAGGAACTTTGCCATGCCATCTGAATTTAACAAGTATAATAGTATTGTTAAAACCAGGTAAGGATGCCAATAGACTGAAATCATACCGGCCGATAGCGCTGTTAAATTTTGAGGCGAAACTATTCGCCAAAATTTTGGCCAACAGACTGGCCCTTGTGTTGTCCTCACTCAAATAGGATCATCAGGTTGGGTTTGTTAGGGGTCGGGCGGTAGCAAAAAATATGTGCCTTATCTTATCTATGCTAGAGAGGGCATCCCTTGATCGGCTTCCTTCTCTGCTGATTAGTTTCAATGTGGAGAAGGCATTCGACCAAGTGGCTTGGGCTTTTGATTTCACATTTTACATGGTTATCCCAGGACAAGCAGACAGTATATTCTCACTGATGGGTGACGTCACCGATGGAGCCCCGGTACGGACCTCTTTAAGAACTTAGAAAGTTCTCAATTACCCGAACCATGCATGCGCGAGTGCTTTCCCGCCTGATGAAGACGCACAGTCCTTCAGTTTCTTAGTTTCCGCGGAGCTAAGAAGTCGCGTTTCATGGACAGCAGAATTCCATAGCATACAACCTCAGCAGAATTCTTCAACGACTGGACTCTAAACTCTACAACTCTCCAGTTCATCGATGGGGCAACCCACAAGTAGACTTGTTTGCTATCTTTTCACAATCATCAGTTGCCCCAGTTTTGCTCCAGACTTTCCCACTTCTCTGTCTGACAGCAGCTGTTTTTTCTCCTGGATTGTTTATATATGCATTCCCTCCATTTCTTCTCTTGTTGAGCTTTTTATTCAAGCTCAAGAGAGAAGTAGCCACCATACCTCTCTTTTCTTCTTGGTGGCTCAAGCTACATGGGTTCTCCCTTCTCTTTCAACTCAGCTTCAGGGAACTCGTACCTCTTCTGATATTCCATACTTGGTTCAATCCGACTCAGAGGTCTCTGATTCATTCTAATCCGCACTGAATTCCATTGTCAGTTGCTTTTTCTCGGGCTGCGTCCTTCTCAGCCTATTTGTTATTTTCTGGATGTCTTCAGGAAACTAGCCACTTAACAATGTTTCCATTAAGAGTGGTCTTGGTTTTTCTTATTGGTGTATTTTTTATCTTCATGTCCTACATTCCTACATTGATAGATTCATCTCCTAAACAGAAGCCTCACTACTTACAAAGTTATATTTTCCCTCTGACTATTTCTCGTGTAATATGTTGTTCCCTCACTTTCTGAATTCCACAATTCAATGGTTGTCCAGTTTCATTCCTTGGGTTGCATACATGAGCAGTGTCTACGGTGAGCTGTCAAAGCTCAAGGTTAACAAAGCAATGGGGCCGGACAACCTGCACCCCAGGGTGCTTAGGGAGCTGAGTGATGTCTTGGCGGAGCCACTGTCCGCGCTCTTCAAACTCTCCCTTAGTACAGGCAGCGTCCCATTGGACAGGAGGACGGATAATGTCATTCCACTCCACAAGAAAGGCTCAAAGATGGAGACAGCAAACTACAGACCAGTGAGTCTAACATCGATAGTGAGCAAACTAATGGAAACTCTAATCAAACACCAATTAGATAAGATCCTGGATGAGGAGAATCTACGGGATCCCCGACAACATGGATTTACTAAAGGGAGATCCTGCCAATCCAACCTGATCAGCTTCTTTGACTGGGTGACGGGGAAGCTGGATATTGGGGAGTCCCTGGACATCGTGTACCTGGACTTTAGCAAAGCATTCGATAGCGTACCACACCGCAGATTGCTGAGCAAGATGAGTTCTATAGGATTAGGTGACACATTGACGCAATGGGTTGGGAACTGGCTTGGAGGTAGGCTTCAAAGGGTGGTGGTGAATGGCACCCCCTCCAAAATGACGGAGGTGATCAGTGGAGTGCCACAGGGCTCAGTCTTGGGCCCAATCCTATTCAACATCTTTATAAGGGACTTGGCAGAAGGGCTTCGAGGTAAAATAACATTATTCGCCGATGACGCCAAACTAAGTAATGTAGTGGGCAAATGCACAACAGACGAAGATTCAGTGCCCGACAACATGATGCACGACCTACTCCTACTGGAGCAATGGTCTAGGACATGGCAACTCAACTTCAATGCCAAAAAATGCAAAGTTATGCACCTGGGCAGCCAAAATCCATGCAAGTCTTATACCCTTAATGGCGAGATCCTAGCAATAACGGTAGCAGAACGAGACTTGGGGGTAATCGTCAGTGAGGACATGAAGTCTGCCAATCAAGTGGCGCAGGCTTCGTCCAAGGCAAGACAAATCATGGGCTGCATATGAAGGGGTTTCGTCAGTCGTAAGGCGGAAGTCATTATGCCATTGTATAGATCCATGGTGAGGCCCCACCTGGAATACTGTGTGCAATTCTGGAGGCCGCATTATCGCAAGGATTTGCTGAGACTGGAGTCGGTGCAGAGAATGGCCACCCGGATGGTCTCGGGACTCAAGGATCTTCCATACGAAGAACGGCTTGACAAATTACAGCTATACTCGCTCAAGGAGCGCAGAGAGAGGGGAGACATGATCGAGACGTTCAAGTATCTTACGGGCCGCATCGAGGCGGAGGAAGACATCTTCTTTTTCAGGGGTCCAACGACAACAAGAGGGCATCCGTGGAAAATCAGGTGCGGGAAACTACGAGGTGACACCAGGAAATTCTTTTTCACTGAAAGAGTGGTTGATCGCTGGAATAGTCTCCCACTACAGATGATTTAGGCCAGCAGCGTGCCTGATTTTAAGGCCAAATGGGATCGGCACATGGGATCTATTCACAGGGCAAAGGTAGGGGAGGGACATTAAGGTGGGCAGACTAGATGGGCCGTGGCCCTTATCTGCCGTCTATTTCTATGTTTCTATGAGACCTATATTACATACTTAAGATTCATATTTTCCTTTTATCTATTTCTTGTGTAATAAGTTGTACCCTCACTTCTTGCATTCTGTAATTCGCTGATTGTTCAGCTTTATTCTGTAAATTCGCCTTATTATCCAGCTCTATTCTGAAATTTGCAGATTGTCCAGCTTTATTCCTTGGTTGCATACATGAGATCTATATTACATACTTAAGATGCAAATTTTCGTTTTATCTATTTCTTGTGTTAATAAGTTGTACTCTCACTTCTTGTATTCTGTAATTCGCTGATCATTCGCCTTCTTCGATGTGAACCGCCTAGAAGTCATTTGACTATGGCGGTATAAAAGAATAAAGTTATTATTATTATTATTATTATTATTACATAGTGGAATTGCTGATGCATTCTTTCTACTTTTGTTGCTTTTAGTCTCGAGTCTATATTTCTCGGACTTCTTTCCAGTGCTATTGCATTTTTTCCCTTTCTCATTCGAGGGTCAACCTCTTACTGCTTCTCCTCTGGTTTCCAGATTCCTGACAGGGGTTTTTAATGTGTAACCACACCTCCTGTCGTTTGGGCCCTATTGTAGCCCTTTTTCACTTGGTTTTTAGGATTATGATAGGGGTTTTTCCCCTGTGAAACCACCTCTCTAGTCCCTTCATGTCGTTTGGGACCTTACTGTAGTTTTTTCCAGTTTGTTGAAGCCTTTTTTTGGCGGTTCATCTTTAGTTTCTTGCAAGTGTGTTTCCTTATTTTTCTCACCTCTGCCAGGAGGGTCGGTGAGTTACCTGTATTAGTAGCAGATTCATCCTTTGCAGTTTTTCATCATTCCAAAGAGGTTCTTCGTACCCATCCAAAGTTTCTTCTACGAGTTATCACTTTTCTTTTCACTCAGTCACTTGTTCTGCCTGTGTGTCTTTCTACACCTCATTCTCCTACTAGAGAAACTGCTTTGTTTACTTTGGACTGTATCTGGGCTTTGGCCTGCTACTTTGACCGGACAAAGCCTCAACGAACTTTTCTCTAACTTTTCATTTGATTTACAAAAGTTAGGTTATCCTTATTCAAGAGAATGTTTTACGCCCGGTTGGCTGTCTACATCTCGTTCTGCTATTCTCAGTCTGGCCTGGCACGAGACAGTTGTGTCACAGCCTACAGAGTTCGAGCTCTGGCAGCTTTTTGTTGCTTTCCTTAGATCTTCACCATTAAGGACCTCTGTAAAGCTGCCACCTGGTCCTCAGTTCATATCTTCACTTCTCATTATTGTCTGGATTCTTTCTCCAGATGGGATGGGCACTTTGGCCACTTTGTATTTCAAATTATATTTTCTTTGGCCAACACTCCCACCATCCCATCTCTGTTAGCTTGGAGGTCACCCATCAGTGAGAATATGCTGCCTGCTTGTCCTGGGATAAAGCACAGTTACTTACCGTAACAGGTGTTATCCAGGGACAGCAGGCAGATATTCTCACAACCCAGCCACCTCCCCGGGTTGGCTTCTTAGCTGGCTTATCTTAACTCATCAGGCGGGAAGGCACTCGCACATGCGCAGTTCAGGCAATTGAGAACTTTCTAAGTTCTTAAAGTGGTCCATACCAGGGCTCCGTTGGTGACATCACCATCAGTGAGAATATCTGCCTCCTGTCCCTGTCCTGTCCTGTACCTGTTACAGTAAGTAACTGTGCTTTATGGTTTGGGACCTTGGTTTATTCAAGCTGTCCGCACATTATATAAGAACCCTAGGGCCTCTCTCTGGATAAATGAAGTGCTTTCTGGCCAGATTTCCATTGAGAGGGGTACACATCAGGGGTGCCCCCTTTCCCCACTTTTGTTTATATTTACCCTAGATCCCTTGATAAAGGAGATCAGAGCAATCCAGAAATTCAGCGAATGATGATTGGGGCCCATCACATTAAAATTGCAGCTTTTGTGGATGATCTTGTGTATTTATCTTCACTGCCGATACTACTGGAAAGTTTCCATGAATATGGAGATTTTTCCAGTTTTAAATTAAATTATCTGAAATCTGAAACTCTGGCTCTCCTGAACTCTTTGGGAAACTTGGAGACCCCATTTTCCTCTTCGATGGGCCAGAGAATCTTTTCGTTATTTAGATATCAGACTGCCCATAGAAGTCAAATCCCTTTACCGTTTAAATGTTGGCGTTCTGTTTCAGGAGACTAAGGGTCTTTTGGAGAGTTGGCACAACCTTCCGCTATCCTTATTGGGATGTATAAATCTCTTTAGGATGGTCATCTTCTCCAAATGGTTTTATGTTCTGCAAATAGTTACTAATACTCTTGTTGAAGAAAGATGTAAGACTCCTCCAGAGACTATTGGCATCCTTTTGCTGGGATGATAAGAAAAGTAAGCTTTGTTGGGACTGTTTACAAGGCTCCTGATCGAGGGGTTGGTATTTCTTATTGTCCATGTCAGACCAGGCCAGATGGGTATGTTATGTTATGACCCTGTGTCAGTAGATGAAGATGAAAAAAAAGCTCAGACCTAACTTCATTCCCTATAAAGGGGGATGGTTCTACTGAGGCAGCCTTCAGAAGTGGCACCCGCCCACAGAGCAGCGCGCTTGTGCGCTGCTGGCCACGACATGCAGGTAATCAGCAGGCAGCAGCCCTGCAAAGCACCAGCGACCGGCCCAATTAGAGAAGTGTCCGGGCCCAGACATTAGCGTGCTTGTGCGCCACAGGCCCCGACAAACAGCAGGCAGCCGTCTACCGACCTCCAACATTTAAAGGTACCGCCGGGGTTTTTTTTGTGTGTGTGTGTATTTGCTTCATAAAGCGCACCCTTATTTCCGCCCACTTTTTTGGGGGGAAAAAGTGCATCTTATGGAACGAAAAATACGGTAATTCTGATTGGCCCAGGAAACTAGATCTAGTACGGCTTCAATGTCAGGTTCCAATTCTCATGAGGATCAATCTCATTTTGATTTTATGGCCTGGCTATTGAAAAGTCAAAGCTGAGATGCAGAGATATTCTGCTTATGTTATTACCACTCTTCTTGCTATGAAATATCTGTCTGAAGCATATGTGAGGGTTTGGAGGACATTTGAGAGTTGGTTTTCTCTGAGATCTGTATCTCCTTTTCACTCTTCTGTTGCCAATATCTTGGATTTTTTACAGGAAGGCTTTTGAAACAGCACGTTTTTGTTCTTGGTTGACATCAGAGACTACTTTTTCACCTAGAATTCCTATCTGCATATTGATATGGGTATGGGTAGAAAAAGGGTTAGAGGAACAATTTACCATGATATGTAACTGATTTTTGCATTTTGTTTAAGGGTTCACTAAACACATACAGGTTTTGTGACAATGTCTGGACATTTGTGCTGAATGACGTTGAGTTCCGAGAAGTTACAGATCTCGTGAAAGTAGATAAAGTGAAAATTGTAGCCTGTGATGGAAAAAGTAAGTCTAGAAGCACCTTTAGGAGTACGACTAATTTGTGTCATGTTCAAGAAAACTGTTCAGGGTTGCTAGAGAATATTAATTTAATTGATAGTTTTATGATTCATTTAGTTTCTCAAGTAGTATTACCCCTGGGGAAATTCTGTGCTACTGTGCATTGCACAATCTCTGCAAGTTCCTCCACCTCTCGGCACATCTCCAAAACTTAGTATTTCTCTTCCTCCCGGCAGGATCCCCACCAGTGCCATAAACTATTTCAAATATTTTACTTTATCTTAGTGCTTAATCTGTTAATAGCAGAGCAGGAGAAAAGTGACTACATGTCAGGCTGTGTCATCTTCCAGCACTCAAGGCTGACTAAAGTTCTTGAACTGTACATAGCGTATTGTATGGTTCAAATATTTCAGACTAAAGTGCAGGAGAAAGCTACGGCCTGATGTACAGCTGCTTTGCTCTTCCTCAACTGCTAACAGATTCAGCTCCAGTGTAAGGAAAACATTTTAGATTAGTTTATCCCATAGGAGAGAACATAAGAACATAAGCATCTCCTCTGCTGAGTCAGACCACAGGTCCATCGTGCCCAGCAGTCTGCTCCCGCAGCGGCCCACCAGGTCAATGACCTGTAAGTTATCTATTACTCTAAAGCATTTTGTACTGTATAGTACCCCTCTATTTGTACCCTTCAATCCCCTTTTCCTTCAGGAACTTGTCCAGGGAGTGTACTGCAGGGAGATAAGGAATTAAGAGCTAAGTTGTAGAAGGGGGAAGCTTTGAGAATTATGTACCTCAAGGGGGGAAGGTGTGCCATGTGTGAGGAGGAAGTGCAGATATGGGCTTTGCCTGGGGGCAAGAGAAAAATTTAGGCTGTGTTTTAGAGGGGGTAGAGTGGAAGAGAATAGATTTGCGCCTAGGGGTGGGGGATGAATGTGTGCCTTGGGGAGGAGGAAGAGGCCAAACTTGGGAGATGTTAGAAGAGGGAGTGGGAGGTGTGTACTTTAGGAGGGACTATTATTTGCTTGGGAGCAAAAGAGAACTGGGGGAGGGGGTGCCACAGCAGGATTCAGGAGAATAAGCTTTGAGGGAGGGGAAGGAGTGGTTGTGAGAAAGTTATGGTGCAGTGACTGCCAGGTGAAGGGGGATTGAAAGAGAGCTGTGGTGGAGTGAATGTCTAATGGGTTATGAGAGCTGTAGTTCTGTTTGTTCCTGGCAGGTTCTGAGAGAGTGTAATATCTGTTTGCAAGGATTAGGATTTGAGAGAGAGCTTAAGTTTTTTCCCACTCTTGATTTAGTTGGATTTATTTACCATCTGTTTGGAGAAATTTATCAAAGACAGTGCACAACAAGAATAAGCCAGGCCTAGGCAATAGGCCAGCCATTCCCAACCCAGTCCTCATAGCATACCTAGTCCCATCGGGTTTTGAGGATATTCACTGCCTCAATTGTAAGCACATCTAATTCATGAATATTCATTGTGGATGTCCTGAAAACCTGATGAGAGGTGCTCTGAGGATTGGAATGGGAATGGTTGCAATAGACAATTACAATAGTAAAGATATTCTAGTGATGTACACTAAGGCATAATATGCTACTTAAAACATATTAATAGATAGCATAGCATAGGATATAAGAAGAAATACCAGAGAGGTTGACCTTTTTTGTTTTAAATATCTATATCTAAGTGCAGAGATGGGAAAAATAAATTTTCCTCTAGAACAGTGATTTTCAAATCTGTTCTGGGCAACTGCCAGCAAGTCGAGTTTTCAGGTTATCCCTAATGAATACGCATGAGACAAATTTACATGCCTGTCACCTCCATTATATGGAATCTCTCTCATGAATATTCATTAGGGATGTCCTGAAAACCTGACTGGCTGGTGGTCTCCCAGAATAGGTTTGAGATCCACTTCTCTAGAAAACAGTTGTCCCCCAGTATATTGATATGTTCAGGTCTGGGATTTGTTGTAGCACTGTGAACTTGGAGTGATAAGAAATAGCAGATCTGCTGACATTTTCATTTTGATGTACTTTTTATTTCTTTCCCAGATACAGGCTCCAATACTGCAGAATGATTCCAAGAGTGGTTGGTTTGTACCAGAGTCTGCTGATGTTGGGCACTTTGAAACCGAATCAAGGATAGGACTGTTCATATTTATTCTAGTGGCACATGCAGGAGCTCACGTTGCTGGGGAACATCCAACATGTTACCCTTGAGAAGACGTAGATCTGTCTATAGTGTGTCATCAAGTCAACTTACTATATGCTGTTGAGTATAGGCCTGATTTACTAAAGCTGTTTTCCCATTCTGAATATATGAGGTAGGAGGGAAAAGCTTAGTACATTAGATCCTGTGGGCCAGAAACACTTAAAGGGCTTTTCCCATTTTGTAGCTATGGAAAAAGTGCTTGGTACATCTGGGCATACTGCTTTTTTTATTTTTGAATGACTGATGGAAAGAAATTGCCTTTTTTTGTTTATCAAAGTACAGTATCTTTAATAAACTTTTATTTAAAGATTGTCAGTTATAATTTAAAAAAGTGATTGTTTTATTAACAGTATTGAGACATGGGGAAGCACTGTGTTTCATGTTATAAAACAGCATCCATGCATTGAACACAGAATGGAGATTATCATCACTCTTGAAACTAAAATATCCAGCAAACTTTGGGCAAAGTGAAAGTAATTGGAAAGTTCAGGTTAGTATGGAGAAAAGCAAATAGTTAACAGAGAAACCAGTGAGGATAAATGGGGCCTGGGATGGCATGTGGAGGGCCAGGACCGGTCTTAGCAATTGTGGGGCCCAGTGCAAACCAATTCGGTGGCGTCTCACTGGCCTCTAGCCTAGCCCTGGCCTCTGTTGACAAGCGTCAAGTGCAAAGGTTCCCAAAAGGACATATTTCATTGGCTTTTATTAATTTCCAGAGAGTATTTCCTCCTCATGTCTCCCAGTGGTAGCTTACCTGGTCCAAATGAGTTTTGAAGTTCCTTTCTTGTTTCCCTGGCTCCTTCGGAGGAGCGGGGAGAGATCAGCAGTGGCCTGACAATCGGAGTAGGCTAAGCAAATGGGTTAATAGCTGAGCGCCAACGCCAGTGCACCAATGCTAGCCCAGACCCTGGATCAAGTTGGATTCAGAAGGCAAGTGGCAACAGCCCAATCTGATGTCCAAAAGTAGCTAATCACCGACCAGATTGGGCTGGGATTGCATTCACAATCTCAGCTTGCACTTCTTTGGACTCAACCATGTATTTTTCACAAGGCTGAGCTATGAAAGTGCAGCAGTGATTAGTCAAGAAGCCTTGTTTGCTTGGCATAAGCGGTCGGTGGCTCAGCTGTTTGGGGAGGCTAAAGTAGCTGGGGCTGGGCTGAGTCCTTAATTGTCTGAAAACATGCAGAAAGAAAGATCAGCAAAATAGTTGCAGACAATACATATCTTAATATCTAAATTAAGTAAAAGGTATCAAATGCTAAAGAATAAAGTGAGAGAAAAATAAGCAATAAAAACTTCTGTAAATGTATATTAGTCTCTTAGGCAACTGAATTAAAAATAGTGTCAGTAGATGATGCCTACACTTCTACAGAGGCGTGCAGCCAGTCAGTCTCCTTCTCTCTCACCTCTTCTACCTGCCTGCTGCCTCTCTCTCACACATATCTTTCCACCTTCCCTCTGATCTTCAAAGAGCTTATTGAGTTTACTGGCTTATGAGGATGGGAACTACAAGGTCAACAGGTTCTTCATCATCACACAGGTCTGCTATAAAGACAAGCACCTCAACACAACAGATTTTGCAACATCGTCTAAACCATGTCTGATGTTATGAAAAACTAAAATTTAAGTTTTGATGTTACCTCAGTAAAGCCAATACACATACTCATAAGAACATAAGAATAGCTTTACTGGGTCAGACCAATGGTCCATCAAGCCCAGTAGCTTGTTCTCATGGTGGCCAATCCTGGTCACTAATACCTGACCAAAACCCAAGGAGTAGCAATATTCCATGCTACCAATTCAGGGCAAGCAGTGGCTTCCCCCATGTCTTTCTCAATAACAGACTATGGACTATTCTTCCAGGAACTTGACCAAACCTTTCTTAAAACCAGCTATGCTATCCGTTCCTATCACATCCTCTGGCAATGCATTCCAGAGCTTAACTATTCTCTGAGCGAAAAAAAATTTCCTCCTATTGGTTTTAAAAGTGTTTCCCTGTAACTTCATCGAGTGTCCCCTAGTCTTTGTAATTTTTGACGGAGTGAAAAATCGATCCACTTGTGCCCATTCTACTTCACTCAGGATTATGTAGACTTCAATCATATCTCCCCTCAGCCGTCTCTTTTCTAAGCTGAAGAGCCCTAACCGTTTTAGTCTTTCTTCATACGAAAGGAGTTCCATCCCCTTTACCATCTTGGTCGCTCTTCTTTGAACCTTTTCTAGCGCCACTATATCTTTCTTGAGATAAGGAAACCACTGTAAAACGCTATGAACAAACTTGTATAAAAACACATTCAGAACCTTAATGTACCTTAACAGCACTACGAGTAACTCCCAAGATTAAAAAAGCAGCAACCTTATGCATAAAAAGGCATCACTGTAAATACTGTATTACCCCCATGCCTTAAAACCACAAAGCAAACATGACTTCAAAAAGATGTCTACACAGGCACTACATGCTAATAGAACACCACACCTTAGTCCAGCGATTCCCACACTGGATTCCACAGAACCCTAAGGATCCTCAAACTCTCTTCAGGGGTTTTTCAAGAAATTAGATTGTAGAATCTGCATGAACATAAATAAATGTTTACATAAATTGAGGGTTCCATGGTGTATGAAAAAAAATATTTTAAGGATTCTGCATAGGTAAATTTTGGAATTCATTGCCTTAGTCGCACACAAATCCCAGATTGACCCTGAACAAATATGAAATAAGGGACCACACATCAGTAATAGAGGTATGAAGGCAAGAAACTGAACTGGAAACCTCAGGAAAGGCTACATACAACAATAATACAGTAGTGAGAAAATACCAGATATGTGCATTTCTGAATACACAAATGGAGCTGTGGAGACAATGTGCTTGATGTAAAAAGTTTACTGACAGTAATTCTTCACAAAATTAAAAGCGATGCAGTCTAGATAAGGATAATTCATATAGCGCACAGCAAAAAGTTGTGATGCAGACCCAACACAGTCCATGTAGTGGTTGTAAATAACTGTCTTTTGGGGTTCAATTTGTGAATACCACAAAGTGTAAACATGCAATGAAGCATCCAAAAAATGTGTGAATAAAAGCACCGAGTGCTGACGGCGTTGAGTGCTATGCACGCCAAATTGCCTTTTAATTTTGTGAAAAATTACTAGCAATAAACTTTTTACACCAAATACATCGTTTCCACAGCTCCGTTTGTGTTTTTGGTTCTCCTTTGTTCTGTGGAACCGGCTGGTGTTTCCTTTGTTTTGGCATTTTCCAAAGCTGACATTCCAATTAATTCAGAATAAAATACTTTTTTCTGCCTATGTTGTCTGAGCATTTTATTTTTCTATTTGCTTTGGTCCCAGTATCTTTTCTGTTATTTTTCCTGTCTTTGTAGAGTCTCCTGTTTATCTATCCCTATTCCTCCCACCCACAGGTTCAATAGAGCAGCACCTCCTTTCCACCCTGACTCCAGCATTTCTCTTTCCCCCTACATCTGGCAGGTCCAGCATCCTCTTTCCTTCTCCTTTTTTAACTTTATTTTTATTGATATTTGTTACATTAATAACAAAAAAAACAGGAAAAATATAAAGTCATAAACAAATAGTCATACAAAATAAACAATAGTTTCATTCAAGTCCACATAATTGGAGCCGGACATTGCTGGATATTTAAAACAAAAGCTTAGAAAAGAAAATTGCTAACCTAATATCAGGCAAATAAGGTCTTTTCCATTTTTTTGTCACTAATTCTCTACAACCTAAGTATTAGTATCTGAATTTTTTAAAACAGGTTTGTCTTTCAAAAAGGTCTCCAATTGTAAGGGATCCACAAAAAAATATATAAGTAATGAGACATTTGCATGGGAATTTTATGAAGAAACTTGCTCCCACTGCCAAAACCTTAGATTTGAACAGTAGGAACTTTCCCAGTTCTAGTGCCTGTCTCATTCCTTCTTCCACCCTCTCCTGGTTCTGGCTTCTGTCCCCTTTCCTCCTCCCTTCCCAGTTCCAACGTCTGTCCCCTTCCATCATCTCCTGGTTCCAGTATCTGTCCCCTTCCACCATCTCCCAATTCTAGCATCCGTCTCCTTTTCCCCTGTCTTTTCCAGTTCCAGCGACTGTCCCCTTTCTTCTTCTACCCTTTCCTGGTTCCAGCTTCTGTCCCGTTTCCGCCCCTTCTCAATTCCAAAATGTATCTCCTACTCTCTCCTAGTTCCAGCGTCTGCCTCCTTTTCTCCTAGTTCCAGCGAATGTCTCCTCCCCTCCCCTCTCCTGGTTCCAGTGTCTGTCCCCTTCCCGCCTCCCAGTTCCAGCATCTGTGTCCTCTCATCCTTTCTTGGTTCTAGCATATGTCCCCTTTCCTCCACCCACTCTCTCCTGGTTCTATCCCTTTTCCTCCCCTTCATTAGTTCCATCCTCTCCCAGTTTCAGTATTCCCCTCCTCCCCATGATCCCTCTCACTTTGTCCCATTGTGCAAGTAGCGATACTGCATCGATTGAATCTGCCTGCTTTAAGCCTTCCCTAGGAAACATCCTGCCATTGTGAAAGCAGGAAGTTGCATCAGTGAGAACGGAACATGTCATAGGAAAGTCCTGAAGCCCCAAAGCAGGCTGATTTCAATTAATGCAGCACCGCTATCAATGAGAGGGGAAAATGAGGAACTGTGTGGAGGGAATGCTGGGAAGGGGTGTGTGTGAAAGAAAGTATAGAGAGAGAAACTGGAACTGGGATGGAGGTTGAAAGGTGCTGGACCCAGGGTGAGTGATGCAGGTTACCAGAGCTGCTTGGTGAAAGTTGGAGGCTTGTAGCTAGCCTCCCCAAGCCTCTTGTACCAGGCACCCATGACTAATTGGCCAGAACCCAAAGACTGGGAGTGACTGGTCTGGGTGGAATTTGTTTGCCATGACAATTTTCAAATAAACCTAAGCTGAGGGAATATTGGGTGGGAAAGGTTCCCAGATGAGGTCAGTGAGGTGAGAGAAATAGATGTCATGACAATGCTGTGCCAGCAGCCCCTGTCACCCCTGCCTAAGACGAGCCCTGTGGAGAACAGGATATGAAATGTGGACTGGATAGCCTCTGAGCCAATATTCTAATTGGGAATTTCTATTTAAGAATGCTGGACAGTTGGCATAGAATCACCTGGGGGGGGATCACTGCCTTGAGTTGTACAGTATAACGTCTTAAGTGCATATTTTGCATATCTTGATGACTTTTGCTTTAGAATTGATTTGTGATCTGAAAATGGAATTTGAATGAATATAGAGTAATTAAAGAGGTGCATTTTAAAACCTTTGAAGTACAAAAATTTGTTCTCTGGATAAATGCAAATTATTATTGTCAAGCAATCTATCCAGCATAAGAAGCTTTTATTCTACGGAATATCATATATGGTACTTTATGAATAAGATGCTTTTTCATGTACATTTTACACATCCTATGGTATATGTAATGGCAGTCTTTTCAGTATGAACTCATTTTTTTAAAACCATGTATTAAGAGGTTTTGGAACTCACCTTTTCAGTTGTGCCTGGGTTAAAATACTTTGTCTCTGGGAAGGCAGAGAAGTCCCACTACAAAAACTCCACTTAAACAGAAATAGAGCCGGAAGCTTAAATGGTGTGAAAACTTGTGTACACAGTGAAAGATTTTTTTTAAAATGTCTCAAATGTCTTTTTGTTTAAAAGGTTTGAGACATTTTTAAAAAATCCTTTCACTGATGTATGAGTGCACAAGTTTTCACACAAAGCTTCCACCTATATTTTGTTTAAGTGGAGATTTTGCAATGGGATACTCATATATTAGCTCTACAGATTTCAATATTTAATTTGACGTAAGGGCAGAGAAGTCCTTATTTCAGAGAGTTCACTGGGGGATGTGGTAAGTGCATACTAACAAAATCTATGGCTGTTATTCACATCCTTCTGCACTTTGATCTAGTAAGTAGGCTTGTTGCTAGATTGATATCCACATGTAGGGCTGGTTTACCTGCTGAAGGTGGCAGCCTTCCAGTAGTGTTGCTTTTATGGTTGGCATACTATGTAAGTTCAAAACAACAGAATTTAATTTAAAAAAATTTTGAAGCATATAAAGCTTTCACTGAATACACAAACATATTCTCAACAGCCCTTATACATCCTGGTTAATATATAACCTAAGATTAGCATGAATTATATGAAATACTGTACTTGTATTTGTAGTAGACATCTCATTGTGGTGTAAAATTTGGTAATTAAAAACCATTGCTGCATTTAAGCAAAAGTTTGTGCTTTTAAGATATTTTTTTTTAATCTGATTCTTCTCCCCTTAACACATACAAATTAGAGAAATAAATATTTTCAATGTAATGTAAAAATCTTAAATAATTTTTGGTAATTTTATTGAATCTCCACTGAGTTTATAAGAGTACAGAATATGAGGGTGGAGTTCCTAAGCAAGTGGAGGAGCTAATATTGTGGTAAGGACCAACGTATGCATTACTGAAGATGTTACAATTTACATATTTATTTATTTATTTTGCATTGTAGAACTTGGCTAGTCTTATTTTGGTTCCCACCTGCTTACTAGCTTCTCTTACACAAATTGGTCCATACAAACTACCATGCTAGGTCAGACCAGTAATCTAGCACTAGGACCTAGATTCACTAAAGATAGCGACTCAGTTGCTGTTGACCGATTCTCTGGCCGATTTTGAAACAGTGATTGATTCACTGTCTTGTTTGCATGCATGCAAACTCACCAACTCAATCGCTCAGTGAGCGATTGAGTCGGGGCAGAGCCCTGACAGTAGTGACAGGAGAAGCAGCCTCCTGTGACTGCTGTTCGAGCATCTGCCGGGGGATTTTCTTTTTTTTTTTTTTTAATACCACAGATATTTTGCATGTATTACACACGCAAAATATCTGGCCAATTAAAAAAAATGGAAAAAAATGCCCCCTCCCCAACAAAGCGCCCTTTCCCTCCCCAAATCAAAAAAAAAAAAAAAACAGCAGGAGGGATGCCCACTCCCTCCTGCCATTGGGCCCGTCCGCTCCCCGAAACTAAAAACAAACAAACAAACGGAAGGAGGGATGCCCACTCCCTCCTTCTGGCAAATACTTCCCCCCTACCCCAAAAAAAACCCAGCAGGAGGGATGACTACTCCCTCTTGCCATCTCCCTCCCCTTACATTTACATTGGGAACAGAATTTGTTTTATCTTCTCTGCCTGCTCACAGATTAGTTTTGGGATAGGGTTGATTAAGGGAGCATTCACACAAATGAGGGTCCTGTCAAAGAGTTAGATCAATGTTGTCAATGCAAGATTTTCAGATTGTGGTCCAAAGTCTTGTTATTAACAAGCTTCACTTTTGTAATACTCTATTTATGGGCATTACTGGAGCGAGGATGCAAGCCCTGCAGGTGATACAAAATACAGCCGCTAGGTTGATTGCTGGGACATCAAAATATGATCATATTACTCCAGTGTTAAAGAAATTACATTGACTGCTGATTGAGGCTCAAATTAAGTATAAAGTTTTGGCTGTAATACACCAGGGGGTTCATAATCAAAAAAACAAAATGTCCAAAAAGTGGCCTATATCGGTACCTGGATGATCAAAAAGCCAGATCATCCAAGTACTGCTAATCAAAGCTGGTTTTAGACGTATCTAAAACCAGCTTAGGCCTTTCCCCTGCCCCTAAACACCTAGAGTGAAAAGATTCATTTTTAGAGGAGGGGAAAGGGAGGCGGGAGGTGGGCCGACCTAGATGTAGTCGTACAGCAAGTATAACCAAACCCTTTAACAGGTTGCCTAGTTGGAACTTATACGTTTTGACTTAGACCAAGTCAAAACAGGTATAAGGGCCGCTGAGCTGATCGCGGCTGCCTCGATCAGCTCAGCAGCTCCAGCAACCTGCTCCCCCCCTCCGCAATGATCGCAGCAGGAGAGTTGGCTCATCTCCCCTGCTGCGATCACCCCACCCCCGAACAGCTGCGACCCGCAGCAGGAGAGATACCCAATCTCTCCTGCTGCGATCCACCCCCGAACCAATACGGGCAAGAGGGAGCCCAACCCCTCCTGCCCACGATGTACACCCCATCCCGAACCAATACAGGCAGGAGGGGTCCCAACCCCTCCTGCCCAAGATGCACCCCACACCCCCGACCCAATATGGGCAGGAGGGAGCCCAATCCCTCCTGCCCATGATGCACCCCCACCCCCCTTACAATATGGGTAAGAGGGAGCCCAACCCCTCCTGCACAAGACGCACCCCCCTTGAAATATGGTCAGGAGGGAGCCCAACCCCTCCTGCCCAAAACACCCCCCCCCCCCACAGCCACCCACGATCAGCACTCCTGATCACCCCCCCCCCCCTGGACCCAGCGACCACCCACCCCCAACACTCCCCTCACCCCCCGCCCTTAACTTACATTAGTTGGCCAGACTGACGGGTCCCAAGCCCATCTGCCCGGCAGGCCCACCATCCTCCGAATTGGGCCAGGCGCCTAAGGCCTCACCCACCAGAGGGTCCTTAGGCACCTGGGCCAACCAGAATTGGCCCAGTTGCCTTAGGCCTTTCTGTGGGCAGGGCCTTAGGCATATGGACTGGGTTGTGAGCAGCCAGGTTTGCTCATAGGTGGTTAAAGTGTACATGAATGATGGCACATGACGCAAAATGTATAAAAAAGTATTAATTTTATTTATTTCTATAACATTCATCAAAAGATTATTTACGTCATCGGTGGGAGTCTTTTACAGGCGCCAAACACTGGCATTTCTGACAAAGAATCCCCACCAATAATTCGTTGCTCACCAATATATATTTTCTGTCCAGTCTGACATCATTACTTGTAAGCCAATCAGCTAATAGAGGCTGTCCTTAGGTTTAAACAAAGAACATTTCTTTACATAGGAACAAGTTTTTCAAACTCAAAGACAAAGATTTTAAAAGTTTCAAGTTTAATAATTCTCTTGATTAATCGCTTAATCATACTTCAAAGCGATGAACAATTTAAAATACATTCAACTGAAAACAATACAGTACACACTTTAAATAATAACATTGGGTTAAAAACTAACACATCATTTTGGTAACATAAGGTAAAAAGGGATTGTGAAATACAATTCAATATAGAAAAGCAATACAAAGGAAAAGTACAAGAGGAAGACAAGTAAAAACATAGTTTAATACAGTAAAATCTTTGGCCTAAGGATTAGTAAATTAAGCACCAAAGGCATCTTTAAAAAGAAATGTTTTTAGATTACTTGTGAATTTTCCTAGATCCTGCTCCTTTCGCAAATAAATTGGGAGGGAGTTCCAAGTCTGTGGGACGGTTACCGAAAAAATAAGCTACCGTCTAGTATTGATAATCTTAAGCGAAGGAATAGTTAATAAATTTTGTTCATTGGATCTTAAAGTTCTGTTTGGATGATATGGAATTAATTATGGAATTAATTAAAACTCTACAAAATACTGCACCATGTCTTGCACACTATCCATTCCATTAGCGCCTCCTACCGCCCACGAGCGAGTGCCACTCCACAGTTGGCCCCCATGTGCCTAAGGCCTCACACACAGGAGGGGCCTAAGGTAACTGGGCCAATTCCGGTTGGCCCAGGCACCTAAGGCCCCTCCTGTGGGAGGAACCTTAGTCACTTGGCCCAATCAGGCCCTAAGGCCTGCCATTTGGAGGATGGTGGGCCGGGCGTACGGGCTTGGGACCCGTCCATCCGGCCAACTAATGTAAGTTAAGGGGGGTTGTCGGGGGTGGTCATGGGGTTCAGGGAGGCTGAACGGGGGGAAAGGGGGTGCATCGGCAGAAGGGGTTGGGCTCCCTCTTGCCCATATTGGTTTGGGGGTGGCGGGTGGATCACGGCAGGAGAGATTAGGTATCTCTTCTGCCGCGTGTCGTGACAGTTCAGGGGTGGGGCGATTGTTGCAGGGTGGAGGGTTGGATTCTGTAACTGATGTTGTTTTTGACAGATGCCAGATACAGAATCCAGCTTTTAGGCAAAGGACTAGCCCCTCCTTTTCATAAAAGGTCTTGTTTTGGGCGTTTGGGACTTAGGCTATTTTTTGGTTGATAATGTGTTGTACGGTTTAGACGTAGTGGTGGTCTGGGCGTTTAAACAGTTGAACGTAGAGGTAGGCCATTCTCAAAACAAACCTCATTTTGGATGTTTTTTTGAAGAATGGACATTTTCCCTGTTACTACTTTCAGCGTTTAGGGCCTTAGGCCAAAAGGGGAATTAGATGGTTTTTTTTTATTATGCCCCTCTATTTGCTTTATGGTATGGCACCGTGGTACCTGTTTCAAATTTTGAGAACGTATACTCCAAATCGAAATTTATGTTCTGAATTAACTATGAGACTAATTGAGGAGAAGAATCATGAAGAACATTACAAAAAAACAGTATGGGGCTCATAATGACAAAAATAAAAACAATTAAAAATTGGCCTAAATCAGTACTTGGATGATCAAAAAGACAGATCGTCCAAATATTGATAATCAAAGCTGGTTTTAGACATATCTAAAACCAGCTTAGGCCTTTGCACTGCCTCTGAACGCCTAGAGCAGGGGTGTCAAAAGTCCCTCATTGAGGGCCGCAATCCAGTTGGGTTTTCAGGATTTCCCCAATGAATATGCATGAGGTTTATTTGCAAGCACTGCTTACATTGTATGCTAATAGATCTCATACATATTCATTGGGGAAATCCTGATAACCCGACTGGATTGCGGCCCTTGAGGAGGGACTTTGACACCCCTAGTCTAGAGAGGAGGTGAAAGGGCGGGAGTTGGGCCAGCCTAGACTTAGTTGTACAGTAAGTATAACCAAAAGTTTAACAAGGTTACCCAATCGGAACTTATACGTTTTTACTTAGACCAAGTCAAAAGGTATAAGTTCCGAATAGGGGCCTGCTGAGCTGATTGCGACTGCCGCGATCAGTTCAGCAGCCGCAGCAATCTGCCCACCCCCCACCGCAATGATCGCGGCAGGAGATTGTTAAAATGATGGTTCTACTAGGATGCTTTTGAAACCTAATCATCAGTCTCTTTTGATCCCATTCGTTGCTTAAACTCACATGTACTCTATCTTTAGGCTCAAAGAAATTGAAAGAAAAAAAAAAGTTCTTAATTTTCTATTCCATTTTATCATTACTTTTAAAATTTCTTACCCTCCTTCTGTACTTTCCTTTCATGTGTCCTTTACTATGCTTATTGTAGTTCTCCCTACTTCCCTTATGTATTGATACGTCATGTTCGTGTGTGTCAGTAAGACCCTGTTTTTAATTGTAAATTGCTTTGAATTAATGATATTGCGATACATCAAAATTTTAATAAAACTTGAAACTTGATGCCTAATCTCTCCTGCTGCGATTCCCTTCCCCCCCCCCTGAACTGCCTTGAACCGCATCAGGAGAGATGCCCAATATCTCCTACTGGCACCCCAACCCTCCCAACAATACCAGCAGGAGGGAGCCCAAGCCCTCCTGCCGAGGTGCAGGCCTCCACCCCCTGAACCTCCTCCTTAACAATACCGGCAGGAGGGAGCCAAAGCCCTCCTGCCAGAAGGCAACTCCCCCACTCCCCTCAAATACGGGCAGGAGGGTCCCAGGCCCTCCTGCCCATGGCGCAACCCCCCTGATCGAACCTCCGATCACCCCCCAAACCACACCCCTTATCCCCCCAACTTACTGTAAGGTTGGGCGGACAAGTCCAAAGCCCGGCCAGCAGGCCCGCCATACTCTGAATGGAGGGCCTAGTGCCTGATTGGGTCAGGTGTCTAAGGCTCCACCTATAGGAGGGGCCATAGATGCCTGGGCCAACCAGAATTGGCCCAGTTGTCTTAGGCTCCCTACTGTGGGTGGGACCTTAGGCACATGGAATGGGTTGGCCCCATGTGCCTAAGGCGTCACCCATAGGAGTGGCCTAAGGAAACTGGGCCAATTCTGGTTGGCCCAGGTGCCTAAGGCCCCTCCTATGAGATGGCGGGCCTGCTGGCCGGGCTTGGGACCCATCCAGCTGGCCAACCTTAAAGTAGGTTGGATGTCGGGGTTAGGGGGCAATTCGGGGGGGTGTCGCGGGTGGTGCACTGTGGGCAGAAGGGCTTGGGATCCATCCTGCCCGTATTTGAGGGGGGTTGGGGGGTCACCTTCTGGCAGGAAGGCTTGGGTTCCCTTTGTTATTTTGTTATTTTTTTTTGTATGTAATAACTGTTACCCGCTTAATTAATAAGCGGGATAGAAATTTTTAAAATAAATAATGTGAGCAAGTGCAAAGTGATGCTTGTGTGAAAGAGGAACCTGAACTCTAGCTATATGATGCTAGGTTCTATGTTAGGAGTCACTGCCCAGGTAAAGGATCTAGGTGTTATTGTTGAGGATATGTTGAAACCTTCAGCTCAATATGTGGTGGCGGCAGCAGCTAAGAAAGCAAATAGAATGTTAGGAATAATCAGGAAAGGAATGGAAAACAAAGATGAATATGTTATAATGCCCTTGTATCACTCTATGTATGGTACGGCTGCAACTTAAATACTGTGTGCAGTTCTGGTCACCGTTTCTCAAAAAAGATATAGTGGAATTAGAAAAGATACATAGAAGTTCGACGAAAATGATAAAAGTGATGGGACGCCTTCCCTATGAGGAAAAGCTACAGTGGCTAAGGCTGTTCAGCTTGGAAAAGAGACGGCTCAGAGGTGATATGATAGAGACCTATAAAATACTGAGTGGAGTGGAAAGGGTAGATGTGAAATGCTTGGTCACTCTTTCCAAAAATACTAGGATGAAGCTACTAAGTAGTAGATTTAAAATAAACTGGAGAACATATTTCTTCACACAACATGTAATTAAACTGGAATTCATTGCCGGAGAATGTGGTGAAATCAGTTAGCTTGGCAGGGTTTAAAAAAGGTTTGGATAATTTCCTAAAAGAGAAGCCCATAGGCCATTATTGAGATGGCTTGAGGAAATCCACTGCCTATTCCTAGGATAAGCAGCATGAAATCTATTTTATTACTTGGGATCCAGCTTGGTACTTGGGACCTGGGTTGGACACTGTTGGAAACAGGATACTGGGCTTGATGGACCTTTGATCTGTCCCAGTATGGTAATTCCAATGTTCTTAAGTAAAAGGTCATCAATCTTCAGATTTATACTTAATTTAGAAACAGAATTTTGTTTTAAGAAGTCCTATATTTACTTACATTGCAGCAGCAACTTAGCTAATACTCTCAGGAAATTCTAGAGCTTTTTCTTGCCATTTAGATGTATCTGTAATTTTATACTTCATTGTATTGTGGCTGAAAGCAAAGAGCTGGAACTTTGTCCTAAGGTGGAGCAGCAGGTTTCAGTATTGTAAATTTAAAAAAAGATGTGGAGGGGCATAATAATAAAAAAACAACAACATCTAAGTCCCCTTTTGGCCTAAGGTCTTAAACATTGAAAGTAGAAGCAGGGAAAATGTCCATTATAAAAAAAAAAAGCGTCCAAAAGGAGGGTTTTTAAAATAATGGCCTGCCTCTACGTTCATCAGTTTAAACGCCCAACCGGAATAGGCCTAGTAGGCTTAGGCCCCTCCTGTGGGTGGGACCTTAGGCACATGGGCCTAAGCCTACTGGGCCTATTCCAGTTGGCCCAGGCGTCTCAGGCCCCACCTGTGGGCGGGATTTGAGCCGCCTGAGCCAATCCGGTCCTAAGACCAGCCATTCAACGGATGGCTGGCCTGTCGGACGGACGGGATTGGCATCCGTCCGTCCGACCAACATTACTGAAGGTACGCGGAGGGGGGGTGGTGGTGGTGGTGGGTGGGTCACGGGTCAGCAGGGGGGACAATTGGAGTTCCGGGGGGCCCCTTGCATCGAGGGCAGAAGGGCTTGGGCTCCCTCCTGCCCCGATCCTGTCGGGGAGTTCGGGGCTGCCCGGGGCAAGAGGGCTTGGGCTTCCTCTTGCCCCGATCTCCATTGGGGGTTCGGGGGTGCCACGGGGCAGGAGGGCTTGGGCTCCCTCCTGCCCTGATCGTTGTCAGGGGAGGGGAAGGGTGGATCGTGGCAGGGGAGATGAGCCATCTCTCCCCTGCCGCGATCGTTGCTGTAGGGGGTAGGCAGGTTGCTGGGGCCGCTGAGCTGATCACAGCAGCCACGATCAGCTCAGCGGCCCCTTTTCGGCACTTATACCTGTTTTGATTTTGTCTAAGTCAAAATGTATAAGTGCCAACTAGGCAACCTGCCTAAAGTTTTGGTTATACCACTACACGCCTAGGTCTAGGTCGGCCCACCTCCAGCCCACCACTCGCCCTATCCCCTCCTCTAAAAACACCTCTTTTCTCTCTGTGCATTTAGAGGCAGGGGAAAGGCCTAAGCTGGTTTTAGATACGTCTAAAACCAGCTTTGATTATGGGTACTTGGACGATCAGGCTTTTTGATCGTCCAAGTACCCACGAAGGCCACTTTTTAGACCTTTTTTTTAATTATTATGAGCTCCAAAGTGTTTAAAAAGATTAAAAGTGTCGTAAATTTAAAAAGTTATAATACTTCAATTTGCAATTGAGACAGTATAAGTGTCAGAATAGCATGCTGTTTCTTTTAGGACTGTAATTTCCCAACAGAAAGCTTCTATCACTTTTAAAGAACCTGTAATCCCTCTGACTCTTGGTGAGAGTTGCTTTCACTTCTATTGAGCCTTGTCCAAACACTAAAAGATCTTTGTAATCTATTCCTTGATTGTCACACAAACAAGCACATTTGTTGTGTTACTGAAACCTTGCTTCGACCAGGAGACATAGCTCTACTGCAGGAAGCTTCTCCACCTGGTTTTTCATTTCTGCATGTTAAAAAGAAGAATAAATGGGAAGGTGGAGTTGCCATTTTTTTCTCTACCAGTTTAAAAATTTATCAAGCTCCATCCGTTTGATGTCTTCTTCCGCCATCCTTTTGATTGCCTTAGCTCCTCTGATTTCCCTCCTGCTGTTTCTCTACCCATTGAAACTGCTCTATATTAGTGAACTTCAAGTGCTTGTTTTGGATCCTCCTTATATAACGTTCTACACATCTCAAATTCCTCATGAAAATTGTCTCGGTATATAGTATATAGTTCTACCTGTCTTCTTTCCAAGACCACATTCTCACCCTGGAGAAGTTGCACTCCACATATTGGACTGCAAACATGCACTGGCTTACTACCTGGCAGTGGTGTACCTAGTGCACCTGGGGTCCATCATTTTTTAACACCTCCCTTCTTATATGAAATTTTTTTTAGTAATATTCCAGGAGTCATGCAACAAGGGTGTATCTAGAAACAGGCAAGCAACTTAAACATTGCAGGGAGCACTACAGCATCATTACATCCACTGTAAAACTAAACAAGTCAGATCATTATAGATCGATCTGCACAGTCATTGCTAACAGAAAACCATGTTTTTTCACACACACAGAATAAAAATAACCACAAAATTAAATAGAAATATATAGACAAAAATTAAACTGAACTAGCAAGAAGCCAGATTCTGCATACAATGCAACATCATAGAAATAGAAACAGCGATGCATGTCCCCTAGTACTGTACAAATACCAATCACTGGTTTAAAATTAACAAATAGAAATAAAAGTGGAAAATAAGATAACACTATTTTATTGGACTAATACATTTTTCAATTACAATAGATACTGCTGTTACAGTATCCTGTCCTGACCTGAGGAAGGGGGTTTTGGCCTTTGAAAGTTAGTCAAAAATGTATTAAAGTTAGTCCAATAAAATATCACCTTATTCCCATGTTCTAATTATAAACATTTATTAAAACATCTACTTTATCCTAAAGCAAGAAAAAAAAAGATTTTTTTTAAAAAAATCTTTGTCATCTCTGATTTCTGCTTTCCTCATGTTCTATTCACTCTCATCCTTCCTTCCATCATTTGCTCTCTTTGCCCTTCCTACCCCCCTCCCTCCCCTCCTTTTGTACAGCATCTGCCCTCTTTCTCCTTTCCATCCACTGACTGTCCTTGTTCTGTGCCCCTTCCATCTAGCATCTCATCTACCTTTGTTGACTGGGTATTTTTTTTCTTCCTTTTCGGGCAGCCCCAGCCTTTTTTTATCACTTTCCTTTTTGTCTTTCTTTATCAGGTTTGCCTTTCCATTCCTTTGCTTCATTTTTCTGCCACTAATCTTTCCTTTTTATGTTTTTTCCCACTTTTCTTTGTGTTTATATCTGCTATTTTAATTTTTTTCTGCCATTCTTCTTTCATCCTCTAGTCTTTAGTCCACTTTTCATCTCTCATCTACCCACCAGCTATTCCCATCTCTCTTTTTCCACTCTCCAGCACTCCTGTTGCTGCCATTCTCTCTCTCTCTCTCCTTCTCCAGTTTCCTATCACCCCCTCTCTAGTCCTGCATTTCTATTCTCTGTACTCATCCTCCAGTGCCTCTCATTTCCTCACCACTGAATCATCCTGTCCTAGTCATCTTCTGCTGCTATCCTTTTCCCTTACCCTTAGTCCTTTTCTCTTCTTCCTTATCCTTGCCCCTAGTCATTTTCTCTTTTCTGCTGTTCCCCCCACCTCCTAGGCCCATCCATCTTCTACTCTGCCCCCCCAGACCATTCATCTTCTACTTTGTTCCCCAATCCTTGAGTGACATCCATCTTCTGTTATTTTTCTCTCTCCACGTCCACCATCATTCCCTCATCATTCATTCCCTCATCATTCCTAACTTTCCTTTCCAGCCTCTCCCACATGTTTTTGTCCCTGTTCCCTCTCCAAGGACTTTGCATGCCTGCCACGTTCTGTTTTATTCATGTACATACTTGTGCAAATTTTTACTGAAATTTAATATTTTAAATAAACATATGTGTCCACAAAGCGGTTTGACCAGTGTCCCTTCCCCACTTCCTTCTCTGTTCTCATAGTTTGCCCGTGGGGTTGCGTTTTTTCCTTTGTATTGTACAATACCCTCCCCATGTTCAACATCTGTGTCCTCATCCCCACCCGTATCATCTTCCATCTTCTCCCTGGGAACGAGAAACGGTGAGCAACATTAGCTTTAAATGGGGATCTCGTTCCCCTCCTGAATCTGTCAATTGCTTGTTGTCCCTCTTTCCTTTCACCTGCACTAAGCTCATACATTCTCACCCCCACCCAAGGGCCAGAATCTCTCTCCCCTACCCCCTCCTTTCCTTTCTCTGGCGTTCCCCTCATCTGATCTCCCCACACTCATGTTCGCTCTCTTTCTCTGCCACCCCTCTTCTCCCTGAAAACTTGCATTTTATCATGGACAGCATTTCAGAACTCATTATTCTTGCTGGCATTGGGCCTTCCACTCTGCCGGTCCCACCTACTTCCTGCCTCCTCAAAGGCAGGACCGGCAGAGTGGAAGACTCGACATCGGCACTCAGCAGAGGAGTGAATTGTGAACGCTTCTGGAAGAAGTTCCCTGATGATGCCAGCCCTGAAAGCATCCATTTAAGACCTGCACTCGGGGCGGTCCGCCTCCACCCTCCCTTAGTACGCCACTGTTACCTGGATTGAACCAAGTCTCGACTGTTCATGTCTTTTGATCCTAACAAACTTGGATGTCCTATCACCAAAAGAACTATCGCTACATGGCTGGCGGACCGTATCAATTTTTGTTATGCTCAGGCTGGGCTTGTTTTGGAAGGTTGTGTCAAAGAACATAAGAGCAATGGCAACCTGAGTACATCTGTAAATCAACCACTTGATCCTCAGTTCATACCTTCACATTCCACTACTGTTTGGAGAATCACTCCAGAAGAGATAGTCAGTTTGACCAAGCAGTTCTACAAAATGTGTTCTCGGTTTAGATGCCAACTACCCTCCAACCCTTTACATTTTAGTTAGGGAGTCTCACATTTGAGAATATACTGCCTGCTTGTCCTGGGATAAAGCACAGTTACTTACCTGTAACAGGTGTTATCTAGGGACAGCAGACAAATATTCTCACAACCCTCCCACCTCCCCTAGTTGACTTCTTAGCCTTTATACTGAACAGACGGTCCTGCGAGTTGACATTGGGCAGGAAGACACTGGTGCATGAGCAGTACAAGCAGTCTCAAGATCCTCAAAAGATTAAAGTGACGATACACTTTTTTATAATGTGTATACCTGGCAACATGGATGTTGTCACCCATATGTAAGAATATCTGCCTGCTGACCCTGGATAATACCTGTTACAGGTAAGAAACTGTGCTTTATACCAAGGACTGAATACTTTAGTATCTAAATTAATAAATAATGAAAACCTTATAAAAATATCGACAATTTATTGATCAAATCCTTTTGGTACCACTGTATCATATTTAAAAATCAATTTTTGTTCCATCTGTAATAATTGTTTCTTTATATTTCCTCCTCTCCAATTGGACTGTGCCTTATACAGTACTGCACAATTCTTCAAATCTGTGGGGTATGTTTTTTTAGGGCAGAACATTTAATTTGTTAATACGGTAATTAGCGTGTTAATTGTTTAAAGCCATTAAATAATTTTAACATGATTAACACGGGCCTTGATGCTCGAAGCTCCTACACCAGAAGTAAAAAAGACCATGGTGGGATTGATTTTATTTACTAGCAATACTCAGCACAATAACATGCAAATTATATACACACTATTGTGCAGAGAATTGCAGGAAAAGGGGGGAGGAACTGTGGTTGGTGCTTGCTCAAAAGAGCAATCACTAGGCACAGCTTCTCCTCCTACTCCCCACCTCTACTGTCAAAAAAAATACCCTGCCATTGCTGCTTTCCCTGCCAGCTGAGCAGATTGCGGCATGGGGAGCCCCAATCAGCTGAGCTAACAGGACTTCCTGAAGCCAGCTGATAATGGATTCTCCTGTTGCGATCAGCTCAGCTGGCAGGGAGAGCCCCCAATTCATCCATCCCACCCTGAGCCCTCCAGATAACCCCCTCACCATGCCCAGCCCCCGAACCCCCCAACCAGGCTGAGCCCCCTGACAACCCCCACTTTTAAATTGAATGGGCAAGAGGGATATCCACTCTCTCCTGCTTCAGGGATCACCCCAAAAAACCCTCACCTTTAAATTGAATTAGCAGAAGGGATGCCCACTCCTTCATGCTTCAAGAACCCCCAATCTGGCCACACGACCCCCCAACTCATCCCCAATACATTTTTTAGAAGACTTGGCTGGAGTGGACTAGCAGACCCACCTCTTCAAAATGGTGGGCCTTTACCTTCCCAGTGCATCCTGGGATGTACTGGGAGGGCCCTAAGGACCTGATTAGCTCTGGCACTTAAGGCCTCTCCCCTGGGAGGAGACTTAGGTATCCAAGCCAATCAGGAACTTAGACCCATGCTCTGTGCATCCTTGGCAGGAGGAGAGGAATTTGGGGTCCCCTCCTTAATTTCTGCTCTGAGCCCCAATAGATCTAACACCAGCCCTGCTTAACAGTCTTGACCACCCTTCACCTTTGAACAGCTGGTCTCTCTCCATCCAGAGATATGCTAGTGCTGTTGCTGGTACCATTGCCCCCCAATTCCCCAGCAAGCTGCTGTTCCACTGCTCCCATCACCCACAGCAAGCTGTAGGTGCCGTTGACCCCCATCCCCCTGGCGATCCTGCTGATGCCACACAGGACTGTGCTGAAAGCACAGGGAGCAGAACCAGAGTCAGGAGATGAAAAGATTAGCAAAAAAATCACATGACAACAAAGATAAGATAAATGATTTTATTTTTAGTTTAATTGAAATATGTCAATTTTGAGAATTTACATAATTGTGTAATTAAATTTTTAATCCACGTAAATATACATGTCAGTTTTGTTATGTGTTCTTTTTTGTAACGCCATTAATTTAAGTTGTATCTTTCTTTTTAATTGTACTGTCATAAGTGTATTTATTTTTTATTTGTTTCCCCCGTTTTTATGTATAAATCACTTAGAAATTGTATAAGTGATAGCATCAAATTTTAATAAAAACTTGATTATTTTGCTCTGTGCTTTGATAAGTTTGGGGAGACAAACTCAATTGTAGGTTCCCTTCTATAGACAGTTTAGATCTTAAAAGAGCAAACTTTACTTAGGTAGTCTCCATAGGATAATAGCTGCTAGAGATAGTTTCTGGCAGGTAGAGCAGGGTCTGGCTTAGTCTCCATTCCCTCCCACTCTCCCCTCTCCCACCCATCCCTAGCTCATTTCTATACTTATAGTCTTAATTTATTGTCAATTATTCTAATTAGGCCAACAGGAGAACTCTTTAGATTTCATTGCCTGCAAAGAATCAAACAGTAAATAAGCATACAATATAACCCTAAGACTATCTAAGAAACAAACACTAAATAAAGCATGTAATAAAATCCTAAGGCTCTCTATACTAGTCTACTATATTCCTAGTAGCTTAATGAGGTTAATTAATTAATCAATCAATCACCTCAATAACAAAATGCAGACAGTAGTCCAGCAGCAAGAGGGTTGCTATCCAGTCTTTTGCACTGAGTGTCACATGTATGATTTTCTCCCAGTTGGCAAGAAGTTATATGTGTGTGCTCGCTGCAAAGAGCTCCTAGCTCTCAGAAAACGAGTCCATTTCCTTGAGACTAGCGTAGCAGTCTTGGAGGAGCTGAGGGAGAAAGAGAGGTAAATAGAGTAGACCTACAGAGATGTTGTAGAGAAGCTCCACCTCCAGTCTGGTAGCCTCGGTGCTGCCTTGGAGGAGAGAGGTCTCCTAGAAGAGCATCACCCTAGTGAAGTAGGAAATACCGTATTTTTCGCTCCATAAGATGCACTTTTTCCCCCCAGAAAAGTGGGTGGAAAAAAGGATGCGTCCTATGGAGCGAATACCCAAATCCCCCCGCCCCATTACCTGGCAGGACCGCCGCCCACCCCTCGCCCACTGCCGCCGCTGCTGGTTGTTCTCTGCCACCAAAAGTAGAAGGGAAAGGCCAGGCAGGTGCACCGATTGCATGCTGCCGGCCCAGAAGCCTTACCCCCGATGTCAATTCTGACGTCGGCGAGAAGGTCCGGGTCAGAATTGACATCGGGAGTAAGTCTTCTGGGCCAGCGGTGCGCAATCATCACTGCACCCGCCTGGCCCTTCCCACCAATTCTTTCCGTTTCAGGTGCCACGCTGCTGAGCCAGGTGTCTGCTCCCCTCCTCCCCCCCCTCCCCCCCGCTGCTGCTGCTGCTTCGTCGACATGTCCTCACAGCAGCAGCAGCAGGAGGTAATTAAATCCAGCGGGCAGGCAGGCAGGATTGGGGGAGGGGCAGAAGAGGACAGAGGCTGGAAGGCAGTGAGGGGAACAGGAGGGAGGGAAGAAGGGACAATTGTTGGGCCTGAGGAAGGAAAGAAAGAAATCACCAGACAACAGGGGGGGGGGGGGGTGAGGAAGAGGACAAAGGCTGGAAGGCATTGAGGGCCTGAGTTTGGGGGAGGGAAGAGGACAAAAGCTGTAAGGCAGTGAGGGGAACATAGGAGGGAGGAAGGGACAATTGTTGGGCCTGAGGAAGGAAAGAAAGAAATCACCAAACAACGGGAGGTGTGTGTGTGTGGGGGGGAGAGTACAAAGTCTGGAAGGCATTGAGAGGGACATAGGAAGGAAGGTGGGAGGGAGGAAGGGACAATTGTTGGGCCTGAAGAAGGAAAGAAAGAAATCACCAGACAACAGGGAGGAGGAAGAGGACAAAGGCTGGAAGGCATTGAGGGGAACATAGGAAGGAGGGAGGGAGGAAGGGACAATTATTGGGCCTGAAGAAGGAAAGAAAGAAATCACTAGACAATAAAGGTAGGAAAAATGATTTTATTTTCAATTTAGTGATAAAAATGGTTTGAGAATTTATATCTGCTGTCTATATTTTGCACTATATTTGTCTATTTTTCTATGGTTGTTACTGAGGTGACATTGCATATTTTAAAAAGTCATCTGCCTTGACATCTGTGCCCTGTTCCTGCCTGCCCTATGCCCTGTCCCTGCCCGCCCTGTCCCGGCCTACCACTAGACCACCAGAGGGAGGACAGGGTACATTGCCTGGCAGGGAAGGGAGACAGGGTGCAGAGCCTGGCAAGGAGTGTGGGGTTGGGTGCAGAGCCTGGCAGGGAGAATTATGTTCAGAATGTTTTTTTCTTGTTTTCCTCCTCTAAATCTAGAGTGTATCTTAAGGTCAGGTACGTCTTATGGAGCAAAAAGTATGGTAATTCTGTAGCTAGGACCTGCCCAATATCCTCTCGCACCAAGGATGTGTCTCCAGGGTCTTCTGCCCAGGAGGGAAAAGTTAGGGCAGCAGTTGTAGTTGGTGATTCAATCATTAGGCATGTAGATAGCTGGGTGGCTGGTGGGCATGAGGATCGCCTGGTCACTTGCCTGCCTGGTGCGAAGGTGGCAGACCTCAAGCGTCACATAGATAGGATTTTAGATAGTGCTTGGAAGGAGCCAGCTGTCCTGATACATGTATGTACCAATGACATAGGAAATGTGGGAGGGAAGTTCTGGAAGCCAAATTTAGGCTCCAGGGTAACATTTTCAGAAATGCTCCCAGTTCCACGCGCAGGACCCAAGAGGTAGGCAGAATTCCAAAGTCTCAATGCATGGTTGAGACGATGGTGCAGGGATGAGGGATTTAAAGATTTTTTAAGAACTGGGCAATTATCTGGGAAAGGGGAAGCTTGTTTCGAAAGGATGGTCTCCACCTTACCGGGATGGAACCATGCTGCTGGTGCTAACATTTAAAAAGGAGATAGAGCAGCTTTTAAACTGAGATGTGAAGGAAAGCCAACAGTTGCCCGGGACTGGTTTGGTGTGAGGTATCCTTGGAGGATACTATTGAAATAGGATATTTAGGGCATCCCAGTAGAAAGATTCTAATAACGGTGAAAGAAAGCCAGGAGGGTTTAAGAGGAAGGCAAAGTAAAAGACTCAAATTTTCCCTGTCTTCAGCTTGTAGCTGCAAGGAAAAAATACAATTTGAAGTGTCTGTATACAAATGCTAGAAGCCTAAAAACTAAAATAGGAGAGTTAGAGTACATAGCACTGAATGATGAGATAGATATAATAGGCATCTTGGAGACCTGGTGGAAGGAGGCCAATCAATGGGACACTGCATTACAGAGTACAAATTATATTGCAAGGATAGAGTAGATCAAATTGGAGGGGGGGGGGGGCTGCACTATATGTTAATGAGGGATTTGAACCAAATAAAATAAACATTCTGCATGACATAGATAGTGTGGAATTCATATGAGCAGATGAAGAAATGTTTTCATAGATTAGGAAAGCTGGAGAATTGTGCAACAGTATAATAATGGGTGATTTTAATTACCATTATAATAGTTGGAAGAAGCATGTTAAACACTATAATTTAGAAAATAGCCTGCTCCAAAAATAACTTGCAACATGTCATCTAGAAAACAAAATACCAATATAGGAATAAAAGGAGTGGAGAAAAACCTCAGTTATACTTCATGAGTTTTAGGAAAAAACCTCCACTCTAACTCTAATCGTAACTTCCCCCGAAGGGGCACTGTTACTTCAAAATGATTCCAATAAGGCAGTTTGAATGAAATACTGCTTCAAAAAACTGTTCAAACATGTTCAAAAAAATTCTCTCTATAAAGGCATTTCTCAAAAGGAACTAAGGAGGCTACAAATAGTACAAAACATTGCAATAACAATCATTACCAACTCAAAAAAGTACGACTACGTTACACTACTACTAAAAACAGCATATTGGCTTCCAATCCAACATAGAATTTCCTATAAATTAATTCTTTTAAAGTTCAAAATTAGACAGTCAAAATTGCCAACTTTCTTGGATACGTTCCTTATTCCACATTCTACATCTAGAACTCTAAGATCTACAAATCAACACCTTCTTACAATCCCCTCTTTAAGGGTAATTAATACAAGGAAAAATGAAATATTTTCGGTTACAGCCCCCCAACAATGGAATCATTTACCTATTCAACACTGTTTGTCCTGTGCGCAAGACATTCTTATGGTGCTGGGTAGGATATTGGAAGCGCCGTAATCTATAGTCCCTTATCTGTCGCTCCAGGGCCAAAATCTTAGCAGCCTGTATTTTCTTTTTACGGCTACTATACGTATGAATGGACCCCGCAGCACCACGTTTGCCATTTCTCAAAAAACAATGCCATCGTTCATATGTGCTCCATTAAACTCTAAGAATTCCCGCCATTGTGTCACTAAATAGGGCTTAAAGTCAGGGTCATGGTATAATGCTACAGGAAATCGCCAGCGCCCCCCACCCTTAATAGAGCCATCCCCTATGCCTACATCTATCCATATGGGGGAATGATCAGAGACAGCCAGTACTCCAATTTCTGCCTTATGTACAGCATAGAAGGAAGAGCAAGAAAGGAAAATGTAGTCAATTCTGGAGGAGATATGATGAACCTTAGATATATGCATATAGTCCCTCTTCCCAGGATGAAGGGTTCTCCACTCATCCAATAGATCAAGAGTGCAGAGCCAGTCATTCAAACCATTATCAGATTTTCTAGAGCGAACAGGGGAGCCCCTGGAGTAGTCTAACTCTGCATCCAAGACTGAATTAAAGTCACGCAGAAAAATTTTATGATCTATGGCAACATCAAAGAGGCTAGAAGTCATCTGACTATGGCGGTATAGAAAAATAAAGTTATTATTATTATTATTATTGAGGCTATTGAGGAGGGAGAGTCACGGAGCTCAGGAGAAACATGTCTTCCCTGCTCACAGCATGGCCATGCCCCCTCGCAATGACTGAATTTAAAGTTTACTGCCCCAAAACCTAATAGGCCTTAAAAATTGGAATGTAGGATCCTTTTATACAACCCAAAATGTGTCCTACATTCTGGATCCTATTAATTAAAATGTCCTAGAGGCCTCATGTGTTTGATAATTGTAAGCAAGCAGAAGGAGAGTACCCTGGAAAGTGGAAGGTGCAATCAGGAGAATGCCCATAGGAACTTGGCTAGCATTGGACTGTATTCCTGAGAAAGAACCATATCCTAGAGAAGCCATGATAGTTTATAAGGTCAGAATCCAGGTAGAACTAAAGGGATAAAAGTGTTAATCCCTTCAGGGTAAAATCTGGGTTGTATTAATTAAAGTGTCGTACATTCCAGTTCTTAAATAAGGCCTGTTATGAGAGTGTCCTACATTCTGGGTCATATTATTTAAAAACTAATAAAGTTCTTATGGCCTATTTTGGTAGCTAATTTTAAACAAGAAGGAGGGTATCCTCCATAGGGTAGGAGGAGTCAGCTTGCAGTCCTGAGAAAGAGGAAGAGCCACAACCTAGAGAAGCTACAGCAGCCTAGGAGACCAGAACCCAGGTAGGGCTTCAATGAGAGTCTCAGGAGGAAGAGGGTCCTGGAAATAGCTAGGTTCAGTTAAATCCTTTTTGTGCAGCATTATGGAAGTATTTAAGTACCTGTCAGAGTAAGGCTGCAAAGGTGCAGTGGTTTGGAAATGTCTGTTAAAGGGGGAGGAAAACACCTTCTGTTATGGGGAAAGGTAGGATAAAAGGTTAGTTCATGGGTGGGCAACCTCTGTCTTCAAGGGTTGTAACACAGTTTACAGGATTTCCCCAATGAAATACAATCAGTGCATGCAAATGGATCTCTTGCATATTCATTGAGGAAATTCTGAAAAATTGACTGAGTTGCAGCCCTTGAGAACTGTCCTGGGTTAATTGTTTGTTAAGGTGCTTTTTAGGCGTTTGGTTAAAGTAAACCGGAAGCAAGGTGCTGTTTTAAAAGATTGTTGGTTAGAGGGGAAGGACCACCATATAGTCTCATTCTGTTGCAAAAGAAATAAGTCTAGCAGCATTATAGAAATGACACGTAGTAGTAGAAATGTTTACAGGGGTTGTTAAGCTGTTTGTGAAAATACTTGTTAGAATACTGTATTTAAGGCTCCTACAGAACCTTGTGAGTGCTAAAGAAAAGAGGGTTTGTCTGAAAGGGGGAGGGGCACAAGGACCTCAGTTATATTGTGTTGCAAGCAGGGCTGGATTAAAGGATAGGCCCAGTAGGCATGGACCTAGGGCCCAAAAGGGTCAGTGGGGCCTGCCGGTGCGTTTTTTTAGGGTCTCACCCTTGCTGGATTCGCAGGTGGCAGCAGCAGCGTCATTGTCCCTGTCGTCCCCCGCCGACCTGACCCTCCTATCTCCCCCTCACTCCCATGCGAACTGCGCCGACCCTCCTACCGCAAGATCGACCTACAAACCTCCCTCCAGCAGCATCGGCAACCGCAGCACTCTAAACAGGCTGCTTCGGGGCTTTATCCTGCCGGTGATTCCCTCTGCCGCGTCACTGATGATGTCATCAATGATGCAGCAAAGGGAATCACCGGCAGGAGAAATCTGCAAAGCAGCCTATTTAGAGTGCTGCGGCTGCCAATGCTGTTGGAGGGAGGTTTGTAAGTCGGATGTTCAAGTTCAAGTTCAAGTTCATTTTATTTGATAAATCGCCTATTTAAAACATTCTAAGCGATGTCTCGCAGTGGGAGGTTCGGTAGAGTTCGCATGGGAGGGAGGGAGAGATAGGAGGGTCAGGTCAGGCGGAGGGGAGAGAAGCTGTCTGCCCCAGGTGCTCAGCCTGGCATCATGAACTTCTTTGGCTAGCAACAGCATTTACAATTTGCTCCTGTTGCCGGCTTCAACCCTTCCTCTCTGTCGGGTCCTGCCTACTTCCTGCCTTCCATGAAGGCAGGAGAGGACAGAGAAGAAGGCCCGAAGCTAGCAACAGCAGCAAATTGTGAATGCTGCTGCTGCCCGAAGAAATTCATTTTGCCAGGCCTTGGGTGACAGAAAGAGGAAAGGGAGCAGAGGGGGAGAGAACTGCTGCACCCAAATGAAGGGAGAAAGAGAGGGAGAAGGTAGATGAGGGAGGGAATGAAAGGAGATGCCAGGGCATGGAGGGACGAGAGGGAGGGAGGAAGAGATGCCAGGGCATAGAGGGAAGAGAAGGAAGGAGATAGAAAGAGATGCCAAGGCATGGAGGGAAGGAGGAAGAGATGCCAGACCAAGGGAAAAGGAAGGTGGAAAGGAAGGAGGAGATGTCAGAGAATCAGGGAAGGGAAGATACCAGACCGTGGGGTGGGAAGGAAAGAAAGGAGAAGAGAGAGATGCCAGAACATGGGGGTGGTGGTGACAGAGAAAAATGGAGAGGTGGCAGAGCTGAAATCAATCATGTACAAAGGAGCATAAAAAGAGGGAAGATGCCATATGGAATGGGGAGAGGGCGGACAGTGGATGGAAGGGGCTGATGCTGCATGGAAGACAGAGAGAGGACAGATTCTGGCTAGAAAGAAGAGAGTGAAGACAAGATGATTAAAGCAGAAACGACAAAAGGTAGAAAAAATATTTTTTGTTGTTTTAGAATAAAATAGTATTGTAGTTGTATTGATAAAACGTTTATAAGCAGAAAATAAGGTAATCTTTTTATTGGACTAATTTTAATACATTTTTTTTACTAACTTGTAGAGACCAAAACCCCCTTTCTCAGGTCAGGACAATATGAAAGAAATGCCCCCTCTTCAACAAAACTGCAATAGCAATTTTTAGCGCGGTGAGAGTTCCTATGAGCATTGGGAGCCGTGCGAGGCATTCAGCACGGCTCTCTGCGCTACAAACTGCTAGATCAGTTTAATAGAAGAGGGGGTTGATTTTCTGTTAGCGTTGACTAGCCTTATTTGGTGAAATGCAAAATATAAATAAAGCAGATGTAAATTTGAAGAAACTGACAATCACCACTTTACAAACTAACAAATAGAAATAAAACAAAAATTGAAAATAAGAATATACCATTTTATTGGACTAATCTATTTTTCAATTAACTTTCAGAGACCATAGCCTCCTTCAGGTCAATATAGTATATACTAGTGCTGCCCGATTTCTGATTCGAATCGATTCACCGATTCACTTTGGGTGAATCGATTCGAATCGATGTGTATTTTTTAAAAATCGGCATCTTCGATTCAGGGCTCAATCCTCCTCCCCGCGCCGCTAACCTAAAGCTGTCTCTCCGGCTCTTGGACAGTTTCTATCTCTGAGGCAGGAGACTGCAGTGTTCTCCCTAGCACTTTTTAGCTGGGCGCAAACATTTTTTAAAACCCCTCTCACCAACTGGGGGATTCCCCGGCCTGACTCTGCGATTTCACTAGCCCTTCCCCGGCCTAACTCGGCCCTTCCCCGGTCTGACTCGGCGATTTCAAACCCTCCCCGTAACACTAGCCTGAACTAGCAGCAGCACCGCTCTCATAGTAACATAGTAACATAGTAGATGATGGCAGATAAAGACCCGAATGGTCCATCCAGTCTGCCCAACTTGATTCAATTTAAATTTTTTTTTTTTTTCTTAGTTATTTCTGGGCAAGAATCCAAAGCTTTACCCTGTACTGTGCTTGGGTTCCAACTGCCGAAATCTCTGTTAAGACTTACTCCAGCCCATCTACACCCTCCCAGCCATTGAAGCCCTCCCCAGCCCATCCTCCACCAAACGGCCATATACAGACACAGACCGTGCAAGTCTGCCCAGTACTGGCCTTAGTTCAATATTTAATATTATTTTCTGATTCTAAATCCTCTGTGTTCATCACACGCACAGTTTTACTCTCCACCACCTCTCTCGGGAGCGCATTCCAGGCATCCACTACCCTCTCTGTAAAGTAGAATTTCCTAACATTGCCCCTGAATCTACCACCTCTCAACCTCAAATTATGACTTCTGGTTTTACCATTTTCCTTTCTCTGGAAAATATTTTGTTCTACGTTAATACCCTTCAAGTATTTGAATGTCTGAATCATATCTCCCCTGTCTCTCCTTTCCTCTAGGGTATACATATTCAGGGCTTCCAGTCTCTCCTCATACGTTTTCTGGCGCAAGCCTCCTATCATTTTTGTCGCCCTCCTCTGGACCGCCTCAAGTCTTCTTACGTCCTTCGCCAGATACGGTCTCCAAAACTGAACACAATACTCCAAGTGGGGCCTTACCAATGACCTGTACAGGGGCATCAACACCTTCTTCCTTCTACTGACTTTGCTTCTCTTTATACAGCCCAGCATCCTTCTGGCAGCAGCTACTGCCTTGTCACACTGTTTTTTCGCCTTTAGATCTTCGGACACTATAACCCCAAGGTCCCTCTCCCCGTCTGTGCATATCAGCTTCTCTCCTCCCAGCATATACGTTTATTATACAGTTTGATTAATCGCCTAATCTATATTCTAGGCGATATACAAAATAGTACGAATATTTAAAAACATAGGTAAATTATTACATAGACAAACAATATTTCAAAAACAAACAACTATGAAAAAAAAACAAAAAAACAATATAGAAACAATAGGAAAATTCTTTAAAGGTTACAATCTGTATCAAGTTCAATAAATAAAGGTAACAACATTAGGAGGGAAGACGAACATAAAAAGAAGGAAATATAAGATAAAGAGGGATTGTAGAATCATTTATTCACTAAAAGCATCATTAAAAAGGAAACTTTTAAGCTTAGTCTTGAATTTGTCTAAGTTCTTTTCTTCTCTTATATAAAGTGGGAGATCATTCCAAGACTGGGGGGCAGTCACTGAAAAAATAGTAAGACGTCTCGTATTAATGACTCTCAATGAGGGAATGGCCAATAAATGTTGATCCTGAGATCTCAGTGTTCTAGAAGTAGTGTAAGGAATTAAAACTCTAAAAATGAAAGTGGGGGTTTGAAATATTAATGATTTAAAAGTAAGCATTACTCTGCATTTCTTTGCATTGAATTTTAGTTGCCAGGCATTAGACCATTCCTCTAATTTTTGCAGATCCTTTTTCATATTTTCCACTCCCTCTTCGGTGTCTACTCTGTTACAAATCTTGGTATCATCTGCAAAAAGGCACACTTTTCCTTCTACCTCTTCCGCAATGTCACTCACAAACATATTGAACAGGATTGGACCCAGCACCGATCCCTGAGGGACTCCACTACTCACCTTTCCTTCCTTTGAGCGACTTCCATTAACCACCACCGTCTGGCGTCTGTCCGACAGCCAGTTTCTGACCCAGTTCACCACTTTGGGTCCTAACTTCAGCCCTTCAAGTTTGTTCAACAGCCTCCTATGAGGAACTGTATCAAAGGCTTTGCTGAAATCCAAGTAAATTACGTCTAGCATATGTCCTCAATCCAGCTCTCTGGTCACCCAATCCAAAAATTCAATCAGGTTCGTTTGGCACGATTTACCTTTTGTAAAGCCATGTTGCCTCAGATCCTGTAACCCATTAGATTCACGGAAGTACACTATCCTTTCTTTCAGCAAAACTTCCATTATTTTACCAACAACTGAAGTAAGGCTCACCGGCCTGTAGCTTCCTGCTTCATCCCTGTGACCACTTTTATGAATAGGGACCACATCCGTTCTCCTCCAATCCCCAGGAATCACTCCCGTCTCCAGAGATTTGTTGAACAAGTCTTTAATAGGACTCGCCAGAACCTCTCTGAGCTCCCTTAGTATCCTGGGATGGATACTTATTATAGTTTGCCTGACTGCTACCGTAGCTTTAGCGAGTCAATTCCCTCCAGCAGCCTCGGGGTCTCTGCTAGGCCGTCCCGCCTCCAAGGAAGAAGGAAGTTGCATCATCCGAGGTGGGGCGGCGTAGCAAAATCCCCGAGGCTGCAGAAGGGAATTGACTCGCTAAAGATACGGAAGCTGTCAGGCAAATTACAATAAGGAGAGAGCGGTGCTGCTGCTAGTCCATGGCAAGTTCTCATAGTTCATTCTAGGGCCTCCAAAGAGAACTAAGCTTGTTGTACAGCCTGAGAGCGGCTGAAACCCACTAAACAGAAATGAGAAGAAAGATCGGCCAGGCAGCTTGCCCCCTCCCTGCGGTTCCTGCTCACTTACTGAAAACCACTTTGCATCCTGGGCTTGTTCCAAACCACTGCGGAGAAGGGAGAGAGAGTACAGAAGATACTGTTTAGAAAAGAGAAAGCTGTGAAGAAAGAAAGGAGAGAAGATAGAATGAGGAGAAGAGGGAGCGTGGAAAGGAGTGAGAAGGGAGAGAGAGAGAATAGCAGAAAGGGGGGAGAATAAAGATGAAAAGACAGAAGGGAGAATGGAGAGAAGAGGGTGAAGAAAGGGGAGAGTGGAGAGAACAGGGAGGGAAAAGGAGAACATAAAGAGGAGAGAAGAGAAGGGAGAACAGAGAGGAACTCAAAATGCTGCTAATGGTCTAGTTAAACATTCTTTTAAAAGACATGAGAAGACAAAGAGTGACCCTGTCCCATTAGTGCTGCCCGATTCACGATTCGAATCACCGATTTACTTCTCGTGAATCGATTCGAATTGATTTACCAGGAGAAAAAAATCGGCCTCCCGATTCATTGACTGACCCTCCCCCCTAAAGCAGGAGCGGCAGCGCTGCCTCTTGCTGGCCTGCCGCTCCTGCTTTAGAGGGCGAGTGGGGAGTGTCAGTCAGGAAGTGGCTTACCCGCTGGCCTCCCACTACTGTGCTGTCCGTCTTCCCCACTGGCCTCCCGCAATCAATTCCCCTAATTTCAGCAGCTTCAATAAGGAGGGGCGGGACCGCAGCAGAGAGAAGATGCTCCGAAGCCGTATGGCAGCTTGCAAAGATCGCTAGCGCCAGCGATCTTATTGCAGGCTGCTGAAATTAGGAGAATTGATTCCGGAGGACAGAGGGAACACGCAGGCCTTATGAGGGTGTGTGTGTGTGCAGTCCAGGGGAGGTGCAGCCTTCTGTGGGGGTGTAGCCTTCGGGGGGGGGGGGGTAGGCCTGCAGGGGTGGGTTGTAGATCTTCAGGGGGGACATGCCTTCAGGAAGAGATGCAGGCCTTCAGGGGGGTACAGACCTTCAAAGTGGGGGACAGGCATGCAGGCAGGCCAGGGTGGGGGATGGGACAGGCCTTCAGGCGAGACAGGCAGTCAGACCTTCAGGGTGGGGGTTGGAACAGGCCTTCAGGGGGTACAGGCAGTCCTTCGGAGGGGATGCAGGCCTTCAAGGGGAGGGGGCAGGCCTTCAAGGGGAAACAGGCCTTCAGGGGGGACAGGCAGGTCTTTAGGGGTGGGGTGCAGGCCTTCAGGAGGAGGTGCAGGCCTTCAGGGGGGACAGACTAGGAGAGGGAGTCTCTGGTGTAGAAGTACATGGAGGGAGGGAGGGAGGGAGGGAAGAGGGGTCAAAGATACGTTCATATCTCAGACTTTGTGGAGGGAAGAAATAATGGGTCTGAAAATAGAGGAGAGGAAGAGAGATGATGGACAATGGGATTTAGGGAGGGAAGGAACAGAAAGGGAGAGAAGTTGGACACAAGGGATGGTGTGGAGGGGGGATAGAGATACTGGATAGGAGGGTAGTTGGGAAAAGAAAAAGAGAGATGGTGGATCCTGGGGTGGTGGGAAGGAGGGAGGGTGTGCTGGATGAAAGGGTAGTTAAGAAAAGGTGGATCTGTGGATGGAGACGAAAAAAAGGAAAGATGTCAGACCTCCGGGGGAGGGAAGGGAAACGGAAGGGGAGGACAGAGATGGCAGATGGATGGTTAGCACGGAGAAAGAAGGAGACCCTGGCAAGCAAGTTATCAGAAGACAACCAGAGTCCGCCAGGTCATTTGAAAAAAAACGTCCGATTGGGCGGGAAAAGTGAATTCAATTGAAAAATCAATTCAATAGGTCAAATCGAATTGAAAACTTTTCCCTAAATCGGGCAGCACTGCTTCTTACCAGCTTTGTGCTTAGAGAGAAGGAAGTACTCCCTATTAGGGTGGAGTTGGGGGCTAGGTTTTACAATATTAAAGCAACAGAGAAAACCTGAAAAGCAATGCCAGAGTTTGAATAGGAGGAGGTCTCCAGAAAGAGCTTTCCTATTATATTTATTTATTCAATTTTTCTTTTTTAGCCTGTCCTCCCAAAGGAGCTCAGAACTGATTACAAATCAGGTCCTCAAGCATTGTCCCTATGTATCCCGGTGGGCTCACAGTCTGTCTAATGTACCTGGGCCAGTGGAGGATTAAATGACTTGCCTATAATCCCAAGAAGCAGCGCGGAGTTTGAACCCACAACCACAGTGTGCTGAAGCTGTAGCTTTAACAACTGCACAACCCTACAGGGAAATATAAACAATAGCTATAAAAACTGGCAAATCATCTAAATTTGAAAAATGAGTTGGAATAAGCTTAGCAAGAAATGGAATCACTCTTTCTTGCTCATTGGACTGCTTTCATTTGCCATCTTAATGCTGACATACATTTTGCAACCATGTACTTTAGATGATCTGCACCAAGATATATTCAATCTGAGAAACAATTACTGTAAGTCTCAGTTTGTCACCTCAATGAAATTGCCTTCCAGCAATCAAATCAGCTGCTCCAAAATCATACAAGGAGATCAAGACGCAGTGCAATTGGCACTTTTGCACCAAAAGAATGCCAGCAAAAAGGAGCTGCGTAAAACTGAAATGGACTATTTGAACCTTACTAAGGACTGTAACCATTACAAGATGAGCCGGAGGTTTATTCCTATTCCACTGAGCAAAGAGGAAGAGAATTATCCCATTGCATATTCTATGGTCATCCATGAACAAATTGAAATGTTTGAAAGACTTTTGAGGGCAATTTACAACCCTCAGAATATCTATTGTGTCCATGTGGATGAAAAGTCTCCTGAGATATACAAGCAAGCTGTTCGAGCCATTGTTTCTTGTTTTGAAAACGTATTTATAGCATCCAAATTGGAAAAATTGGTTTACACATCATGGTTCAGAGCTCAAGCTGATCTGAACTGCATGGCAGATCTGCTGAAAAGTAAAGTGCCCTGGAGATATCTGATAAACACTTGCGGAACTGACTTCCCAATAAAGACCAACATGGAGATAATCAGAGCCCTGAAGCTATTGAAGGGCAAAAACAACCTAGCCTCTGAAAAGCCACAACATAAAGTAGCTCGTTGGCAGTTTTCTTATAAAACTACTACCATTATAGGGAAAACTAATATTAAGAAGGATCCTCCACCAATCAGTTCTCCAATGTTTGTTGGAAGTGCTTATTTTGTGGTTACAAGGAAATTTGTGAACTACGTATTGGAAAATCCTGAAGTACAGAAACTAATAGAATGGTCAAAGGATACTCTCATGCCAGAAGAACACCTGTGGGCAACTCTAAATCGAATGCCTGGTGTCCCTGGATCTACTACACACCATGAATTTTATGATCTTTCAGACTTAAATGCAATTGTAAGGCTTCAGAAATGGAGGAGATATAGTGGAGATATAAGTAAAGGGGCAGAGTATCCCCAATGCACAGGTATTCACCGACGGGCTGTCTGTATTAATGGGGTTGGAGATCTCCACTTTATTCTTCAGCAGCATCATTTATTTGTCAATAAGTTTGATGTCAGGGTGGATGATTATGCTGTTCAATGCCTGGAAGAGTATCTGAGAGACAAAGCTCTTTATGGAGAGGAACCTTAAGATTTTCCCCATGGTCTTCATTTATGAGAAGAAAAAGCTGTAACTCAACTTTGAGATCATTTTTGATTTCAATAAACATAAGAATGATCATGATTTTCATCTACTCCTAGCACATAAATAAATGAATTACAGGTCTGAATAAATAGCAAATATGAAACTGATTTTCTCCTGTTCTGTATGTATTTGGGAGAGAGGGAGCTTAGTAAATCAGGCGCCATATTCTTCAGTGAATGTTTGAAATTGCAGTTAAATGTGCAGATTTACTAGCTAAGGTGGGGAGATCTGGGGAGCGCAGTTTGCATGTCATCAAGTAAAACACTATGTGAGATCCCTCAACAGAGCACAATTGAATTTGCAGGAATTGTTTGCTCGAGAGGAGGGGACGTCTCTTATGGTCTCTAGCATTTATGCTAGTTTGCAAGATTTACAACCTGCCAGGGACTACCAGAGCATCAAGGGTAAATGGGAAAAGGAATTACAGATCAATCTGAGACATTGAGATGTAGCCCGTACTTTGAGGGCGATGCCTGGGGTGACCCCGTGTGCTTGGTTGCGGGAACGTATTATAGGGTGACCTTAAGTGCTTATTACACTCGTACACAGATATTTAATAGTGGAGGTCTTCCTACACCACTATGTCATAAATATGGGACGGGGGTCATACTTTGGGACATGCCCATTATTCAGCGCTTCTGGAGGCATATAATCTCTTATATGTCAGGGTTAATTGGGAGAGTCTTACGCAGTACCCTGGACTACTTTGTCTTGGATTTGCCAGAGGCTTTTGGCCATATACCTAGGGGGCGTTGAGCTTTGTGTAGGAAGATGACTTTACTGGCCAGGGAATGTATTCTTCAGTGCTGGATGTTTTCGGACCCTCTGGCATATTGGCATTGGCGGAACCAATTGCATCAGTTGGTTATTTGGGAGGCGCGAGGTGCCGGAGGGTCTAGGAAACGAAAGATGTTGTTTTTGAATATATGGGAGCCTTATCTGCAAGTCTTACATCCTAAGGGTCGCAGTGCGGTTTTAAGATGGGTGTCCTAATTTGTTAGTTGGGTTGGGAGAGTAATGTTGAGTACTGGTGGGGCGGGGTGGAGAGTATCATTGGGGGGGGGAGGAGAGGGGGGTTTGAGGAGGGGAAATGGTGTGTATTTTATAGTTATAGTTTGGTGACATAGTGTCACTTCAAACTTTTATTTTAGCTAAAGTTTGTCCTTTGTTTTTACAAATTTGTACAACGCCTAGAAGACAGGCGGGGCTAGGGTGGGATTGGGGGCGGGACTGACAATTAATAGATGTCCCCTTTTGATGAAAAAAATAAATGGTCACATTACACTTGCCCTATGAAGAGAATAAAGGGGAGGGAGTTTGGTTGATGTTACTTTTTTATTGCATATGCCTGTTCTATTATTGTATATGATGCCTTATTATTTGTACTGTGCACCTTTGGGGTGCACTGGTGTTGTATTTGCTGTGTTTGCATCAATAAAAATTGTTTGAACCAAACCACAGCTAAATGTGAATTTCAGCTCTCAGTATTGTCTGTTTAAATGCAGTTTCCCAAACCTAGTTGGGTTTCAGGATATCCACAGTGAATATGCATGAGATCAATCATCATGCACTTGAGACTCATTATTCACAAATTGTATCTCATGTATACTCATTGTGGATATCCTGAAAACCCGACTTGTGGTGGTGTCCCCATGACAGGGTTAGAAAGCCCTGACTAAATGTCTATGGGGAAAAAACAACATTGACTCCCTCTGCTCTTTCACTTTCTCTTGTATTTTCACAGTAATCATCAAATGTTCATGTCAGATGATCAGTTTTCTTTTTTTTTTTTTAATTTATTCAATTTTCCAAAATACATTTCCAAGCATAATCATCTTGAACAGAAAGAAACAGAAATACAATCACAAATCTAAGGAAAACACCAAATCATATTTCAGGAAATCAAATAAATCTATCATTCTCAAGTCCTCAAAATCTAGAGATACCAAGATTCATTAAGTGACTAAACATAATATAGGAAACTTATGTTTCAAAAATGTAATACCTACCCCATCTTTAGCATCCTAAGCCCCCCCAATATCTTTCTCACTATACCCTTTAACCTCATTGGAGTTCCTTTCTCTCTCAACTCTTGTAAACCGTGCCGAGCTCTACGATTGTGGAGATGATGCAGTATATAAACCTAAGATTTAGTTTAGTTTAGTTAAAAAGAAGAAAAAGACAGCCTATAATGGTAGGAGATTAATTCTACATTTAGAGGTTGTTGTATCTTATTCTCTATCAAGGCGTTTTAGAGACAAAAACCCAGTCAGCTGGGATGGATCAGAGAAAACATATTTATAGAATTTATATCTAATTATGCATTTGCATGGGTAGCACAGGAAAAAAAAAACCACCAATAGAAATAACTGCTGGTCTCATCAACAGAAATTCTCTCCTTCTTCTCTAAGTATCTTTGGAGACATCAGGAAACATTAATATTTTTTGTCCCAGAAATTTTTTTGACTTATTCTTAAAAAATAACCTCATTATCTAATCCTTATCAGGCGCTAACGCCATTGTTACTAATAATGTTGCTGGTTTCACAAGTGTTTCCTCAGAAGTTTCCAATAATTTGGAAACATCCAAAGGCTTGTCCTGACAATTTTGATCTTGATCTGATTGTTCCTGGCGTTTCTTGTCAGGAAGATAATACACTTTAACAAAGGTGGGTAATGATTGTTTTGGAACATTCAGAACCTCCAAAAAATATCTCTTCAACATATCTGGAGGAGTTGTCGTAGGGATTTTAGGAAAATTTATAATCTGTAAGTTGTTTGCCCGATTATAGTTTTCAAGAGATTCTATTTTTCTCTGCATATTAATATTATCTTTAACTTTCATTTCCTGGAGGTTTTTAATTGTTTTCAATTCTATGTTCAATTTTGAGTCTCAGTTTTCCCTATTTCAACTTCCTGCTTCAACTACAAAATTTCTTCTTTCTGTATCTTTAAATTTCCTTCAATTTCCTTAACTTGTGGGGAAAAAGTTTTTCCTAAATTCACCACTAAGTCCCACATGGTCTCCAGTGTGACTTCTGGTGGTTTGACTAACAAGGAAAAGTCTTGCAAAGGACGTCAAAGTCTTACCAGCTGCTGGATTTGCTTCCAATGTCCCTTGTACCAGCTCCTCCGATGGTCTTCCATCCTCAGTCAGCTCCAGGGACGCAAGTTCCCCCGCTGATTCCAACAGCAAGCCCTCAGATGGACTAGCCTCTTGCGGTGTGAGCCCTGCCTCTCCAGGCATGCTCAGTTCCTGCAGAGAGCTTGCCTGCTGTGGCCGTGGGGGCGGAACTCTATGGTCTGGGCTCAGAGTCGCATCAAGCCCCAAGTCGTCTGCAGCGGTGTCACTTGCCGGCGTCGGCAGCAGGCGATTCCCAGACTGACCCAAACCTCCTGTAAGGCACCAAAGAATCTCATCTATCGTGCCACTAGAAGGGATCCCGGGTTGTCGGGAGGCTCCACCAACTCCTTTCCCCCTCCTTTTGGGCATCGTAGGAAGTGAAAAAAGTATGTAAATGGGAAAAGTTCTTAGGCGTCTCTCCCATTAAGCGGCTGCCGCGGGCATCTTGTTCTCCATCAGATTTGTAATGCTTGTTGGAAATATGAGTCTGGAGATCATTTTAGTAACCTCACCTGGTAATTCTATGTGGAAATCACAGTATTTACATGTGCAGATTGTATCTGCATGCAAATGCCAATTTTAGAATGTAGCTATTTACTCAAAAAATTGCCAAGGGATGCACAAATTCAAAGGGAGCATGTTCTGGGTGGTCCAAAAAGATTTATCTTCTTTCCATTTTATAATGGGAGTAAACATAACAGTCAATATTCAGCCATGGTGGGCAGCAGATTTTTATAAATGCATATTTTTAAATGCATGAGTATTTGAAGCCACTACCTGGCTAGTCAGCAGCGATGAATATATGTATAGCCTACTGACCACAAGCCACTATATCAGGTTTGAGTTCCTCATACTACAATGGCTGACCTCTTTAATTTTAACTGAGGAATATGCTAGAATTGTTCCTTTTTCTATCATACAGAACAACCTGAATGCACACAGACAACTGCTGCTAATTGGGACAGGGTGGAATATTTGCTTTGCAAGGAAAAACATTGATTTTGTGAAAGAAACAAGGTTACAAGATGAGCCTTGAAAGAATGTTGTAATAAAAAATAGATGCCAATCACAATTATATTCACCCAGTATGCAATAAAATAATAAATATATCTTAACGTTATAGATCCTCAGTAGGCTCTTGTTCCATATTCATGTTTTTTATGCTAACATAGCTGTTGTCTTCACCAGTTCCTTTAATAAAATTTTTTTGTTTTGCTTTTTCGTTTTGTACATACAAAACTTTATCATGCAATATAACCAGTGCAATAAACTCTTAAAATTGTGAACTTATCTTGTGTATTTTCTTAATTAGGGAATGCCTTCACCGACATGACTATATTTCATTTCTATTTCATCATGGTCGAGGCTCCCAGTGAATGATTTGTCAAGTACTTTTCATACCATGCTCCATCTAGTTCCAGCATCTGCTCCCCTCCCTTCTAGCATCTGATCCTGCTCTCTTTCCACTTCCACTCAACATCTTCTTCACTCTCTCTCTCCACTTCCTTTCAGCCTCTGCTCCCACTCTCTTTCCACTTCCATTCAGCATCTGTCCTCCTCTCTCTCTTCCCCACTTCCTTCCAGTGCCTGCTCCCCCTTTCACTCTCCCCCCCCCCACTTCCATCTAGTATCTGCCCCCTCTTTCTCCACACAATAAACCTGAAGTGCCATTCAACTTCTTTTCCTTTTTGGGCCATCTCCCTCCCTTCTCCTCACCTTCATGGGCGCTTTTCAAAATCAAAGTTTTTCTCAGAGGGACCATGACATAGCAGCCATTTTCACAAATTGCACGTAGCTGCCCCACAGCTTCTCCTCTGCTGTAATCTGTCCAGATGGAAACTGGAAGTTGCATTAGAGGAGAAGCTTCGGGACTGCCTCATGCAACTTATGAGAACGGCTGTCACATCATGGCTCCTCTAAAAGAGAAAACTTTGATTTTGAAAAGCAACTGCAAAGATGAGGGGAAGAGAGGGAGATAGCTTGACAAGGGGAAGAGATGTACAGACCGTGGAGTCCCCTGAAGCTGTGGGGCCCAGGGCAGCTGCCTGTTTGCCCTCCCCTAACACCAGCCCTACACCCCCAATAATTTTGAAGAGTTGTCTCCTATGATACACACATAACCACAGCACATATTTCCATACTGCTACACTTTAACACACACACAGTGATTGCAGATGTCTGAAAAAAAAACCAACAAGTGCTCATATCCTCCAGACCTTAGGGGTAACCCTGGATTCCTGAATTTTCTCATAAGCCCATCCTCCCAAACAACTCTATTAACATATGTATGTGAGTTGAGAAAGATTGAGATTAGAGCCTCACAGGTGCACCTTGAATCATTTGCCCTAATTCCTGATCCCCATGTTTGTCTAATAGCCTCTCATCATCTATCAAATCAATTTTTCTAAATTATAGCCTCAAAACAGCATGGAGGAGTGGGGCCTAGTGGTTGGAGGAGCTGCTTCGACACGCTGTGATTGTGAGTTCAAGTCTCACTGCAGCTCCCTGTGACTCTGGGCAAGTCACTTAACACTTCATTGCCCCAGGTAGAAAATAAGTACCTGTCTAAAATATGTAAACCACTTTAATTGTAACCATACAGAAAAAGCAATATATCAAGTCCCATCCCCTTTATCGTTACTAATTGCATCCCCTCTCCTGATTCATGCATATAGATGATACTCTAATTATTGGCCAGATCATTATTAAACAATGTGAGTGGCATAGTGGATCTTGTCCTATAAATAATACACCTGTGGGAAATTTATTAACCGTAAATTATTACTCCAAGAGTTATTCTCCAAAGTTTCCACTTAAATATAAGTGCCAGTATTCAGTGATATCTCTATACCATATACTGTGTGTGGCTGCATTCTGAATATTGGTAGACAGAGGGTTCAATTTGTGTGAGTCACAGTTAATTGGTCACAGGTGTTACCAATATTTAGAAAATAACCAGCTATATATTGATCACTTAATTATACCCAATTTAACCGGGAATCTGCTCATTAGCAAATACATAGCCACTGATATTTAAAGAGCTAAGTGACCACTGCTTTGGAAAGCTCTCTTCGGTCTTGTGAAGATGTCAGGCTTGAGGAAATCCAACTTTTAGCTTCAGGACACCCTCTTGGCAATTGACTTTGTACTGAAACACAGGGAAGGTCTGTTTAGCAATGGACATGCCCATCCGAAACACCACCTGTGGCAGCACATCACTGCCTCGGCTGAACACAGTCCACCACCACAACTACTAGGAAGCAGAGGTCAAAACTTATCAGTCGGCAGACCCAACATGGGCTGCGTTTCAGCTGTAGAGTATTCCTCAGGAGTCCTATTATATAACAGTCAAAACTAGACTATAGAGACAATGCAGATAATAATACTAGAACAGAGGAAACTGGTTCTCGTGGATGTAGTTCACAGATACGAGATGGAGGTTTCCTCAGGTCCAGAGTGAAGCAGTGAAGGCCCACTACCTATATCTTCACCCTGTATCTGCAATCACGACTGCCAGGTTCCTCTGTTCTGGTATTATCATCTGCACTGCCTCAATATTCTAGCCTTGTCTGTTATTTAAGATGACTGATGAGGAAGGCTGTACAACTGAAACATGGTCTGTGTTGGGTCCACTGTTTGTCTAAATATAAATAAAGAACTGATTGCTGAAGCCATGGTCTATTTGTGTGGTCCTTGCCAAGCATATACACATCACAACTCTGCTGTTCCACCCAAACTATGCCCTGTTCAAACTATGCCCTGTTAAAGCCTGTGGGGCCCATAATAAAAAAACAAAGATGTCCAAAAAGCATCCTAAATTGGCACTTGGACGTCCTAATCGCCAGGACATCCATGTACCGATAATCAAAAACATTTTTCTGTATGCCTACCAAGGTGCTCCTCTATACATTCAGAGCATGAGATGGACGTGGTGGAGGCATGTTATAGGCAGGCTTTGGGCAGTCTCAAGGGCTGGTCTTGCAGCAATGATCAAACATTTTGCAATACATCCTGGACATTTGAAACTAGACCTGTTTTAGGAGGGCCTAAGTGCCACAAAGGTGCCCAAGCTGACCAATGACCACTGCCGCTGCATTGAAGTAAGACACCTCCACACTCTCCTAGTGCTCACGGACCCCTTCACCCCCCCAAAGATCAGAATACAAAAATACAGACCTGTCTTCAGAACTTCAGCACCTGGTATAGGAAAGCCTAGTAGAGCTTCACAGAGGTGGCTTAAGTACTCTGGAGAGTGGGCTGCTGAACCATAGAGAGGAAAACCCAGGCCCATAAGCTACTCTAACCACTACATTCATGGTGGAAAGTATGATCCCTCAAAAAAAAAATTCAAACCCTACTTTACTGCCATATAGGTGCCACCTGTAGCCATAAGGGCTATTTGGTTTGCAGATAGGTACATATAGTGGGTTTTGGGGGGGCTTACCATAACCTAGTTCTGGTGAGATGTTTATCTGGCACCCTTTATGTGACGTTTACAGCAGTGCTCTCTAAGGTGTCCCACTGCTCTGGGCCCTCTCATATCCAAATGGTCTTGTTCTGGGCATTTGGGACTTGGATGAAATTTTGTTCAAAAATGTGGTATAAAGATAGACGTCCTGGCAGTCTGGGTGTTCCAATGGTCTGGACATCCAAATAGAGGATTTAAAAAAAATAAAAATTATTTCTAGATGTATGGTGATTTGTCTTTCAAAAATATTCATTTTCTTACCGCCGACTTTGAGCGTCTAGTGCCAAATCAAACTTAGACGTATGTTTTGAAAATGCCCTTCCATGTATATGTTATCGGGTCATCACTTGTAGTTATCAATGTATATACTGTAGCACAATTTTATAAAATTCTTTTTCTGCCTATAAAACTGATTTTATACAGGTTTCTGCCAAGAAGCTTTACTTGCAGAAAACTCTTTACAAAATTATCCCCCATGCTTTAATCACAATCTAATTAAGATATGCTTCTACTATAAGATAAGGAAGAAAGTTCCAGCAAATTCTAACTAGAGGAGTGTCTGGATATTCCTGTTTCTTAATAGATGAAAGATTATAAAAGAGAAGCATACAATAAAAATAGATTATAGATTAACTTTATTAAGTAAACATTTGATTAAGTATTATATACAGTGTAACTTTTTGTAACATCTATGGGAGAGCAAATTAGACCAATCAGTAAGCTGTTCTCTGGCTTGGCCTTGGATTAGAAATTAAAAATTATAATACTGTACTATCAGTTACACGTTTGTTATGATAACACAAGGAATTGCTGGCACATTATGTTCAGCTTAAGCACCTGCCTGAAAGGCTGAACTTTCACCATAAGGAATATAAAAAGGTCTGAATGCTACTACAGTGGTTTTTGAGATGGAACTAGGAGAAGAATTCTAACAAACAGATTTTCAGAATCTGGTACAGAATCTTCAAAATGGCTTTTTATAATAGAAAGAGGAACCAGCGTTTCTTGGTTTGGAATGGTTTAATGTTTTTTGCCATTGTCATGCTGAAATATATTTCTCGGGAATGTGACCTGGAGGACATCCTGTATAAGACAGGCCATCTAAGGAACAGATACTGCAGGGATCAGTTCTTCAGGTCCATGAATTTGTCCTCAGAGGATCAAGGACATTGCTCTAGCATTATCCGAGGGGACCAAGAAGCCATAGCACAAACAAGACTGGATAAACTGATTGCTAAAAACAAAAAAGTAATGAAGTCTGAGAAAGACTACTTGAATCTAACAAAGGACTGCAGTCTTTATAAGAAAACCCAAAAATTTATTTCTGTTCCACTGAGCAAAGATGAGGCAGATTTTCCAATCACATATTCCATGGTGATCCATGCAAATGTTGAAATGTTTGAGAGGCTTTTAAGGACAATTTATACACCTCAGAACATTTATTGTGTCCATGTGGATGAAAAGTCTCCTGAGGTATTTAAGGAGGCTGTGAGGGCCATTGCTTCGTGCTTTGAAAATGTGTTTGTGGCATCCAGATTGGAAAAGGTGGTTTATGCATCCTGGTCCAGGGTTCAAGCTGATCTGAACTGCATGGAGGATCTGCTGAAAAGTGCAGTGCCCTGGAGATATCTGTTAAACACATGTGGCACCGACTTCCCAATAAAGACCAACGCAGAGATAGTCAGAGCCCTGAAGGTCTTGAATAGAAAGAACAGTCTAGAGTCTGAGAAGCCATCAGTGATAAAAACTCAACGCTGGCAATTCCACCATCAAATAAATAACCATATGATAAGAACTAACATTCAGAAAAGTCCACCACCTATAAGTTCTCCAATCTTCTCTGGTAATGCCTATTTTGTGGTTAACAGGGGCTTTGTGAGGACTATCTTTGAGAATCCTGATGTGCAGCGATTACTAGAATGGGGAAAGGATACTTACAGCCCAGACGAGTACTTGTGGGCAACCCTGTATCGAATGCCTGGGATGCCAGGATCTGTCCCTTACAATGATAAATTCCAGCTGTCTGACATGACTTCAGTCACAAGGCTGGTGAAGTGGTCCTACTTGGAAGGAGACACCAAGAAAGGAGCACCGTACCCTCCCTGCACAGGTGCTCACAGACACTCGGTGTGTGTTTACGGGGCTGGGGATCTGCACTGGATGCTCCAGCATCACCATCTCTTTGCCAATAAGTTTGATCCCAGCGTGGATGACTATGCCATTCGGTGCTTGGAAGAGTATCTGAGACACCGAGCTCTTTATGGAGATTTGCTGTGAGAAACTGAGCCTCTCCCCTGTTCAGAGAAGAAAGGAAGACAAACTCTCAGTAAGACTCCTGCAGTATGCTTTCTGGATTGCTGCAGTTTTAATGCTTTTCAATGACATCACATGTCTTTTGATTTTGGTTTTTTTAAAGGCTACTAGTTATATATATGTTAAAGTATGATACATAATTTGTATTTAGAGCACAGATATACTTAGTAATATATATTTTTATTTATAACAGAGAGGGGTCAATAATCATCCAGCAGCTGTCAGTGTTTTGCCATGTCCATTTTACCATTCTCTCTGCAAGAAACTTCCTGTCTGTCTGTCCAAATTAGATTGTAAGCTCTTCTGAGAAGGGATCACATCTATTACATGTTAAATCAGTGTCCCACAAACTTTTTAAAGCCGCAGCACACTGAACTCAGGGCCGTGGCTGGAGGGCACCTGGAAATGCATGGATATCGACACAATGACATCATGTGCATGTGTGACATCATCACATTGATGTCTGCGCATGCTCGGAGGCCCTCCATATGGGCCCTGAGCCTATGATTACCATGCCGGTGGGGGCACTAGCGGAGGAGGGTGCAGAGAGGAAGGGAAATGCCAGCAAAAGGCACGTCCTGTAAGCAGTCAGCCAGCGCCTCTCCTCCTCGCTGGCATCTCACACCCGGAATTTTGCCATGGCACACAGTTTGTGATACACTTTGTTAAATGTATAGTGCTGCGTATGCCTTTCAGCACTATAGAAATAATAAATAGTAGTAGTAGTATTTACTGACCACCACCAGTGTTATGCCCCAAAATTCAGTGTCAGGCCATCTCTAGGCTAAGGGTTACTAGATGTCTGGATTTCCCCGGACATGTCTGGGGGTCCAGACGGCTTTTCAAAACCTGGCACAGCTTCTAACAAATCCCCGTTGGGCAGGAGGCAGTGGAGGGCATGGCTGGGGCAGGATTGGGGGTGGGACTGAGGTATAACAGGATGGGAATGGGTGGAACTAGGCAGGCCTGGGGGTGGGTCTAGGGGTCCAGATTTTCCATTTGGAAAATCTGGTAACCTTATCTAGGCTTAACCCTTTTTCGGAGTTTTTCAACACTGAAGAGCTTTTCAGTCAACAGAGACCTATCAGATGTGAATGGTTCAAGTTTAATTTGGGTTCCCTAAAGCAGTAAATGAAATGTGGTCCATGTTGGGACCCTGAAGCGTTCTCAGGATGTTTTTCTATAAAAAATTTTTTGAATATTAAAGATTGTTGAAACTCACCACATACAGACATATATATATATATAAAATTTATATGTGATGATTGGGTGGTGAGGCTTAATTTGGGTTTAGTTCCCAGTTGGTCTCCAGGTCTCTGAGCATATATTTATTTTTTCACAAAAGATACAATAAAAAGCATATCCATTTGAATTTGTATATTTACCTTTTGCGAAAGGGAGTGCAGCAAGTTTTGTGCTCCATTCCTCAGGCATATTGCTTTCATCTGTACCCTTCTCCTCCACTTCCAATTCCAGACTTTGTTCCTTTCATCTTACGACCCCGTAGGCCTGGAATAAACTACCTGAGTCTGTCCGCCACGCCCCTTCCTTTCCCTTATTCAAAAGTAGGCTGAAAACCCACCTTTTTGAGACAGCCTTCAACTCATAACTCTACTCACCATGCTAGCCTGCACTTTAACCATCCCCTCTAACTGTAACACCTGCCCTAGCATCCTGTTTGTCTGTCTTGATTGTCTTTAGATTGTAAACTCACTCGAGCAGGGACTGTCTCCTTTGTGACTCTGTACAGTGTTGCGTACGTCCGGTAATGTTCTAGAAATAATTAATAGTAACTAATAGTAATAAGTGCCACTGGTTAGCCCCAAACAGACAATTTAACTGGCAAATACTTCTCTTTTAGTCTTTCCACAATATGGCCTGTGTTGTATTTCACTATTTATTTAAAACTTTTTTATACTGTCTACAAAAAACTTAATGGTGTATATCAATTAAAACATACATAAAATAAAAACAAAACAAATAAAAAAGTCTACATAATTAAACGATTTCTTCTCTGCAAATGCCAACTAACAAATTGCAAGAATGCAACAGCAAACATGGTTAAGCAGATTCTTTTCTTCAAATACGAACTAATAAATCACAAAAATGCAGTAACAAACAACTGAGTTTTTAACTGTTTCTTAAATTGAAACCAGTTTTCACAAAGTCGCAATTGGCCCAACAGAGCATTCCACATTTTAACACCAGCAATACAGAAAGCTCTAGTATCTGCATAATTTTCCCACGTCATTGGAATTAATAGCTTTTGATTTCTGGATTGTAAAAATTTATTAGGCTTATAGAGTGCTACAACTTGTCGAAAGTATCATGGTGCTTGATGGTAAATAGTCTGGTGGACCACAGAAACAACTTTATATTGCACCCGAAATACAACTGGTAACCAATGTAATTGCTTCAGGATTGGCATAATGTGTGCCATCTTGTCAACTCCCTAACCTAGCTGCGGTCATCCTGTCAACTAATTAACCTAGCTGTGGCATTTTGTACCAATTGTAACGCTCTCCCTCTTGTTTTCAAAATTCCAAGATAGAAAGCGTTACAATAATCTAACCTAGTCCGAAAATCAGAAGGCAGAATCAATGATTTCAAGCAATAGAGCATATGAAGTTGGTTAAAGCATGCCTTAACAGTCTTAACTATTTGAAGCTTTATGGTCAGGCCTCAATACAAAGCAACCCCCAGAACAGTCATTTCTTCCTCACAGGTAGTGGCACCTCCAATACACATAGGCCCTATTTCACAAACCGTTTTAGCGTGGATTTAGCACATGCTAAATCAACACGTGGGCTAACCGCTAAAGCGTCCATAGGATAACATGCATGCGTTAGCATTTAGTGTGTGTTAAAAAGTTTAGCGCACCTTTGTAAAAAGAGGAGGTTAGGGAATCAGGCCACAGCTCTTCCCCACTGGTTTATTATGTTTCATTTCCCAAATATTACTTTATTTATTTATTTAGGTATTTAAATACCGCCTAGCAAGGTTAAATAAGCAGTTTATAATTAGGGTTTCAGATTTCCCAGGACATGTCCTCCTTTTCAAGGATATGTCTGGGGATCCAGACAGCTTTTCAAAACCTAGCACTTTGTCCATGTTTTGAAAAGCTTCCTCAAAATTGTGTCAGGCAGGAAGGCATCTGCGCATACCCGATGAGAGCAGGCAATGGGGGGGGGGGGAGGAGGGGGAACACTGGGGTGGGGCAAGGGGGGTATTGGGGGGTGGAGTGGGACTGGAGCATAATGGGGCAGAGATGGGTAAAACTTGGCGGGCCTAGGGGCGGGTCTAGGGGGTCCAGATTTTATTAAAGTAAAATCTGGTAACCCTATTTATAATCAAGTACTCAAGCATTTTCCCTATCTGTTCTGGTGGGCTCACTATCTAATATACTTGGGCAATGGAAGATTGAATGACTTGCCCAGGGTCATAAAGAACAGCATGGGATTTGAACCCACAACCTCAGGGTGCTAAGACTGTTACTCTAACCCAGACATGGGCAAGCTACGGCCTGCAGGCCATATCTGGTCCATTTAGGTTTTTAATATGGCCCGCCAAACGTCCGGCCCTTCTCCACAGCTCGTCCAGCAGGGTGGATTCAAAACATGGCTAGGTGGGGCTTTTCCTTAGAGCACCAGTCTTTTCTTCTCGGCTCTATTGCGGATTGGTCAGAATGGTCCCTGGGGGTGGGAAGAGTAAGAAAAAGGTCTGCCCCGTAAGAACTGATGGGGAGAGGGGGGAGTGAGATGTTTCAGCTCCTTCTGGATCTCATTGGACGAGGATGAATTCATGTCATGTCCCTGCGTGCGCCTCTTCCTCTTTCCCTTCGCTCAACACTCTCGCCCTCGCACCACAGTAGCGGTTTAAGGATGTGAAGATGCTGCTGGAGGAGGAGATTCTGGGCGGCGGCGGGCCTTGCTTGACAGCTTCACGAACCTGGAGAGGGTCACCGACTACTGCGAGAACAAGTACATCCAGGTGGAAAGAGGTTGCGGCTTTTTGGCCCCTTGCAAGCCCCCTTGGGATAGAGATGCGAATGCTGCTTGGAGGGGAGCCTTGGCCCCCGAGAAGAGGACTGAAAGAGAGCGGTTTTAAAGTAACAAAATGCAAACCCTGGAAAAAATCCACAAATCTGTGCTTCAGTGAGAGGACGAGATGGGCTTTTTCCCTTTATCTTCCATGCTGCTGAATCAAATGAGGTGAGGAGTCTATATCGGTGAGTGATTGGATACTTATGTATATATGACAGGGAAGTTTTGTAAACTGCATGAAGTAATTAATGAAGTAAGTCGGTTGATATTGGGAAATTATGCCAATGTGTTTTAAATAAGATACGATTGGAATATAAGTGAAAGTTTGGGAAGGTTTAACATTAAAATAATTTTAGGAACTACAGAGACAGGTATAATGAGGCGCGGGGAGCGAGAGGGAAAGGCTCACAAAAATGACAGTATCATAGCAACTCCTTGCGCACCCTGGGTTCCCTCCTGTCACCTCCCCGCCCCACCCCTGGTCGCCCGGCCCCTCTGTCAAATTTAAGAACCCATTGTGGCCCATGAGTCAAAAAGTTTGCCTACCCCTGCTCTAATCAATCTTCTATCTTGAACATGTAATGATTTATGTACTGTTGCAAATCCATCCTCCATTTATGTACTGGGATGAAAAATATAATCAACTTTCCAAATGCTCCAGTAAAATGCTAATGCTGGGAACTTATGCACTCAAATGTCTAACCCCTAATATTACCAGACATATATGGATTGAATTCCTCACAAACAGCAATCATGGGGAAAAATACCTCAGAAGCTACAGGGCAAACTTTGCTCTGGAGCTATGAAGGGGAGCTTAGGTTGCTCACTCGTAATTCAAATAAAAAAAAAAAAAAAAAAAAAGCAAGCAGCACTTATCTTTTCCTTAACAGAGTGAAACTTTTCAGTACAGTACATTGCTAACTCGTCATATGTCTTCTCACTTAAATTGTTGCTGACGGTGGCCATTTCATGATCAAAAGATCATTTCTTCAGGGCTTCCACATCTCAAACGCATTCAGCTGCGTCAGAAAAACCTTCCCATGAAAAGCACGAACTAACACATCTGCATATTAAGGGCTCCTTTTACAAAGCCGCGTTAGCGGTTTAACACGTGTAAAGGGCGTGCTAATTTGCCGACCGTGCTAGCCACTACCGTCTCCTCTTGAGTAGAAGGCAGTTTTTCGGCTAGCACGGGGGTTAGCGCGTGCTAAAAAGTTGCATGCGATAAAGCCGCTAACGCGGCTTCGTAAAAGGAGCCCTAAAAGTATGAAGTCTGCAATTGTTCATATACTTTCCCCAATGATGCTACGTAAATATTAAACAGGCATCCTTCATGTTATATGGCCACATTTGCATTTTTCACACCGTGGGTCTGGTTTATTATGTCTCATTTCCCAAACACAGAATTGGGGGAGGGGGTGAGTGAATAAAAATGAATGAAACATTTTCTATTTTTTTTTAAATCTCTTATTCTTCTAAAGAGACAGTACAATACTTATGTCATTTATTGTACATGGAAAAATACTTGCATGATACTACAAGAGAAAACTCTGAAGGATTATAGGGAAAATATATTTATTGTGATGAGAAAGGCATTGGGACTTGGATACTGCCTTTTTGCAGTAATACAACCACACTCAGAGCATTTTCACTCAGTGGCGTACCAAGGGAAGGTTGGGGGGGGGGGGGCGGTCCACACCAGTTGCACGCCTTGGGGGAGTGTGTAGCCTGCCAGGTCCGGGTCCTCCTGCTCTACAGTGCAACTGGACCTGCACCTCAGCACGTCCTTCCTTTCCCCCGGTCCGCGCCGCTGCAGTCTTACCTAAGGTGAACGGGACTGTCCCCTTTTTAGATCCCCTGTCCCATTGTCCCCATGCACATCTTCAGGACGCCAAAATGTCCCGTTTTCAGGGCTAGGGCGGGACTGAATATTACTAGATGTCCCGTTTTGATGAAAAAAATAAATGGTCACATTAGTCTTACCTCCCCACTGCTGCTGCTAATCGCCAAGAAGTCTTCTTTCTGACGTCAATTCTGATGTTAGAGAGGACGTTCTGGGCCAGCCAATCACTGCCTGGCTGGCCCGGAACGTCCTCTCCGATGTCAGAATTGACGTCGGAAAGAAGACTTCTTGTCGGCAATTAGCAGCAGCAGCGGGGAGGTAAGACTGCAGCAGCATGGACCGGGAAAAAGGAAGGAGAGGCTTTTTTATTTTCTGCAGTAGGGAGGGAAGGATGTAGGCAGGCAAGCTGGCTGGCTTTAGCACAGCAGGGAAGGAGGGAGAAAGGTAGACAGGCAGGGAGGCTGGCTGGCTTTGGGGGTGGACAAAATCTAGAAGGCAGTGGGGGACATAAGAAGGAGGCACTGGGGGGCACTACGGACACAGGACGGAGGGAGGGAATAGAAAGGGACAATTGTTGGGCCTGAGTGCAGAAAGAAAGGATACACAGTCAATTAATATATGTCCCCTTTTGATGAAAAAAATAAATGGTCACGTTACCTCTGACTTACCTTCTCTGCAGCAGAGTCGGCAGCCGCGCTGAGGTACAGGAAGGTCCCGCGATGACTCATCTGCTGGCTCTGCTCCGGAAGAAGTAAGTTACGTTGGAGGGGGTGGACCCGGCAGACGCAGTTATTGTGGGACTTTGCCGCAACTCCCTGCATCTGCTGGATCCACCCCCTCCGACGTAACTGACTTCTTCTGGAGCAGAGCCAGCAGACAATTCATCGCGGGACCTTCCAGCATGCGGCTGCCAAGTCCGCTCAAGAGCAAGTACATTGGAGTGGAGTGGACTGGCAGCCGGCAGCTACAGTCATCGCGGGACCTTGCTGCATGAAGGGAGAGAAAGGAGCAGGACTGCTGGAATGGAAGAGTGGGGGAGGGAAAGAAAGGGGGCAGGGTGGTATGGAAGGGTGGTGCTGATGGAATTGATGTACAGAGAAAGAGGAGAGGCATAAGGGGGAAGGATATTGGAGGGAAAGAAAGGGGGCAGATGCTGATTGAAGAAGTTCGGAAAGCTAAAAGAGAGTATGAAGAAAGGCTAGCCAGGGAAGCAAGAAATTTCAAACCGTTCTTCAGATATGTTAAAGGGAAGCAGCCAACTAGAGAGGAAGTGGGACCGCTAGACGAAGGAGACAGGAAGGGAGTGGTGAAAGAGGAGAAGGTAGTGGCAGAAAGGCTTAACATGTTCTTCTCGTCTGTATTTACTAACGAAAACACATCCAACATGCAATTCTTCAATGGAAGTCAAGCAGAAAAATTAACATTCATAGAAGTGAGCATTGAGGACGTTCGTAGGCAGATCGAAAAACTAAAAACTGACAAATCTCCGGGTCCGGATGGCATACATCCAAGGGTTCTAAAGGAATTAAAGGAGGAGATAGCGGAACTACTGCAGCAAATTTGCAACTTATCCCTGAAAACAGGCGAGATCCCGGAGGATTGGAAAATAGCCAACATTATGCCCATCTTTAAAAAGGGATCAAGAGGTGATCCGGGAAACTACAGGCCAGTGAGCCTGACTTCAGTTCCTGGGAAAATGGCAGAAGCACTGATAAAAGAAAGCATTGATCAACATTTTGAAAAACACGAACTTCTGACAGCCAGCCAGCATGGTTTCTGCAAGGGAAGATCGTGCCAAACAAACTTATTGCATTTCTTCGAAGGGATTAACAAACAGATGGACAAAGGAGACCCCATTGACATCATATATCTAGATTTCCAAAAAGCCTTTGACAAGGTGCCCCATGAACGTCTACTCCGGAAACTGAAGAACCATGGGGTGGAAGGTGACATACATAGATGGATCAGAAACTGGTTGGAGGGTAGAAAACAAAGGGTAGGACTGAAGGGTCACTACTCCGACTGGAGGAGGGTCATGAGTGGTGTCCCGCAGGGCTCGGTGCTTGGGCCGCTACTATTTAATATCTTCATAAATGATCTAGAAACAGGGACGAAGTGCGAGATAATAAAATTTGCGGATGACACTAAACTATTTAATGGAGCTCGGACTACAGAGGAATGCGAAGAATTGCAAAGGGACTTGAACAAACTAGAAGATTGGGCGATGAGATGGCAGATGAAGTTCAACGTTGAGAAATGTAAGGTATTACATGTGGGGAGCAGAAACTCGAGGTACAACTATACAATGGGAGGGATATTATTAAATAAAAGTACCCAGGAAAGGGACTTGGGGGTATTGGTGGACATGACATTGAAGCCGACGGCACAGTGTGCAGCGGCCGCTAAGAGAGCGAATAGAATGCTTGGTATAATCAAAAAGGGTATTACAGCCAGAACGAAAGAGGTTATCCTGCCATTGTATCGGGCAATGGTGCGTCCGCATTTGGAGTACTGCGTCCAATATTGGTCGCCGTACCTTAAGAAGGATATGGCATTAGTCGAGAGGGTTCAGAGGAGAGCGACGCGTCTGATAAAAGGTATGGAAAACCTGTCATATGCTGAGAGATTGGAGAAGCTGGGTCTATTTTCCCTGGAGAAGAGAAGACTTAGAGGGGATATGATAGAGACTTATAAGATCATGAAGGGCATAGAGAGAGTGGAGAGGGACAGATTCTTCAAACTCTCGAATAATAAAAGAACAAGAGGGCACTCGGAAAAGTTGATAGGAGACAGATTCAAAACAAATACTAGGAAGTTCTTTTTTACCCAACGTGTGGTGGACACCTGGAATGCGCTTCCAGAGGACGTGATTGGGCAGAGTACGGTACTGGGCTTCAAGAAAGGATTAGACAAATTCCTACTGGAAAAGAAGATAGAGGGGTATAGATAGAAGATTACTGCACAGGTCCTGGACCTGCTGGGCCACCGCGTGAGCGGACTGCTGGGCACGATGGACCTCGGGTCTGACCCAGCTGTACTGCTATTATTCTTAGGGTAAAGCTATATCCCACTTTCCCTTCCCCTCACCAGCTCTCTGACTGGGAAAATTAATAGCATACACAGATGACTGAAAGCATAATATAGGTTTATTCATACAATTTTATAATAATGAAATCATGCAGTAAGAAATCAATAATTTGTTACCATATATTGCATCATCACTCTGATATCGGAGGACCAGCGACTATCAGAGGCAGCGCATTCATTTCATATCAGCATCACACGGCTCATCAGCAGTGGAGAAGTCCCGATTCCACTGAGTTCTGCCTGTCTTTTTATGCCCAGATTATGGTCAGGATCCGGTTTATGTATTGTGCTCAAACATGAGCATATATTATGGTCAGGATCCGGTTTATGTATTGTGCTTAAACATGAGCATATAGGCACTTTTTTACTCAAAGTATTATGGTCAGGATCCGGTTTGTCTATGTGCTCAAACATGAACATATCACAGACAAGGTCACTAACCATTTATGCACATCCTGTCTTTCCCCCCCCCTTCTCTCGATTGAATCATCCATATCCTGTCTTGACTAAATCTGGCTCGCCAGGTGCAAGTTATCTTTCTGAACTCTAGTTCCCCTTTTAAAAAAAAGAAAGTTGTTATTCCGTATTAAGATCCGTTTTTGCATGGCAGATGGTTTCTTAAACAGCCATTGTTACTAAAAACAACTCTCATATCATATATATCCCATACGTATCACATTCGGTCCTTAACAATGAGTGTTGTATGTAACCATCATCACTTTTTGTTGTTTACAACAAATGCCATATGCCACATAACAATTCCAGTTAGATAAAATTATTACCAGAATAACAACTATTAACAGAGGATGGATGATCCAATCCAGAGTCGTTTTGGCTGAAGGTGAGTATCCTAAAAATATATCCCACCAATGATGTGAAGTGGTTGATTGAGTTAATATTTGCTTAAATCTGGTCAAATTTAGATCCCAATTTGGAACATCCCATTTAGTGCTATTCCAAATGATAGCTACATCCTTATCTACATCGGATGTTAATATGAATGTGTCATTTTCCCAGTGCAATACTGAAATGTTATGAATACATCCCGCAAAAGGCACTGCCATTCCTGGTATCACTGGTTGATCAGTTACTACACATACCACTTGTGGTGCTATTTCGACCATATACCTATAGGTTATTGGCATAATAGTCCATTCACATTTGTTTACAGTATTTTGCAATAAACATGGTTCATATACAGCAGATTGTAATTTACAAACTTTTCCACTTAAAGTGTTATCACAAAAAGTTAAATCATGGGTACGATTATACATATCTATCACCTGTCCATAAAAGGTGGGGGTCCAAAAGTGTTGATTAGGAGCTGACCCAATTAGTAAAGGCATCACTATGTATTTACACATTATACTCTGTTTGGTTACATTGTAAATGGTAAAATATCCCTGACATAGGGTTTCCTCACACCTTATCCCCGAACTAGGTATTTGTAGCCAATGGCCTGCACGGATTATATCAGAAAAGACGGTCCTCCACACTTGTTCATTTGCTGTCAAAAGTTGTGTTTGAAAGACATTTTTCTGTTGTTGCTGCTGTAATGTTTGCAAAGAACATATAGTCCAATTGATTATGTGAGTAATATTAGTATCTACAAGGAAGGTTAGAGAATTACTAGCATTAAAAAGATCTAACATATCGTTATCCACGCCAGCCGCTAGTGTCATTGGGTACCAAATAGTAGGCATCCAATTAGCTTGTATAGTTAAAGCATCATTAATTTTACTTCCAGCGTTATGCAGCCTATTTGCTAAAGATTCTATATCATAACTGTTTATTGTCCCGGTAATAGTTCCAAATCCTCCCAAAATAGTATCATACCAGGCTCTCCTATATCTACATCGACTAGAGGGAGGAAAGGTAATTTTAAATTGTACACGTGTTTGTTCCGCATGCTGACCCACCATTTCACATGTTGACGGTAATCGTTTAACCTGCCCTGGATCAATTTTTGCAGAATCTATATTTACAAAGATAATAAAATCTGCCCATGTAGTACGATTCTTAATAAGAGATGCATTAGTACATACAAAATATTTGGGGTCTTCTAATGTCAGATGCAACACAGTTCCATTCCAGGTGCTACAATTTTGTATTGCCTGCCATTTCTGTTTTGTATTTAATTCTGGGAACACAGTCTTTAAGCAACATAGAAGTGACACATGGGCAGTGACATTTACCACTACTTGACTCTGATATAGGGCATAAAAGATATACCCTCTTCTGTCATTGTGAGGGCCTTTCCATATGTCCACATTAGTTGTGATGTTAGCTATTGTACATCTCTGTCCTTTTTCACAACTAAACTTTTCCTGTTGTCGTCTGCTGGTAGCACTTCTCCATCCCCATTGAAATCGAGCATTGTCATCCAAAACCAGACGCCTAGCCGGAGTCCTTCTACGTGACCCAAAGATACGATACCAAGGACTGTGAATATGCATAGGACGATTAGGGTTTCCTGTAAAATTAAACACAGTATTACTCCCGTAAGTAACATTTCTCCTGTGGGACATATTCCCATTTTTCTACCCCAGGCCTCATTATCAATAGCGTACGGTCTTGTCCCACTGCTATCACCTCAGCAGGAGAAGGGGGACCATTTCGGTTGCTAATCCATATTTTGGCCCCAACATTTACAGTATTTATGGATCCAAACCCTTTTGCCCCCCTAACCGTCAATTCTGTAGGGGCTGTGGGTTCTCTCACCGGAGCTATATATATAGGAATTAGCAACAGTTGTGCAATTCTTTCTCCCTGTGCTATTATTACCTCCTCCGCACCTAAGTTAATTAGTATTACCCTAACCTCCCCTTGATAGTCAGCATCAATTACCCCTCCCAAGACAATTATTCCTTTTGAGGCATAACTGGATCTGGTTACCAATTGCCCATAATGTTCTTTCAGAATTTTTCTCTGTGTTCTCCACAGCTCTAGTGGTGGAATGTGGTACTGCGGGTCAGTGTAAATCCTGGAAGGAAAGCACATGTTCATTAATAAAAGAACAAAGAAAAGAAACACATGAAACATTTTCCCCTGTTAAACATGACTAGTTCTTGTATCGCAGAGTCACCGTCTCTGTGTTGAATTGTTGAAAAGATTCAAAAAAAGGGTTTTTTTTCCTGAAACACAAAACACACAGATTAAATAGACTTATTTCAGGGTCCTGTGGCACCAAATATGGCCACAGGAAAATTTAAACAGGCAGATACATTCTAAAATTAGACTGTCTTTTTCCTAACATCAGGGAATTATTCTTCTTAATCCATATTCTTTATTAGGTTCCTATCCTGAAGAGCTTACTTGTAAAAAGTAAGCAAAATTTCAATTCCGAATTCATCCACTTACATAAAAGTTTATTATAATTATTCTTTTCTGGTAACAAGGTTAACAAGCCTTTTGTTTCACATTTATTTTAATTGTATAGGTACTTAACCTCTACTTTTGTTAATCTTTTTATTTTAAACTTCCCAATTTAATTTTAAAATGCATTTAAATTTAATTACTCCCTAATCATACATTTCGGGCAATGCATACTTTTAAAAATACTTTATAAACCATGCAGGGGCACAAAAAGTCATATTCAAAACTAATTTGAACCCTGAGATAAAAATACAAAGGCAAGGAAACTTTTTTCCTTAACATATTTCACAAACCTTTCTCCCACATTCCAATTCCAATATAACAATTCAGTGTTAAAACCCATCTAGCTGTTCAAACTTCTTTTATCCATTCACTTATGGCAAAAGCCACCTCATTTAATATCACATCCTGATTTCTTCTGACCCTACAGTTCTGTTCTTCCAACATTCTTATAAACAAGGGAAAAATTCAGGCTACATTCTCGTACAGAACTTTCAGACAAACAGCTCCTAAACTACTAAAATACCTTAATTATTCTTCAACATCAAAAACAACAAGAACTTTTCCCCACGGCTGATCGGAACTCCAAACAGCATACATTTCCCTGTGTATGCTCATAAAGTTTTCATTCTAAAAATCTAAAAAATCCTCCTGCTGCTAACAAGGTAATTGCAAGTTACTACATTTGAAATCCACAATATGTTAATATTTAAGCACATTTTAAAGATCGATACCTATTTCTGAAAGATATCTCAGCAGCTCAGACAAAGAAAATCTCCATACTGTGGAATTTCCCTCCTTCTCTTCTTTTTATACTTATATTGTGCCACTTTTACAGCTGCTCTTTCTGCTACATCCTGATAATGTTCCAGTTTATCCTTTAATAATTTACTATTACATTCCAGCACCAGACACCGTCCCTCTAATTCTAACCTACTCTGTTCTACTCTCCCTTTCTCTTTAAGTGCCATCTGCAACTGCTTGTGCACCCCACGGTATGCAGAGGCCAACACCCAACTCCTTCGAGCCAGGGTAACTGCTTCACCTGCTTTCACAGGGATTGTTTCAAGTACTTGTACCACATTAAGTGCCATCTGCAACCGCTTGTGCACCCCACGGTATGCAGAGGCCAACACCCAACTCCTTCGAGCCAGGGTAACTGCTTCACCTGTTTTTACAGGGATTGTTTCAAGTACTTGTACCACATTCTTTGGTTCAAATTCCCTTAATTCCTTATCCCATGATTCCGCCAATCCATGATTGGCCATTTCTGCTGCTATTATTTCATACGGGTCCCCGGTCCAGCCAGGTATCCCTGCAGGTTCTTTTTTAGATTTCTCCTTTCGCCGGAACATTGTTCGGTCTTATTTAGGGAGATCCTGCCGACTACGCCAATTAATGTACTGCTATTATTCTTAGGGTAAAGCTATATCCCACTTTCCCTTCCCCTCACCAGCTCTCTGACTGGGAAAATTAATAGCATACACAGATGACTGAAAGCATAATATAGGTTTATTCATACAATTTTATAATAATGAAATCATGCAGTAAGGAATCAATAATTTGTTACCATATATTGCATCATCACTCTGATATCGGAGGACCAGCGACTATCAGAGGCAGCGCATTCATTTCATATCAGCATCACACGGCTCATCAGCAGTGGAGAAGTCCCGATTCCACTGAGTTCTGCCTGTCTTTTTATGCCCAGATTATGGTCAGGATCCGGTTTATGTATTGTGCTCAAACATGAGCATATATTATGGTCAGGATCCGGTTTATGTATTGTGCTTAAACATGAGCATATAGGCACTTTTTTACTCAAAGTATTATGGTCAGGATCCGGTTTGTCTATGTGCTCAAACATGAACATATCACAGACAAGGTCACTAACCATTTATGCACATCCTGTCTTTCCCCCCCCCTTCTCTCGATTGAATCATCCATATCCTGTCTTGACTAAATCTGGCTCGCCAGGTGCAAGTTATCTTTCTGAACTCTAGTTCCCCTTTTAAAAAAAAGAAAGTTGTTATTCCGTATTAAGATCCGTTTTTGCATGGCAGATGATTTCTTAAACAGCCATTGTTACTAAAAACAACTCTCATATCATATATATCCCATACGTATCACACCAGCAGAGGCATTTCTTATGTTCTTATGGGTGGATGGCGAGAGAAAGGGCAGACATTGGATGGTAGTGGGGAGCCTATGCTGGATGGAAGTGCAGATGGGAGAAATAAGGGAGCAAATGCAGGAAGGAAATGGGAGGAGAGAAAGAAGGGAGCAGATGCTGGATGGAAGTGGACAGAGAGAGGAGAAGGTACTAGATCAGGGGTCTCAAAGTCCCTCCTTGAGGGCCGCAATCCTGTTGGGTTTTCAGGATTTTCCCAATGAATATGCATGAGATCTATGTGCAACTGCTTTCAATGCATATTCATTGGGGAAATCCTGAAAACCCGACTGGATTGCGGCCCTCAAGGAGGGACTTTGAGATCCCTGTACTAGATGGAAGGGTTGGAGAAAGAGGGTACATGATGGAAGGAGGGGATAAATAAAAGGAGGGCACATGATGGGGAGAAAAGGATTGAGTTAGGGAAACACTGGAGGGGTGAGGAAAAGAGATGGCAAGCTTTAGATAGACAGTAAAAAAGGACATTGCTGAGATGGTAGTAAGGACGTAATCTAGACAGATGCAGAAAATAAATTGAAAAGGAAAATGAGGGAAAAAAGGGAAAGGGATTGCAGAGGAGAGGTGTGGGAGAGGGAAGGAGAGGAGAGAGATTCCAGACCAATGGGGGTGAAAGGAGAGATGGAACGGGGAGGCATACAGTTTCTGGAAGGGGCATAAAAGGAGAGAAGTTGCCATATAGGGGAAGAGAGACGGCAGACAGTGGATGGAAGGAAGAGAGTTACAAGATGAGGAAAGCAGAAACCACAGAAGACAAAGGTAGAAAAAATTTTTCTATTTATTTATTGCTTTAGGAGACATGTGTCACTGTTTCTGTGGTATTTTAAAGCTATATGGTGCCTGTTTATATATTGCGGCCCCATATACACTGTAAAGAGAATAGTTAGTGATTTAGAGAGAAGTGAATAAGGACTACACTAACAATTGGTTAAGATTTATCAAGTGACTGTTTCTGTGGAGCATTGTATGCAGAGTCCAGCTTCTTGCTGGTTCAATTTAACCTTTGTCTATGTATTTCTATTTTATCCCCCCTTTTTACAAAACTGTGGTGCGTTTTTTAGCGAATTCTATGAGCATCAGAGCTGTTACCTCCATAGCTAAAATCCACACTACAGTTTTGTAAAAGACGAGGGGTTAGTTTGTGATTACATATTCCATACTAGGCGAAGGTGTTTTCTATGTTCTGTGTGTTCGAAAGACATGGTTTTTTGTTAGGATTGACTGCAGGATTGATCTGTACTAGTCTGGCTTGTTTAGTTTTACAATGGGTGTATTGATGTTGTACTGCTCATTGCAGTATGTAAGATGCTGCATTTTCCTAGGTACTCATGTGTGACGTGTGGATTGTTACTAAAAATCATGTTTTCATATAGATGGGGGGGGGGGTGTCAAAAAATGATGGGCCCCAGGTGTCACATATGCTAAGTACCGATCAGCTCTAAGATAAGTGGTCTTTTTGCCTCTATCTTTAATTCAGCATTTATGTGAAGCACAGTTTTTGATTTAATTGCTCATTTTTGTAAGAAGGTTTTGCCTATGAGGTTACCGCTTAACCACCTTTAGATCCACCATTGTGGAGGTGGGAGGGCCTTTTCTGAGGCGTTTTCCTTCTTTTTGAGCAATAAAGAATTGACATCGGTTTCTCATTGCTTCTGCAGTAAATTTGTATTACTATAACATCTCATGACCACACCAGTCTCCTATTGGAAGTGTTGTTTATGCATATGCTAAGTACGCCACTGTTTTCCCTATCTGTCCCGGTGGGCTCACAGTCTATCTAATGTACCCGGGGCAGTGGAGGATTAAGTGACTTGCACAGGGTCACAGAGAGCAGTGTGGGGTTTGAACCCACAACCTCAGGGTGCTGAGGCTGTAGCTTTAATCACTTCACCACTCTAAAATACTCTATGTGTGATTTGCAGAAAGGAGGAGAAAAGTACAGCTTGACCTTCAGACTTTACAGCCAGCAAAAGGAACTGTTGGGAGAGCCATAAATGAAACAGGAGGAAAGTACATGCAATTTAGAAACCTAACACCCGTACTGGACACTCTACAAGCTGTCTAAACTATCAATGGTGGGTTCTAATTTATGTTGGTCTTGCACTACAGAAATTGGTACATTGGACCACGTGTTTTTTTCATTGCAGTTTTTTACAACAATATTGGTCAGATATATGGTCCACCATAGCTACAATTTTAAACCTCTCTTACTCCTTGATAATTTCAGGTGGGCCTGCTCTTACACCTCCTCTAGACAAATATGATGATAAATTATTGAAATGTCTCTCGTTAATAGCTTTGAAAACAATATTGTCCCACTGGAAAGACTTTCTCATTGACTTATAATGAATGGAATACTGTATGTCTTTATGCAAAATATGAAAAATCAGTGGCGGATAAAATGCACACCTGCTCTTCTTTTAATAAGGCATGGTCTAAAGTCCTAGATTATTGTGCTACCATACCCTAGTGCGTCTTATAACTTTAACACTGTTATTGCAATGTAACATACCATGCTTGTTTTTTTCTGTATTAACATCCTACATTGTACTCATCTACTATTTCTGCGAGATTGTGAAATGCTTTTCTAATTGTTCCTTTTATGTTTTTATACTGATTCTTTTCTTAAAACTAATAAAAATTATTGAACAAAAAAACCCCAAAAACCTAACACCCATATGCCACACATAAAGAAAAGCTTTCCTGGCATATGTGGGCTATTTTTTTTCCCAGTTTTGCAAGTGTTTATACTTTAAGTATTTTGTTCTGAAATATGTAAAGAAGAAAATCTGTTAGTGCAGGGGCCTAGTGATGGTCTGAATAAACAAACTTTTTTGGTACAGTTGGGCTACAGTGCAAAAAAAAAAAAAAAAAAGCAGCAAAAATTTTGATAGAAAGGAACATTATTGTTAAAAGCTGGTATTCTACTAGTGCTGCTTTTAAAAGGGTAGCGATGCGGTAAGGCAATATCTAAGTACAGATGGTCAAACTAAACGCAGAATTTCAGTGAAGCTTCAGGTCATCAAAACTTTTTTGAATTTCCTAGCTCATCTCTGTATTGGCCTTGTGGTAAGCTGGCTGAGAGTGATGAGAACACATGATTTGAAGCAATAAAACCTAGAAAAAAAAATTATTCAGAAAGGTAGAAAGTTAGATGGATGAGACAGTGGCTTAAGATGAGCACTAACCTCCAGATTCTGTATATGATGCCTTAAGGGGAAGAGTGTGGCGCAGTGGTTAAAGCTACAACCGCCGCACCCTGAAGCTGTGGGTTCAAACTCACGCTGCTCCTTGTGACCCAGGGCAAGTCACTTAATCCCCCACATTAGATAGATTGTGAGCCCGCCAGGTCAGGCAGTGAAAAATGCTTGAGTACTTGAATAAATTCATGTAACCATTCTGAGCTCCCCTGGGAGAACAGTATAGAATAAATAAATAGTGTGAAAAGTTTCAGCTTCTGATAACCAGAGCTGATATTGTGACATCATAATGCCTCATTCCACCCATGCATAAGAGCCAACTTCATCAGAGATGTCACAATGGCTTGATTGTCCTATCCTTGGCTCACTTCTACTGTGGTACAGTGGTTAAAACTAAAGCCTCAGCACTCTGAGGTTGTGGGTTCAAACCCATGCTGCTTCTTGTGATCCTGGGTAAGTCACTTAATCCCCCCATTGCCCAGGTACATTAGATAGATTGTGAGCCCACCAGGATAGAAAGGGAGAAATGCTTGAGTACCTGAATAAATTAATGTAAACTGGGAGAACGGTATAGAAAGTTGAATAAATAACCACTGTGCCACACTCTTCTTCTCCAGGCTTCCTCTCTGTAGTCAGTATTTACTCTTTCCTATGATACGAATACATTTTATATCCTGTCTATTAGTTTGAAAGCTATTGCAATTTTTAAAATCATTTAGGCCCTCTTTTACTAAGCCACGGTAGAGGTTTCTACTGTGGCCTGGAGCACTAAATGCTCCGATGCTGCTGTGATGCTCATAGGAATTCTATGAGTGTTGGAGCATTTAGCACTCTGGGCTGTGATAGAAGCTTCTACCGCGGCTTAGTAAAAGTGTGTGTGTGTGTGTGTGTGGGGGGGGGGGGGTTAAGTAGCAGAGTTCTGATAGAGACCCTGAAGATGTTTTAAGAACATAAGAATTCCCGCTGCTGGGTCAGACCAATGGTCCATTGTGCCCAGCAGTCCGCTCCCGCGGTGGCCCCTAAGTCAAAGACCAGTGCCAGCAGGAACTTGTCTAACTTTGCCTTGAATCCCTGGAGGGTGTTTTCCCCTATAACAGCCTCCGGAAGAGCGTTTCAGTTTTCCACCCCTCTCTGGGTGAAGAACTTCTTTACATTTGTATGGAATCTATCCCCTTTTAACTTTAGAGAGTGCCCTCTCATTCTCTCTACCTTGGAGAGGGTGAACAACCTGTTTTATCTAAAAAGTCTAGTCCCTTCATTATCTTGAATGTTTTGATCATATCCCCTCTTAGCTTCCTCTTTTCAAGGGAGAAGAGGCCCAGTTTCTCCAATCTCTCACTGTATGAGAACTCCTCCAGCCCCTTTACCATTTTAGTCACTCTTCTCTGGACCCTTTCGAGTAGTACTGTGTCCTTCTTCATGTACGGTGACCAGTGCTGGATGCAGTATTCCAGCTGGGGGCGTACCATGGCCTGGTACAGTGGCATGATAACCTTCTCCGATCTGTTTGTGATCCCCTTCTTAATCATTCCCAGCATTATGTTTGCCCTTTTTGCTGTCGCCGCACATTGCATGGACAGCTTCATTGATTTGTCGACCAGTATTCCCAAGTCTCTTTCCTGGGGGGTCTCTCCGAGTACTGCACCGGACATCCTGTATTTGTGTATAAGATTTTTGTTACCGACATGCATCACCTTACACTTTTAGAACTGTAACAATCTACAGTGTGCCTTTTATATTCTACTAGTGTTTAAGCCCGTTACATTAACGGGTGCTAGAATAGATGTCTGTCTGTCTTTCTCCTGCCCCCCTGTCTCTTTCTTCCTTTCTTTCTGTCTCTCTCCCTGCCCCGTCTATCTTTTTTCTTTCTGTCTCTCTTCCTGCCCTGTCTATCTTTCTTTATTTCTTTCTATCTTTCTTTCTCCCTCCCGCTGTCTATCTTTATTTCTTTCTTTCTATCTTTTTTTCTTTCTGTTGCTCTCCCTACCCAGAACCTCACTGAAGCCGCCTTCCAGCGATGCCAGCTAAGGGATTCCTTGCACTTTCCTCAATCCAGCTGTGGTCAGTTGCCCGCACACTCCTGGCGGGGGAGTGGAGGGGTTCCTTTAGCTCTTGTTCACTTAGGTGGTGGTGGGCCACCCCATCCATGCACTCTCTCTCTCCTACCTGCACTCCAAATGCCTGCTTCTTTCACCAGCCCAAAGCCTCTCTCTCTAGTGGCTATCCCATGTCTCTCTTCTCCTTATCAACCCAGGCCCCAACTCCCAATCAGGCATCTCTTTCTGCCCCCACCCAACTATCATTCTCCTCCTTGTCCTCTACCCTCATCTCATGATTGATTCCCTTGCTCCTGCCCCCAGCTGACCGTCTAACCTGCCGGTTCCTTCTTCGAATAGATGGGAATGATCTCCCTCTCCCCCCTTGCTCCAGGGGAGTTTACTTTAGGGGGGGGGTCACAGTCACGGGCATCAGGAGTTTTTGTTGTTGCAAGCTCCCCTTTCCCCCTACATGCCAGCGATTGTTGTTTTTTTTTTGTTTTTTTTTCGCAGACAGAGAGAGGGCGGGAGGGGGGGAGTGGCTGCCGTGGTGATCTGGCCTACTCCCTTGCCGGAGTTATTTTTCAATTTAAAGGTGCTGCGGCTGCTCCTCTAACGATCCCCGCCTGCATTAGAAGGCTTATCTGAAGCAGGTGCGGCTCGTGACAGGAGCCGCGGTGGCACCTTTAAACTGAAAAATAACTCCGGCAAGGGAGCCGGCCAACTGGCAGTTCAAGTCGGAGCTTCGGTCTGGCCTGCTCCCTGCTCGCCATGCTGTATTGTATTTTTTAGTTGAAAGACGCGGTGGCGGTTCCTTTCATGATCCCCACCTGCATCGGAAGTCCGACGCAGGCGGGGATCGTGAGAGGAGCCACCGCCGTGTCTTTCAACTAAAAAATACAATACGACAAGGCGAGTGTAAGGATTGTTTGTCTGTGGCCCCCACAAGGTGAGTTGGCAGGGGTTATGTGAGAGGCGCCCTTACACACCAGGTCTCAGGTTCAGTTCCCTCACAGAAGATTCACCAGGAGTAGAATCCAATAAGAAACACAGCCAGAGGTGCTTGCATAAAGAATATATTATAAAAATAGGCTTACAGAAAAGCAGTATTCATAGGCATTACCATTAAGCATTACAATTAAGGAGAGAGCAAAGCAGTTTCCCTGCTTTACAGAGTTCAGAGGCAAAGAGACAGAGAGTCTGAAGTTCTAGGGAGAGCCAGAGAGAGAGAAAGGGGGATGGGGTGATGGTCTAAGCTTCGGGTTCCATAGATAAAGAGAAGGATAGACAGAGAGATAGACAGAGAAAAAGAGCTCAAGAGAAACAAGAGAGGACCAGAGTGCCAAGAGCCAAGAGAGGGGGGTGATGCTGGAAGGGGGCTTTTATAGTTTGGAAACTTATTCTGAATATAGAAACTATTGTATGTCCCAGTATCTTTCTGTTTAGAATTTGTAAACTGTTTGAAACAATGGTTAATTTAATTGATAAGGAAGGTGTGATACTTGCAGGCATGGTAGATGGGATTAGTCTCTGGCTTCTTTGTCCCATTCTTGATAAACAATCCAGTCTGGCTGGATGCTTAATATATGTGAATTCTGTGCAGGAGCACAGAATTCTGCATCAACATTCCAGAGTCAGATAATTTCCCATAGGCCTTTGCTGACATTAGTTCTGCCAACTGAAAATGCTGAATGCTAGCAATAGCTATGCTGACAGCGAGCAGGGAGAAGGCCAGACCGAAAACCAGGATGAAAAACAGAACCCTAAGCGCGCATGTGCACTCCTACCTGAGGGTCCCAACAGCTCACGGAAAACCGGCGCACGCAGTGGGAGTGCGCATGCGTGGCTTAGGGTTTTATTATATTAGATGTAACAATCTACAATGTGCCTTTTATATTCTATGTATGTTAGCTGCATTATGTGTTTCCATGGATATATGTGTTTCCTATTACCGTATACTCATAATATTTTCATATCCTTAAATTTTTATTAAATTTTAAAAGAAGTACATAATATATAAAGACCAAATAAACCATATCAATACAATAAATATCAAACATTAGTCATGAAAAACTATGATATAAACAAAACAACATTCATAATAATATATTAATTAAAAATTTTTTTTTTAAAGCTGTCTATATGGAGTGAATCATATCAAATGGGATGCTAGTGGGATAGGGAGAGCATGCAGGGTAAAGAGAGCATGCAGAAATTAAGGGGTCCTTTTATTAAGGCATGCTAACTGATTTAGCACATGCTAAAGATTAGCATGCGCTAAATGCTAAGGCATCCATTATATTCTATGGGCGCCGTGGAGGGGCATAATCGAAAGGGACATCTAAGTCCGTTTTCGTCTAAGTCGCAAGTTGTCCAAAGTAAAAAACAGCCTAGGACACATTTTCGAAAAATACGTCCAAAAGTTTTTTTGTTTTGAAAATCGTCTAACTATACGTCCTTCCGATCTGATCATCCAAGTTGCTAAATCTGTATACCACATTTTTGTCCAACTTTTTGTCCAAGTCAAAAACGCCTAGAACAAGCCCTGTTGGATGTGGGAGGGGTCTGCAAAGTGATGGACTGAACATCCAGACATGGCATCTAAATAGTGGGGTACTTTACAGGGCACTGCTGTGAACTTCACAAAAAGGGTGCCATGTCTTCTCTTCACTACAGCTCCCTTATAGGTCATGATGAGTCCCCCAAACCACCTCCAGAATCTCCTAGACCACTGTTCTTCAATCGCCGGTTCATGGACCGGTGCCGGTCCGCAGAAAATTTCTGACAGTCCGCGCAGGGCCGGCGAGATCGAGTCGTCAGTTAAATTTCCTGCCGACTGCTGTTCCTCTCAGCCTCGGGCAATCAAGACAGGTTGACGACGTTGGGGCCTTCCTTCTGTGAGTCTCGCCTGTTCGGAAACAGGAAGTTGAAACAAAATAGGCAGGACAGAGAGTGAAGGTCCCGAGTCGGTAGCCTGTCTTGATTGTCGCCCCTGCCTAGTTACTGAAGAGGGCCGCGGGGAAGGTGCAAGTGGAAGGTCAGCGTGTGCGGGAGCAAGATCCTGGGGAGCCTTCGACAGTAGCTGTCTCCCCTCCCAGCAGCTCTTCTACTTGCCAGGGCAGTGATTCACCGGCAACTTCCTCTTTCCTCAGAGGCGGCAACGGAGCCAAGGCTGCCTAAGTAAATCACTGCTGCAGGCAAGTAATGAGAACTGTTGGAAGGGGAGGAAGCCACTGTAGGAGGCTGGGAAGCTGTTGGATAAAGGGAGAGCTGCTACTAGACCTGGAGGGAGGTAGAAGGAGAGATGCTGCTGGGAGGGGAGGAGGGAAAAGGATGGGAAGAGAGTTAATGTTGAATGGGGGGAGGAGGGAAGGAAGAAGGAATAAAGGAAGGAAACAGCTGGCAGGGAGATTACAGGAGGGGAAGGGGGTCAGGGTGGAATGGAGAAATCAGATGAGGGAAAGGGGAGAGAGAGGAATGAGAAGGTAGATAGAGATTGAAGCTGGAAAGGGGGGGGGGTCAGCAGAGAAATGAGAGAGGGATAAAGATGCTAGATCTGGTGTAAAATGAAGAAAGCAGTGAAGTTGGAATGAATGATGTAAAAAGGAGAGAGGAGGCACAGGCTGGATGGACAGGGGAGAGGGGCATAGAAAGAAGTCAGATACATACGGAAGGGGGAGAGGGCAGACAGTGGATGGAACGGGCAGATGCTAGATTGAAGAGACAGGGCAGATGCTGGAAGGAAAAGAGTGAAAAGAAGATGAAAGCAGAAACCAGTGACAACAAAAGGTAGAAAAAATAATTTTATTTATATTTTGTTATTAGAATATATCAGATTTGATATATATATCCTGCTAGAGACATAACTGGGGACTGCAGTATTCTGTTAGCATGATATTTATGTGTAGCATTCTATAATAACTTGGCTTGTTCAGTTTTCTTGATAGTAGAGGGGATATATGTGAAGGGGAAAAGAGACAGGGGTTTTGTTGGTCCGTGCTCTGTATATTTGAATTTATAAAATCACAATTGTTCAGAATATTGTTTCTTTTTATACTTTAATAAAATACGTTCAATATAAAATCATAACTGTGGCTTGTGCAGATGGGATCAGATGGTTTGTGGGGACCGAGTTCGCGGAGACGGAGCAGAAATGGTTTTTAAAAATTTTAGTCTTAATAGTTTGCCAGTCCACAAAATAATTCTTTTATTTCTGCTGGTCCACAGGTATAAAAAGGTTGAAGACCCAGTTATCTACCACCTCAATAGCCCTTATGGCTTCAGGAGCCACTTATATGCCAGTATAAAAGGGTTTTGGGGGTGTATAGGGGTGTGCACATGTTTCATTATCAATGCAGTGATTACACGGGCTTATGGGCATGGGTCCTCCTCTCCATGGGTCCCTAACCTACCACCCATGACGGCATAAGCTGCCTCTGTGCTGGACGACTAGGCTTTCCTATGCCTGGCTGCCAGCTGATGATAGTCTAGAGACTGAATTTTAAAGGGGTTGGGGGTGAGGTCGGTGATCACTGGGGTAGTGTGTGGGGGTCTCTATTATGTGTTTGCAGTGCTTATCTGGTGACTTTAGGTGGTTTTTGTGACTTAGACCCTGTTTTAAATGGTCTAAATCAGTGCTTTTCAACCTTTTTACACCCGTGGACCGGCAGAAATAAAAGAATTATTTTGTGGACTGGCAAACTACTAAGACCAAAATTAAAAAATACATTTCCGCCCCGTCTCAGTCCCTACAAACCATCTGATCCCATCCGCACAAGCCTCAGTTATGATTTTATATTGAACGTATTTTATTAAAGTATAAAAAGAAACAATATTCTGTACAATTGTCATTTTATAAATATAAATATACAGAGCAAGGACCAACAAAACCCCTGTCTCCCCTCCCCTTCACATATATCCCCTCTACTATCAAGAAAACTGAACAAGCTAAGTTATTACAGAATGTTACACAGAAATATCATGCTAACAGAATACTGCAGTCACACATGACAGGAATAGTGTTAGGGGAGTGCCCCCTGGTCAGAGAGAGCCCTAAGCTACCTGGAAGCTAAAGAAGCACTGCCTGGGCTTTGCAGGCCCCAGTTATGTCTCTAGCAGGATATATATTTCAAATCTGATATATTCTAATGACAAAATAGAAATAAAATTATTTTTTTCTACCTTTTGTGGTCTCTGCTTTCATCTTCTTTTCACTCTTTTCTTTCCAGCGTCTGCCCTGTCTCTTCAATCCAGCAACTGCCCGTTCCATCCACTGTCTGCCCTCTCCCCCTTCCATATGTATCTGACTTCTTTCTATGCTCCTCTCCCCTTTCCATCCAGCCTGTGCCTCCTCTCTCCTTTTTACATCATTCATTCCAGCTTCACTGCTTTCTTCATTTTTATCACTCCTACACCAGATCTAGCATCTTTATCCCTCTCTCATTTCTCTGCTGATCCCCTTTCTAGCATTAATCTCTCTCTATTTTCTCATTCCTCTTCCTCTCTCCTTTCCCTCATCTGATCTCTCCATTCCACCCTGACCCTTGACCCCCTTCCCCTCCTGTAATCTCCTTGCCAGCTGTTTCCTTCCTTTTTTCCTTCTCCCTTCCCTCCTCCCTCCTATCCAATATTAACTCTCTTCCAATTCCTTTCTCTCCTCCCCTCCCAGTAGCATCTCTCCTTCTACCTCCCTGCCGGTCCAATATAGAGAGTTGCGCGGGGACAGAAATCCCACCTGTCCCCGCCAAAGTCCCACATGTCCCCACCCATCCCCGTGAGGACTCCCACTTGTCCCCACCCGTCCCCGCGAGGAATCCCTCCGTCCCCACCCGTCCCCACGAGGAATCCCCTCCGTCCTCGCCCATCCTGGCGAGGAATCCCCTACGTCCCCACCCGTCCCTATAAACTACAGAAATAGTTATTTCATTTAATTATGCTACTGAATTAAAGGCTCTGGTAGAAACCTATTTAAAAATAAGCAAAAAGACTTTATTAATTTGGAAATATTAATTGGGAAGAATACATACTTTGTAAATGGGTTTCTACTAGAGCCTCTAATGTTTATACATTTTTATCAACACAACTAATATAATACTTTATCCTTAAGCAAAAAAAAAAAGAATTTTTTTCCTACCTTTGTTGCCTGGTTTCTGCTTTCCTCATGTTCTCATTCAATTCCTTCCATCCACTGTCTCTCTTCTCTCTGCGTCTTCCATTTGCTCTGTTACTGTGCCTTTCCCTTTCTCCCCCCTCCCAAATTGGTCTGGCACCCATCTTTTTCCCTCCGCTCCCCCCATAGTCTGGCATCTCTGTCTTCTTCCCTGCCAGCGTCTTCTCCCCACTCTCTCTTCCCCATTTCCTTTCAGCGTCCTTCCCCCCCATCTTCCCCATGTCCTGTTAGCATCCTTCTCCCCCCTTTGCCTTCCACATGTGCTTTCAGTGTCCTTCTCTCCCCTGTCTTCCCCATGTCCTTTCAGCGTCCTTCTCCCCCCTGTCTTCCCCATGTCCTTTCAGCGTCCTTCTCCCCCCGTCTCCCCCATGTCCTTTCAGCGTCCTTCTCCCCCTCTGTCTTCCCCATGTCCTTTCAGTGTCCTTCTCCCCCCCGTCTTTCCCATGTCTTTTCAGCGTCCTTCTCCACCCCTTTGTCTTCCCCATGTGCTTTCAGCGTCCTTCTCCACCCCTTTGTCTTCCCCATGTGCTTTCAGCGTCCTTCTCCCCCCTCTGTCTTCAGCATCCTTCTCCCCCCTCCTGTCTTCCCCATGTCCTTTCAGCGTCCTTCTCCACCCCTTTGTCTTGCCCAGTGCTTTCAGTGGCCTTCTCCCCCCTCAGTTTTACCCATTTCCCTTAAGCGTCTTTTCTTCTCCACTCCACCTTTCCTCCCTTTCTCCCTCCCTGCCCCTTACCTTTATGGCGCTTCCCCACCCGACCGACAACAGAACAGGCCCGGTCAGACAAACCTCCCTGCCCTGTAGCTGCGAATCTAAATTACCTTCTTACAGCAGCTGGAGTATTGAAGCTGCTTTAAGAAGGTAATTTAGATTCATGGGTACAGGGCAGGGAGGTTTGTTGGCCGGGCCTGTTGTCGGTCGGTCGAGGGAAGCGCCACAAAGGTAAGGGGACCTGACCGGCTGTGCACACTCCCCCCCATGGCTGCAACCGGGGTGTAACGCCCCCCCTTTTGGTACGCCATTGCCTTCTCCCTACCTGCCCTGCCGCACTCAGCCGACCGGAAGTCTTCCCGATGTCAGCATTGACGTCGGAGGAAGGGAGGGCTTTGCTTAAGCCCTCCCTCCGACATCAGCGCTGACATCGGGAAGACTTCCGTTCAGCTGTGTGCTGCGGCAGGGCAGGTAAGGAGAAGGAGACTAGCCTCATGGCTCGAGTGCCATCCAACCCCACAGGAACCCCGCGATCCTCGGAGGCATCCACACGGGATCCCCGCGACCTTAGGAGGGCATCCCTACGGGATCCCCGTGACCCAAAGGGGGAACCCGCGGGATCCCCGTTCTCTAGTCCAGTAGCAGCTCTCCCTTTATCCAGAAGCTTCCCAGCCTCCAACAGTGGCTTCCTCTCCTTCCAGCAGCTCTCAGTACTTGCATGCAGCAGTGATATCCTTAGGCAGCCTTGGGTCCGTTGCCGCCTCCGAGGAAAGGGGAAGTTGCCGAAGTGAATAACTGCCCTGGTAACTATGAGAGCTGCTGGGAGGGGAGACAGCCACTGTCGAAGGCTCCCCATGATCTTGCTCCTGCGTGCCTTGCACATTCGCACTCCCCCTCCCCCCCAAGCCAGCCCAAGATGAGCCGGAGGCCCCTACCTGCCGCATCCTGCACGTGGGCAGAATCTCAGCACAGACGCTGCTGATGGCCCCAATCGACACGCTGACCCCCCCCTGCACACGCTGACCATCTCCCTTCTACCTGCACTTTCCCCGCGGCCCTCTTCCGCAACGTCGGCAGGGGCTGCGATCAAGACAGGCTGCCGACGTTGAGACCTTTCCTCTCTGAGTCCCGCCTATTTTGTTTCAACTTCCTGTTTCCACATAGGCGAGACTCACAGAGGGAACGCCCGACATTGGCAGCCTGTCTTGATCGCCCGAGGCTAGGAGGAACAGCAGATTTCTGCCAACACCACCAGGGCAGGAAATTTAACGGCGTCGATCTCGCCAGTCCTGTGCGGACCGGCAGGAATTTTCTGCGGACCGGCACCGATCCGCGGGCTGGCAGTTGAAGAACAGTGGTCTAAGTCACAACGTCCAAGTTTCGTCTATGCTGGGCTGTGTAACTTTCAGTTATACATGCTATACGACTAAGTCTAAGCCGGCCCAGGTCCCGCCCAATTCCCGTCCTCGACACTCCTCCTGAAATGCCCCGTTTAGCTTTGGTCGTTCAGCGGCACTATGAAGGCCTAGGTCATTTAGAAATACGTCCAAAACCCGTTTTCATTGTCGGCACTTGGACGTATTTTGACTTAGGCTGGTTTTTGGACGTTTTTCTCTTTCAATTATGAGCCCCTTAGTATTTAACATGCGCTAAATTGGTTAGTACGCCTTAATAAAAGGATCCCTTAATAAGTAGGTCAATAAGTAAATGCATCTCAATACCAAAGAAACAGCAGATGAGATATGGGCAGGAAATTAGAAGCAGCCACTCTGTCCTACCAACTGCAAGTGCAGAAATCCTGATACTGTATGAAATGGACCGTAATGCTGATAATATATAATTTTTTGAGACTGAAGATTGCTTACTGTGATTTCAAAACTTACAGGAGATGCTATTCAGCGGGAGATAACTAGTAGGACAGCTCCTCCCTGATTATATAGCATAAGTTTTTATTTGTATACCACACAAATGCCTTTCGGTTCAAGGCGGTGAGCAACAAAAATTACTTCAAGGAAAATTGTTATCATTAAGACAGATTAAACCATACCACGGCACATAGATATTCCCTATCTGTTCCAGACGGGATCACAATCTATTTGTAGTAGCCTAAAAAAAAATGAATGGTAAGAAGTAAATACATATAATAGAAAAAGAGAAAGAAAAAAATATTAAAATCACAATAAAGGGAGAAAAAATTATTAGCATTAAAAGCAGATTGACCATACCAGACGGGATCACAATCTATGCTTTGTAGCTTAAAGAGTAAATGATAGGAACTATATATATATATATATATATATATATATATATATATATAATGGAAGAAGAAAAACAGTATTAAAAATCACAGTGAAAGAAAAGAAAAATGCGATGGGAAAGAAAGCAAAATGTAATAAAAATTAGAAGAAAACTAAAAAAAAAAAGTGCAGTTTGGTTCAGTTCAATGTAAGGCAAACAGAGGGTACAATGACACAGCCGACAAACACACCACATTTACTCAGCGTGGCAAGCTGGCCAAAGAGAGAAGGTTGTCTCTGGTCCTTTTGCTAAAGCCACAGCACAAGTGGCCTTAGTGCGTCGCTTCCATGTGTCATTCCCCGTTACCAAGGCCACTTGTGCTGTGGCTGGAAAATGAATGCGTGGACAAGTCTGATCGTCATTTGGAGTACTATTTCCTTATCTTTGAATACTTTGTCAAGAGCTTTCATTGAAGAGCGGCCAAGTGCTATTCTGCGACGTATTTTCTCCCTGCTAGTTGCTTCTTTGTTTATGAAAGAGCCCAGGAGATTGAAATCCTTTACAGCTTCTATTCTGTCACCTTCAGGCTCAAAATCTTCATCATTTTCCGTGTTCGTGATCTATTGTCATGTTATGACTTTTGGCTTTTCTCAATAGATACAGCATGTCTTCTTTGCTGCTGGTGGTACATTGTTCGTCTGACATCTCCACTGAAACCTCTCCGCCTTGAGAGACCCTATTGGTAGTGAAACTACTGACAACATAGCTTTCAGCTTCTCAGATGCACACAAGCCGCGGTAGCATGACAAGCCCATGTAACATGACTGGAGTTCTACAGTATACTAAAAATAATAATAATTATTATTAGATATTTTTATATTATGTATATATTGTGGCCAGGTGTGGCCAATTGGATGTGTCCCGGGGCCAATACCCTAACCACACAGACCTCGACCAAGCGAAAACGAGGTGTGGGTAGCTGGGAAGGACTGCAATAAAGTTCAAAAATAGTGCAAAACACCTGGGTGCCACAAAATAAATCTTTATTTCACACCAGACTTGGTGCATTTAACTCAAGTTAGTAGCAATTCAAAAATGGGTTCCAAAAATACAAGCAAACAATAGTCCTCGCACAAAATACAAACAAAACCAATCTATTTGTTTCCTTTATTTGGCTTGTTGCCATTCACTGGCTTCTATTTCAGCCTTTTAATGGCCCTCTCTGAGGCTCTCAGGCTTACACCTGCCACACTGGGCTAGGCCCTTCCTTGCCAAGCCACTGTTTACCACCTGGTTTGTTTGAACAGATTCTGCTATGACTTCCTGTAAGTCCTTTCAAGTTTCAAGTTTATTGGTTTTTAATATACCGACCATCAAAGAATATCTGGACGGTTTACAATAAATCTAAAAAGAGATAAAAGTAAGATAAAATGTTGAGCATTTAAAAATGATTAGGTGAACATAAATAACATCGACTGGACAGACTTGAAAGTGAGGGTAGAAGGGAAGGGAAGGGAAAAGTTACATGTTGGAGAAGAAATGGAGACAGTGGGAAAGGGGAAAAAACATATAGTTTGGGTTGCTTTATCAAAGCGGTTGGTTGTTTTGGAAGAGGAAGAGAGAGAGAGAGAATAGAAAGAAAAAAAGAAAAAGAAGAAAGGAAAAAAAAAAAAAAGGGAGAAAAAAAAAAGAAACAAAAGGGGAGAGTTAAAGGTAAGTCTAAACTTAGCCAAAGGCGTCACGAAATAAAAAAGTCTTTAGGCTTTTCTTAAATTTGTCTAAATGTTGTTCATCACGGAGTTGCTGTGGTAAAGAGTTCCATAATGTTGGGGCAGTTACTGCGAAATTTGTTTTCCGTGTGTAGTAAAAATCTTTTATGGAGGGAATAAAGAGAAGTTTTTGATCAGTTGACCTTAGAATGCGTGGGGAACATTGGGGAATGAGAAGTTTGTCGAGAAATAAGGGTTGGTGAAAGTGTTTTATTTTGAAGGAGAGTAGTATGATTTTATAGGTGATACAGTGGGTAACGGGGAGCCAATGTGCCTCTTTGAGAAGAGGAGTAACATGCTCAAATTTGCCTATTTTGTGAATGAGTTTTATTGCTGTGTTTTGTATTAATTGTAGGCGTCGGATTTCTTTTTGGGGGAGACCGTTGAGAAGAGAGTTGCAATAATCTAAGTGAGAAATGACTAAGGAATGAATTAAGATATTGATTGAATCAGTCTCTAAGATTGAGAGTAGTGACCGAATAATGCGAAGTTTGAAGAAACAAATTTTTGCAATTGAACTGATATGGTCATGGTAAGTAAGGTCTTTATCAATGATGACGCCTAATAGTTTTATTTTTGTTTCTATTTGTATTGGAGTGGAATTAATAGAAAGTTTTCCCGGTAAGGGGGCACAGTTTTTAGTTGGAATTAGGATGGCACGAGATTTATCGATATTAAGGGAGAGTTTATTTGAGAAAAGCCAATCATATATAGTGTCTAATTTATCGTTTATATATTTTATGTCTGAGATGTTTGTGGTGTTAACTGGGTGAAGGAGTTGTATATCATCAGCGTAGGCAAAAATTGTAAATCCAATAGATTGTTCTAAAGTAAGTAGAGGGGACACGAAGATATTAAATAGTAGTGGGGAGAGAATCGAGCCTTGTGGGACACCGTATGTTAGAGATATAGGTTGCGACGTTTCGTTCTTTACATGGACTTTAGATCTGCGTTCATTAAAGTAGGATGTGAACCAAGAAAGAGCTGGGCCTGTGATACCACAGTCTTTAAGTCTATTAATAAGAAGAGAGTGGTCGATAGTGTCAAAGGCTGCGGACAGGTCCAGCGAAATGAGAATAACAGATTTTTGATGGTCATGGTAGTAATGTATCGTTGAGATAAGGCCTAACAGAGATAATTCTGTTGAATGTGAAGCGCGAAAGCCAGTTTGGCATGGATGTAGGGCATGAGTTTTTTCAATGAATTCTTTAAGTTGGGTATGAATAATTTTTTCCGTTAGTTTAGAGATTAGGGGTAGATTGGCTATAGGGCGGTAACTTTTAGGCAAAGAAGGATCTAAATTATGTTGTTTAAGTTTTGGGAAAACAAGAGCTGATTTCCAACCAGTAGGTACTAGACTGTCAGAGAGAGACTTAGATATCATTTCCCAAATGTAAGGACCGAAGAAAGAAAAGAATTTTTTAAGGAGCGAAGGGGGAATGCTTTCCAAAAGATTATTGGAAGTGTTTAAAGATTGAAGAATGAGAAGAAGATTTGCTAGTGAAGGCATTTTGAAGTTTGAGAAAGAGCTGAATGATATTTGAATAGAATCATTGGGAATGTGAATGTGTGGAGAGGAAGCAGAAGGTGAAGGTCCAAGATGTAATCTGATGTCCTTAATTTTTCTGTCGAAGAAAAGTGATAGTTCGTCTGCAGATGGCTGGGTAGTAGGGGGTGGGGTTTTTTTTTTTTTTTTTCGAATATTTTGAAAGAGACTGGGCGAGGTTGAAAAGGGTGGAAGAGTTACGGGTGGTAGTAATGAGTTTTGAGTAATATTCTTTTTTTGTTTGTTGAATGGCTTTTTTGTAATGAGAAGCTTTTTCCTTGAACAAAAGGAGGAAATTATTGAGGCGTGTTGTACGCCATTTATGCTCTATGGAACGAAGTTGTTTACGAAGGAGAGCGAGTTTTTCGTTATACCAAGGTTGTTGTTTTGATTTTTGAGTTTGATTTGAGATGGAATTTTTTTCTAATGGAGGTGCCAGAGAATCTAGTAAGGATTTCGTGGAAGTTTCCCAAAGAGAAAATTGATCTTCAATGGAGAGAGCGGAGAAGTCTTTGAGGTTTAGGTCGAAGGAGGTCTGAATAGCCGAAAGGGTTATTTTATTAGTGTTACGGAAGGTATAGGTATTTGTTTTTTGCTGGGCTTGGCTTAATTTTACAGGAAGGTCTAATTGCCAGGTAATGAGAGTGTGATCTGACCATGGTAAGGAATGAAATTGAAAGTTTTGGAAAAGATGGTTGATAGAAGATGGACAGAAAACCATGTCTAAAGTATTACCAGCCGAGTGTGTAGGTTTAGAAATGAGAGGAGATAATGATAGGTCAGGGATCAAGGTTAAGAGTTCGGAAGTATTGTAATGGTTAGGAGAATTGAAATGAATGTTAAAATCACCAAGGATTATGGAGTCAGGATAGGCGGTATTGAAATCAGTTATGGTAGAGATAAGAGCAGAAAGCGAAGTTTTGGTTACTGGTGGGGGAAAATAAATAAGAAGGAAATTAAGAGAAGAAGAGTGTTTAATAGAAAATTGAAGAGTTTCAATTGAAATGTTGGAGGATAAGGAGGAAGTAATGGGCTGGAGGGGGATAGAAGTATGATAAATAACCGCTAATCCTCCTCCTTTTTTATACAGACGAGGTTGAAAGATTGCTTTGAAATTGGGGGGGGGGGCAAGCTTGGGTAATATAAGCTTCTTCTCCCTGAGTTAGCCAGATTTCAGTAAGGCATATAATTTGGAGATTGTGTTGGGTAATGGAGTCATGGATTAGGTGATATTTGTTTTTTATGGATCGCACATTTAGGAGGCCTATATTAAGTTTTGGGAAGAGGTCATATAGGTTAAGATGAGAGCTAGCGGAGGGATAAGTTGGGATGGTAATGAGGTGTCTTGGCTGAATTTGGGTTGAGATAGAAGGGGAGGTTTTCTTGGGAGGTCGGTGGCCCCATAAGGTGGGAATAGAAGCCATTGTATTAAGGTCAAAATGTTGGGGTACAGTGGGATTAAGATGAGGAGAGGTAGGAAGTGGAGGAGAGGTAGGAAGTGGAGGAAAGGAAATTAAGAGGTTGTATATAATAAGAAGAGTACCGAAGAGGGGGAGAAGGTTGAATGATGTTTTGGTGAAAGTAGTGTTAGAGAAAAGATGATTAATAGCATAAAGAAGCTGCATGAAGGAGCGCATAAAGGAGCAGGACCTGCTCCTTAGGTGTGCTCCTTTGGCGTGCGCCGCAAAGTATGCAGTTTTGTAGGCAACGCTACCGGTGGTGTAAAGTGGGCGGAGTCATCGGCCATCCCCCTGTGCAGCCAACCCCACTGACCCTCCCACCGCGAGACGACCATCAAACCTACTGGCTCCAGCAGTGGTCGCATCACACTAAAGACGCTGCTTCGCGGCCTTCCCATGCTCTGATTTCCTCTGCCGGCATCTCTGCTGATGTCATCAGAGATGCGGCAGAGGAAATCAGAGCATGGGAAGGCCGCGAAGCAGTGTGATGCGGCCGCTGCTGGAGCCGGTAGGTTTGTGCGTCTCGCAGTGGGAGGGTCTAGGGGTTCGTGTGTGCCGGGAAAGTGTGCACGGGGGGAGGGGGGAGGGGGCAATGACGGCGGCGATATTATAGTGAGGGAGGGAGGGAGTCGACATGTGCATGTTGTAACCAGGTCTGTGGCCTGAACGAGCCTCCACAGCACCTCACAGTGGTTACACACACAACAACACCTGCGTGTGACCCGGCCTGGAGTCACCCTGCAGGCATGGACTGACACCAAGAGTAAAACCAAAAATAAATCACAATTCCTCAAAAAAAGAAGTAAATCAAAACTCAGGATTTATTTTCTTTTAGGTAGTAAAGTCAGGATTATTAGTAGTACTACCAGCAACAGGTGAGTAGAAGGTCTTCAGTTCAAATTCAAACAGCAGAATAATGAACAGTCCAAACATAAACTACAAAAAAAATACTCTTTTTTTTTTTCTTCACCCCACTGGGTTTTGTGCTTCCCTTAGCATTCAATTTAGCCTGCTCCTAAGCAGGGCATTTAGTTCATTACAAACAACAAAACACAACAGGGTTTAAGGCACTGGATACCCTATTGTTAGTGCTTCAAAAGGAAGTCTCTGGCAGCCATGAAATTGCACTGCCAGGAAAAGGAGAGTGTCTCAGGTTTGCTTTATTTTTCAGCATATAATAGCTTCAAATTTCCCTCCCAGATTATAGCAAACCTCTCCCTCAGTTCAGGCACCCACAGCTTCTTAACAAAACAAAAAACAAAATGCAGAACAGTAAAGAAAACTAAAAAGTCCTTAAAGGTTCAGCTTTGTTCCAAACAGTCTCTCCAATAAAGAAAGCTAAAAAAAAAAATGCACTCACAGTTTCTTCACTGCTCCTTTCAGTTAACAGGTACAGCTGGTGGACAAACCAACTTCCATGGCTTCCTCAGCCACGCTCATTTCCTCTGGCAAGAGGTCAGTCTCCATTGGGAGTTCCAGCTCAGGCACGGTTTCTTCAAGAATATCTCCAGCTTCTTGTACCTCCATGGGTGAGACTGGTTCGCTTCTGCCTGGCCCAAGGAGACTCGCAGGGAGCAAAGGTCCCAACCTTCTCCCTAACCTGCTTCCTGCTTTGAACTGAGCTACAGGTTTTATACTGTTTGGGCCACACCCTAACCTGGCTGATTCAGCAGTCCTCAAAGCAGCTCTAGAGCTCCTCCTTTGGTGACCTGAATATTGCTGGTCTAGGAAACTTTCAGGAGATTCCAACTCCCTCTGGTGGTCAGGCTGAGGATCAGCCAGATTCTTCCTAGGACAAACTTTAGACACTCCTTTCCGGGTTTTACTGGGAGTCTTAATAGAAACCCTATCTGGAACCAGGGCAGGCACGAAGTCTGTCTGGTTACATACCCCCTCCCTTAAATGATGCTTATCCTTATAAGCGTGGGGTCTACTCGAATTTTCAGGGATGCGTGACAGAGCATCAACATTAGTATTCAGACTCCCTGGGCGATGAACCACACAGAATCTGAAAGTTTGTAAGGTTAAGTACCAGCGAGTAAGGCGAGCGTTGTTGTTCCGCATGGTACCTAACCATTTAAGAGCTGCATGGTCAGTTACTAACGTAAAGTGCTTTTCTCCTAGATAGTGTTCAAGTGTCTGCATGGCCCACTTTGCAGCTAAGCACTCTAGTTCTACCACTGCATAATTTCTCTCGTTGGGATGTAACTTACGGCTCAGATATAGGACAGGGTGCTCTATGCCCTGACTCTCCTGGCTGAGTACCGCTCCCAATCCACATCCAGATGCGTCTGTCTGAAGGACAAGGGGCTTGCTGAAATCAATAGCTGCCAACACCGGCTGTTTACACAGACTATCCCTCAAATCCATAAACGCTTTCACCCCTTCCTCCTCCCAGTGCAACGCATCCGGAACGTCTTTTCTTAACATATTGGTAAGAGGGGTGGCCCTAGTGGCAAAGCTAGGTATAAATCTCCTATAATACCCCAATAGGCCTAAAAACCCTCGCAATTGTTTTTTTGTGCCAGGACGAGGATACTCCTGGATACACTTTACCTTATCTATCAAAGGTTTTACCTGTCCGCGGCCCACTGTGTATCCCAAGTACCTGACCTCTCGCTGGCCCAGAAAACACTTTTTCGGGTTAACAGTGAAGCCTGCCTTCCTTAAAGCTTCCAACACTGCTCCAACATGCGCTACATGAGATTGCCACGAAGATGAGTATATTACCACATCATCCAGGTAGGCCTCAGCGTAAGCATGGTGACCCCTTAAGACTTCATTTACTGCCCGCTGACCTGTCGCAGCTGCACCATGCAGTCCGAGCGGCATGCGGGTGAATTGGTATAGCCCATACGGGGTGCTAAAGGCAGTTTTGAGTTTAGCACTATGGGTCAACGGAATCTGCCAATACCCTTTAGTCAGGTCGATAGTGGAAAGATACTGTGCCTGACCTAATTTATCAAGTAATTCGTCTACTCTTGGCATGGGAAAAGCATCGAATTGTGACACCTCGTTGACCTGTCTAAAGTCGATGCAAAACCTAGGAGATCCATCTGCCTTTGGAACGATCACTATGGGGCTGCACCAGGGGCTTTGTGAAGGCTCAATAACCCCTAGGGAGAGCATTTCTTGGACTAGTTCGCAGACCAACTTCTTCTTCTCCTCCGAGAGGCGATAAGGCCTCACTCGGACTATTTTACCAGGACTGGTAATGATGTCGTGTGTAACCCCCTTAGTACGTCCCGGGACCGATGAAAATACATCAGAGAATTGGCCAACGAGTGTCTGTACTTGACGAGACTGTGATTCAGACAACTCTTTCCCTACATTCACCTTTTCAGTCTGTGCCAAGTCTGCTATCTGGGGTCCTAGATCGTCCTCTTGGCAGCGCTGAGCTATAAGAGCTAAGGCTTCCCTATCCTTCCAGGCCTTTAGAAGGTTGACGTGATACGTTTGTACCCGGCCCTGCTCCTCCTTAACTCTATAACTCACTGGACCTGCTTTCCCCATGATCGTGGCGGGACCTTTCCAATGGGCTAGAAATTTATGAGGGTCTGAGGGCACCAATATTAATACCCTGTCCCCTACCGAGAATTGGCGTTCTTTAGCTCCCCGGTCATAATAGACTTTTTGCTTCTTCTGAGCCCACTCGAGGTTTTCCCGTCCCAATTTGGACACTTGCGCCAGCCTTTTCTTTAACTGAGACAGGTAAGAAATAATATTTGTTCCTGACTCTTCGGGGGGGTCCCAACCTTCCTTAATCACATCTAGAAGGCCCCTGGGAGACCGCCCATATAATAATTCAAAGGGACTAACCCCCAGAGAGTCCTGTACTTTCTCCCTAGCAGCAAATAACACAAAGGGAATGAACAGGTCCCAATCTCTCAAATTGTCTTCTAATCCCTTCTTTAACATATGCTTTAGAGATTGATTAAACCTCTCGACCATGCCATTGGCCTGAGGGTGATAGGCAGAGGTTCGGATATGCCTCACCCCGAGTCCTTTCCAGAATTCCTCCATCTCCCTGGACAAGAAATTGCTTCCCCGATCCGAAAGGACTTCCCTCGGAAAACCTATAGTAGAGAATAACCCCATAAGTTCCTTCATTAATACCCCCGAGGTGGTCTTCCGCAAAGGAAAAGCCCACGGAAATCTGGTGGCCACATCCATCACCACAAAAATGAATTGGTACCCCCTAGGGGTCTTTTCCAATGGTCCTACAATGTCCATGGCTAACCGCGAGAGAGGTTCTTCCACCACAGGTATAGGGACAAGAGGCGCCCGTGCGGGTTTGCTCAAAGCCAGCCTTTGGCAGGTGGGACAGGATTTACAAAAATCCTCAATTTCTTGCCTCCACCCAGGCCAGTAGAACCTTCGCTGTACCTGTACCTGTGTGGCCTGAATCCCTTTATGCCCTGCTAGGGGTGAGTCATGGGCCGTTTGTAAGATGGGCTTCCTAAATCCCTTGGGAACTACCAACTGTTCCCCTCCTTCGTCCTGGTCTGTAGTGTCAGCTCTATCTTTATAAAGGAGGCCACGTATAACTCTCAAGCCTGATCCAGCCGATTGGGGTCCTGTAGCCTGAAGCCACAGTTCCCTCAATGAAGGATCAGCCTTCTGTTCTTGGGCAAATGTAGGAAAGGTATTGCTAATCTCCTGCGGGAGACTGGGAAATTCTTTCCTTTGCTCAGTTTGTCTAAGATTCTGTGCCCTCTGTTGTTGCTGTCTTCTTTTTTGTGCTCTGGAGGCCCTAGCCTGTGTCTGCGCCGCCGGTCTAATCACTCCCTTTTTAAAGGGAAAAACTTTTCCCAACGGGGTCTCAGGCTCCGGGCTAGGCCTTCCTTGAGAACGGGTGTTTACCAACCCCTGCTTAGTTTGCAAACAGTCCTCTAACCCGGCCCAATCCTGCCCCAAAACTATTTCATAGGGAACCCCGGGAATCAAGGCCATCGGAATCTTGTAAACACGGTCCCTATGTAGGAGGATAGTTGGCCTAAGAGTATAGCGAGCACTGTCTCCGTGTATGCATTTGATCACCACTTTGCCAGCCCCAAATGACTCTTTTTCCCCAGGAAAGATCCTTTTCCAGAATGGAACAGCCATCATGGACTGATCTGCCCCTGTATCTACCAAAGCCTTCACCACCTGGCCCCCTACTGATACATCGATAAGGTATTTAACCTCACCCCCGTTTCCAGGAGCCTTTGAACCTAACATACTCTGATGGCCAGTCGGTTCCTTCTCCTTGGAAACCGGGGCCTGCTTATTTTGAACCTTAGTTTTAACTTCGGGGTTAGAGGCCCTACAAAACTGTCGTGTGTGTCCCGGTTTTCCACACTTGTAACATCTTCTGTCCCCACCCTGAGTGTTGGGTTTAGGGCTTGGGCCACAGGGATCCTTACCCTGCAGTTTCTTACCCCAACCTTTACCTAACTCCCGTGGGTTCAATCTAGATGTGGGTTCAGCTAAGGGACTCATATGCTCTCCTAAAGGTTCTTGGGCATCTATAAATGCTTCAGCCACTTCCAGAACTTGTCCTAAGGTTTTACAGTTCTGTCTCTTAATCCAAGACCTGATGTTCTTTGGGACAGCTTCTAATAGTTGTTCCCTCACTATTTCTGTGAATAAGGCCCTGGCATCATTCAGAACTGGTTGCAGCCATTTTTCAGCCAGTTTGGTAATGCGCTGAAGCAACGCTTTAGGCCGTTCTGTATGAAGCATTGTGGTTGCCCTGAACTTTTGTCTGTAGTGTTCTGTGGTGAAACCTAAGAAATCCAATATATGGGCTTTTACTACAGGGTAGCTATTGGCAAGCTCGGGCCCTAGGGTCTGGAATGCAGCTAGAGTCTCCCCGGCCAGGCAAGGCAGTAACCGGTACACCCATTGCTCGGGAGGCCACCCGGCAGCTACAGAAATTCTTTCAAACGAATTAAGGAAATCGTCTGGGGCATCACCGGGCGCTATCTTGCATAAATTTACATGCAATAAAGGATTAGGTCCTACCGGCGCTGGAACAGAAACAGTTGGTAATGTCTGTCCTCCAGGATGCATAACAGTCTGTTGGAGAATCTGTGAAAATGCTTTGGCCTGGTCCTGCATTGTGGAAATCAGTTCCCCATGCTGCCGCATCATCACTTCCTGATTCGCCTGCCAGCGTTCCTTGCTTGCCTTCAGGATGGATTTCAAATCATCACACTGGCGCTGCCGCTCGCCGGCAAGTGTGGCTAGGATCTGGGCCTGCTCCATCCCGATCACCTAAAAACAAACAACAAGAGAAGAAAACCCAAGTGTGGCCGCTTGGAAAATTTTGTTCCTCCCTCACTAGCCACCCCCCAGCTTCCAGCCCTCCCCAACCAGCACCACTTTATCCTCACCAGCTACCCCTAGGTACTCTTACCGGAGGTACTGATGAGTCTTCGCATTCGTGCTGATTGGGTGCACCGCCCGTGCTGTCTCCGGTCTGGAACTGGATTATGGCTCGGTCCACTGGGTCATCTGGGTCCTCCTGGAACTCGGGTCGAGAACTACGATCTGTTCACACCACCTCCGAACTCCAACTGACTCCTCGCCGCACTCCTCCACAGGATATGCCGCCGGCTTTATTCCTGCTTCCGGTTTCCGGATGGAAACTCCTCCTTCATTTAGGTTACAGGAACCTCTCAGACAAAAAGACTCCAACAATAAATGGGTAAATAGTCCAATAGTTCAATTGATAAAACAAAAAATAATCAAATTTGTCTTTCCAGCACAAGTTCAAAATGGCACCAACAAAAAAAAAAAAATTTTTTTTTTTTTTTTTTTTCAAAATTGCAGTACCTTGGTGTCGCCTGCAGGAGGTGCACTATCCCACTTCTGACACCAAATATGTGTAACCAGGTCTGTGGCCTGAACGAGCCTCCACAGCACCTCACAGTGGTTACACACACAACAACACCTGCGTGTGACCCGGCCTGGAGTCACCCTGCAGGCATGGACTGACACCAAGAGTAAAACCAAAAATAAATCACAATTCCTCAAAAAAAAGAAGTAAATCAAAACTCAGGATTTATTTTCTTTTAGGTAGTAAAGTCAGGATTATTAGTAGTACTACCAGCAACAGGTGAGTAGAAGGTCTTCAGTTCAAATTCAAACAGCAGAATAATGAACAGTCCAAACATAAACTACAAAAAAAATACTCTTTTTTTTTTTTTTCTTCACCCCACTGGGTTTTGTGCTTCCCTTAGCATTCAATTTAGCCTGCTCCTAAGCAGGGCATTTAGTTCATTACAAACAACAAAACACAACAGGGTTTAAGGCACTGGATACCCTATTGTTAGTGCTTCAAAAGGAAGCCTCTGGCAGCCATGAAATTGCACTGCCAGGAAAAGGAGAGTGCCTCAGGTTTGCTTTATTTTTCAGCATATAATAGCTTCAAATTTCCCTCCCAGATTATAGCAAACCTCTCCCTCAGTTCAGGCACCCACAGCTTCTTAACAAAAAAAAACACAAAATGCAGAACAGTAAAGAAAACTAAAAAGTCCTTAAAGGTTCAGCTTTGTTCCAAACAGTCTCTCCAATAAAGAAAGCTGAAAAAAAAAATGCACTCACAGTTTCTTCACTGCTCCTTTCAGTTAACAGGTACAGCTGGTGGACAAACCAACTTCCATGGCTTCCTCAGCCACGCTCATTTCCTCTGGCAAGAGGTCAGTCTCCATTGGGAGTTCCAGCTCAGGCACGGTTTCTTCAAGAATATCTCCAGCTTCTTGTACCTCCATGGGTGAGACTGGTTCGCTTCTGCCTGGCCCAAGGAGACTCGCAGGGAGCAAAGGTCCCAACCTTCTCCCTAACCTGCTTCCTGCTTTGAACTGAGCTACAGGTTTTATACTGTTTGGGCCACACCCTAACCTGGCTGATTCAGCAGTCCTCAAAGCAGCTCTGGTGACCTGAATATTGCTGGTCTAGGAAACTTTCAGGAGATTCCAACTCCCTCTGGTGGTCAGGCTGAGGATCAGCCAGATTCTTCCTAGGACAAACTTTAGACACTCCTTTCCGGGTTTTACTGGGAGTCTTAATAGAAACCCTATCTGGAACCAGGGCAGGCACAAAGTCTGTCTGGTTACAATGTGCACTCTTGCCTGCTGCGGACCTACAGATCATGGAAAATGGAAAATGGAAGCACGCAGGTAAGAGTTTGCATGCGCGCTTAGGGTTTTATTATATTAGATATTTGGCTCTTAGCCCTCACTGATGTACCAAATAACACAGTATCATACGATAATGCAACCAGATTTTCCAACAAGCTATTTATTTGACCCCAAGTTGATTTCCAAAAAGCAAGTATCAATGGACAATAGAATAGCAAATGATCTAATGTCCCAGCTTCAAGATGGCAGTGCCAGACTTAGAGCTAAGAACATAAGAGTTGCCTCCGCTGGGTCAGACCAGAGGTCCATCGCGCCCAGCAGTCCGCACCCACGGCAGCCCATCAGGTCCACGACCTGTTAAGTGGTTCCTGTCTTTTCCTATAACCTATCTCTAAATCTATCTGTACCCTTTAATTCTATCTGTACCCCTCAATCCCCTTATCCTTCAGGAATTTATCTAAACCTTCCTTGAACCCCCGTAGCGTGCCCTGCCCTATCACAATCTCATGGAGCGCATTCCATGTGTCCACCACCCTCTGGGTAAAGAAGAACTTCCTAGCATTTGTTCTAAACCTGTCCCCTTTCAATTTCTCTGAGTGCCCCCTTGTACTTGCGGTTCCCCACAGTCTGAAGAATCTGTCCCTGTCTACCTTCTCTATGCCTTTCAGGATTTTGAAGGTTTCTATCATGTCTCTGTCAGCATAGCTATCGCTAGCATTCAGCATTTTCAGTTGGCATAACTTATGTCAGCGAAGGCCTATGGGAAATTATATCAATCTGACTCTGGCATGTGAATGTAGATAGACCCTGAGTGTAGGTAGACTGTTTTAAGTAGCTCTGATTAAATCATGATTAGCTAAAAGGTGTTAATGTCTGATTAAGAGGGTGCTTAGGACAATGGGTCCAGGTGCACAGATAACTAAAGTGAATCAGAAACTATTGTCAGAGGCATACTGGAAATTACATTTGACCATAGCCTATTCTTCGGCTGTCTAGCACAAGTTTACTAAGGAGGGGAAGATTTAACTTCTATTGAAGCTCAATAGTTTTCTATATTCAGAATAAGATTCCAAGCTATAAAAGCCTCCTCTCTGCAACACACAAAAATCTCCTCTCTTGGCTCTTGGCACTCTGATCCTCTCTTGTTTCTCTTGAGCTCTCTCTTTCTCTGTCTATCCTTCTCTTTATCTATGGAACACGAAGCTTGGACTATCACCCCATCCCCCTTTTCTCTCTCTCTGCCTTTCCCTGGAACTTCAAGCTTCTATGTCTCTCTTTTCCTCTGAACTCTGTAAGGCAGGGAAACTGCGTTGCTCTCTCATTTATTGTAATGCTTATAAATACTACTTTTCTGTAAGCCTATTTCTATAATATATTCTTTATGCAATCATCTCTGGCTGTGCCTTTTTGATTCTACTTCCTGGTGAATGTTCAGTGAGGGAACTGAACCTGGGACCTGGCGTTTGTAAGGGCGCCTCTCACTTAACCCCTACCACCATATATTGTGGGGGCCAGACTAACAAACCTTATATTTTGGGGGCTCATCTCGTTGCTTCCTGATGATTTCATTTGGGTAAGTAGAATTCAATTTTTTTTCTTCTCCTTGTATGCACTGTGCAATAGGATTATGCATAGACAGAGTGAGATAGAAATCAAAAGACTTAGGAAAACCCTTAGATTGATTGTATGTTAGACTGGATGACACACTGGTGAAAAGTTCCAGTAATATTGTGGGGTTTTATACTTGGTGAGATTTTACTTATCAATAGACTTTGTATTTTTGATTGATAGACAGAGTGAGATAGAAACCAAAAGACCTTCTGGAACCCTTAAATTGTTTTAGACTGGATGACATACTTGTGAAAAGTTTCAGTAATATTTTGGGTTTTATATTTGGTGAGATTTTACTATCAAAAGGCTTTGTAGTGTTACCTGTGCCAGTTTGCATTGTATGATTTGCTATTATAAGCTTGCTAGGGTGTTGCATGTAAGAATATTTGAGCTGCTCTGAAGAAAAGCATGGTCCAAAATTAAAACAGTCACTCAATTAAGACACGCCACATCTGTACTAATAACTTTTACTTTTTTACCTTGTGCTTTTAATTCTATTTCTTGTCAGTCTCTGCCCTGGTGAAAGGCCCAGTGCACACTGGACTGGAACTGGCATCTCTCCTCTTCTAACCGACGACATATTTTTTCCTGCTAAACTTCTGCCTGTAAATTTCAGGTAGTAACCTTTGCATTTAAAGTGTGGGCAAGTGTGGGCATAAGTGTATTATTTATGTCAATGACTCTTGCCTAACACGCTTTACCTCGATTTTCTACCTATTAACTAGTCTCCCTCCTTCATCAGTGGGAGCATTTCAATCTCAAAGGCTACACACAGACAGGGACATTTAGAAGGCCATATAAATATATGAGCAAGGCCCACGAACAAAGGCAGACTTCTGCAGCCTCAAATATGTACCCTTTTGATTTTCAAGAACTCACAGATATTGTACACAAATATTTTGACAAGAAAGGGGGTCCATATGAGGGTAATTTTCCAGAACACACATGGCACGATATTCAGAAACAAATGGTTTCTCATTCTCAAGAGTTTAGAAAGAAAACAAATAAATGAAAATGCCTTTTCATTCAGGGCTTATGTAGAGGACTTATTAGCATAAGACAAAAAAATACTGACTTGAACACTTAGGGGTAAATTCTCTATTAGTACGTCTAACTTAGGCGTGCTTTAGACGTCCGGGAAACGGAAGTGCCAATTAAACGGTACTTAGGCGTGCGGTAGACGTCCCTACAACCTCTTCGCGCAAAATAGACGCAGGTTTCTGAAACGTCATTAAGACGTCTCCAATGGACCCGTGATAGACGTGGGTACGGTTTTTTTTTTTTTTTTAAATTATACTTTATTTATACTCTTTATTATCACACATTCAGCATTGTAAGTATAGGATGATGAAAAAGATAACTAAAACACAGTATACCATTTTGTAAACTATATATTAGTTAATCTAGCAGAGAACACTTCTGTGTTGTATCTTTTTCCTCTAGGATATCAGAATTGTACAGTTTACCAGTAATACAAGGAAAAAAAATATGTTATGTTTCAAAGGAGAACTAGAAGATGAAACGTACCGAGTGGGTGTTGAACTTACATTATCAGTACAGAAGGTGGGAACCGGTAGATGTGTGCTACACAGAAAGCTGTACAGGGATGTCATACTCACCTCCTATTAGAAGTGGAAAGGATAGGACTTTGAACACCATATAGACTTTTTATAAACTTCGTTTAACTTCCACAAAGACTGGCAGGAAAGGCACCCTAAGTCATCCAATAAGCTTTCTCTCGATTTCACAGAGACATTATTTCAGAGAGGATAGTTTAGAAGTGATATCTTGCTCGAAAGAACACTCTCCTGGTCTTAAAACATTGCAACAATCAGCTCATTCTTCAGAACAAAGGTAAATCCCATAACTTACACTGGCCCAACTTAGAAACAGAATCAAAACACAGATTAGACCTGAATGTGGCTTCCAGTTCACAGGAAGAGGAAGTAGCAAGCAGCACAATGCTGATCTCATTGTGACATCATCAAGGTGCACCTGGAAGGTAGATATGCCACAAGTAAAAGACAAGCCAGGAGTTGAACTCACAACCTACAGATGATCGATATAGTGCTTTTACTCACTGACCTATACCTGTGTCTCTGGTTCCCCTGTCATAGCATACCTTAGTGATGTGCTAAAGTATACTCTACTTAGCTATCATATCACAGTCAGTTGAGGCAAAAGACTGGTAGCTCACTGGTGTAAAGCACCGTTGTCACGGATGCAACACCCATATTCTTAAGTATGGTTCAATAAATGTAATACAGAGTCAAAATTATGCTGTTTATTTTATCAAACCCAAGCTCAACTTTGTAATGTATTGTGTATAGTCTCGCTAATGTGTTTGTGATGAAAATGAGATGCAATAGGTGTATATCCTATATAATAAAACCCTAGCCGCGCATGCGCACATACCTGCGTGCTTCTGTGATTTCTGCTCTGTGATCAGTAGGTCTGTGGCCAGCAGGAGTGCAGATGCAGCAGCCAGGCGACTCCCCCCTCCCGCCCTCACTCACCACCAAAACCACCACCGCCAAAGCCTCCTCCTTCTGCCCTGCCGGGAGGAGGGCTCCGAGTCGCTGAAGACTGTCCCAGATCAGCTTACACGGTCCCTAAAATATGAACCTTTTCATCTGAGGCGCGAGGCTGCGGTGACCTCCCTCCCCCAGCTCACTAAGATTTCGTCTTAAGAAATTCAAATGCGTTGTTGAAAATGCAAGTGACTGTTCTCTGTCATCCTAGACACCCCTGCAACACCCCAACAACACACTCCTGCAGCATAAACCCCTCATGTTATAATCAAGTAAAAGACAAGCCGGGAGTTGAACTCACAACCTATGGATGATTGGTACAGCGCGTTTTACTCACTGAGCTACTGAGCTACTTAACTCTAGCCCTAACCCTAACCATAAAGTAGCGTCTGACGTCATAGACGCCGTTAGAATTTTGAAATCGTTTTGGACGTTCATTGGGTGTTCTCAGATCAAATACACCTGTAGATACTTGCAATGATTACCCCTTGTCAAAGCTTGTACGTAAAGCCATTTCTGGAGACTCCCATTCCCAAATCCCCAACATAGCTCAGTGCTTAAAAGCACTGCATGTATCTTCCAAAGGTCAGGGGTTCAAGTCCTGACTAAGGTTACTGAAGACATAATATTTTTTTTTTCCACCCACCCAAACATACATAGCTAAGCTAAACTATGTGAACCTCACTTCCCAATCTTCATTTATTTAATTTATAACTTGTCATTGTGTTTGTTCAAATGTAGATAGTGTGAACCTAAATACATGGGGGGAGGTGAAATTTCATTAGTTTTACATGGTAAGCTTCTAAGCTTGTACCTAAAGCCATTTCTGGAGACTCCCATTCCCAAATCCCCAACATAGCTCAGTGCTTAAAAGCACTACATGTATCTTCCAAAAGTCAGGGGTTCAAGTCCTAACTAAAGTTACCAAAGACATAATATTCTTTTTTTTTCCACCCACCCAAACATGCATAGCTAAGCTAAACTTGTCATTGTGTTTGGGGGAGGTGAAGTTTCATTAGGTTTACATGGTAAGCTTCTAAGCGTTCTGCTATACTTTTTTGTATAACAGCGAGATCGGCGTGGTTTAGGATGTAATCAACAGTGTTGATGTAGCGCGGAGCGGCCGCTGCAAGCACGCCCAAGCGGCACAAAAACGTCATCGCGTTGTTTTGCGTTGTGACGTCATAGAATCACCCGTTCTTCATACGCAGTTATTTCTTCTAAAATGGCTGCCAGGAGACAGCCCAACTTCAGCACCGCAGACAGTAAACTCCTAGCAAGGCTGTTTTTGGTGCGCGAGCACCATTATTTTGTGATGCCGGGACATCGCAGGACATACCTGCAATATAGAGAGTCCTGGACCCGCCTGACCCGGCGGTACAATCGAAGAGCCTCATATCCCAGGGAAGTAAGTATTCCAAGTCAGGCCCTCACAAATAATCATGTCAAATGTAATGATGATGGAAACCTGTCTCAATCAAATTGTCATGTTTTTGTGGGTAAATCTTGATTCCTTTTAAAAACTACAATTGTGCATAATAAATCTTTTACATTGAATACTGAAATTAAAGCACATCCCAAAGGAGCAGTAGTAGGATTTCAAATGACAAATTCAGCTCCTAGAAGGCATCTATTCCATTCACAACATGCACACAACTAATTTTTGGGTCACAAGCTTCGCATTTGTAATAGAAACATCTTGAAATCAACTTTGCCAAAGGAAAACAAATACCTTCACCTTTCCTGTATCAATCTGCTGGTCTAGGGAGATAGTGGCATGATGTTTAAAGTGACAGCGTCAGTACCCTGACGTCAGGGGTTTCAAACCACGCTGCTCCTTCTGACCAAACTATTTTATTGCCCCTGCTACATGATTGTAAGCTCACCAGGACATGCTGTAATGTGGGTCAGTGCTGATAGGCTACAGCCTCAGCACCCTGGGGTTGTGAGTTCAATCCCACACTCCTCCTTGTGATGCTGCCCATGTCACCTCAATCCCCCCCCCCCACTGTCCCAGGTACAGTAGAGAGATAGCGATGCCTCCAGCACAGAAAGGGGAAAATGCTGGAGTACGTGAATACATTCATGTAAAACATGTGGCAGAAGGGGATGGAGGCAGGCAGCAAAGCGGATAGGGGCTCTTGGAGGGCAGTATACTCCATTTTTATGTGCTTATAGAGGTCAATACTTAAGTAAACATGTTATGCCACAGTGCTAGATGGCACTCATCATATCCCTCCCTCTCTCTCTCTATTATCCAGGTTGAGGATCTCAGGAAAAGGGGGTGGCTGCTGAGGCGCCAGGAGCGGGCCTTCCTTGAGGGGGTGATGGAGGAATTGCGCGCTGAAGCCGATGAGTAATGAGTCCAGCGTGTGTTTCTTTGTGATCAGCCTACCAGAATAAATAGATGAAAATGCTTGAGTAGCTGTAAACCATTCTTAATCATAAAATCTGTAGTAAAGCTGCTATTGTGATATCATGTCACAATGGCTTTATGGTGTTCTACTTGCCTTACTTACTTACGCTACATTTTGATGTTTACAGTGGAGTAGGTGCTTTGCATCCTGTTATTAGCATTTGAAGAAAATAACGTAGTAAAGAATGTCATGTTCAAAAGTGTTGTGGACATATCTGACTGTATCCTGTTTCCCTCTTGTCAAGCAGCAGCGCAGGCACCCCCTCAGGAGGCACCGCAGCTGATGGAGGGAGCCCCACCCTGGTCCTCGGTGGAGGAGGAGGAGAGGGAAGAAGAAGAAGGGGAGGAGGAGGAGGGGGATTATTCTCCCTGGGAGCTCTCAGGATCACCCACACTGCCTGCCCCACCACTGCCCCCTGGACCTCCACTGCCTGCACCACCACTGCCCCCTGGACCTCCACCGCCTGCACCACCACTGCCCCTTGGATCCCCACCGCCTGCACCACCACTATCTCCAGGACCCCCACCACCATCCCCTGTTGGACCTTCCCCTTCCCCCACCCATAGCCCATGGTGGACTTTGCCATTTGTAAGGTGCACATTTCCCTTTCCAGGCAAACCTATTTTCAACTTACCATGGCTCAGACATCCTAAGCAGTGATGAGAGGAAACCTTTCCTCTGACAGCAAGATGACATTTGTGGATCGCCTGGTTAATGTGCTCTCATCACTGCTTAGGATGTCCGAGCCATGGTAAGTTGAAAATAGGTTTGCCTGGAAAGGGAAATGTGCACCTTACAAATGGCAAAGTCCACCATGTAGACCCTGTTATAAGAGCTAATAGAAAAAACTAGGACCTTATTAAAATGAGCAAAGGTGGGAGTCAAACCGGGGAGTTTCAGAGGTCAAAGCTCAGAACATGAGCATTACCGTGTTGAGCTACAAATGCTTTCTTGTGCTTATAGCAGTTTGGTGAGACAAAACACTGCAGTTGTATATTATTGTTTCTTCACCATTTCAGAAATGTATACTTTACCATGATATAAACTAACAAAGTATGCCATGTTTAAAAGGAGAAATATAAGATGAGTTGAACTCAAATTCTTAGCATGGAAGGGGGGAAAAGTTTATTTTTCTGCTACACAGCAAAGTTGTACAGTAATGTTATATTCAACTCCTATAAGAAGTGGAAAGCATTATCAAAGTGCACCTGGAAGGTAGATATGCCACAAGTAAAATACAGGCTGGGATTTGAACCCTCAAAGGCCAGAAGATTGGTAGAGAGTGCCTTTTCTCACTGACCTACAGCTCCAATGCCGCTGGCTCCCTTGTCATATCATATCTTAGTGAAGTGCTAAGGGAAAAGGAGTTTAGCTATAATGTCATAGTAGGCTGAGACAAAAGAGTGGTAGCTCAATGGTTAAAAGCGCTGCTTTCACTGAGCCCCAAACCCATATTCCCAAGTGTGCTTGAATACATGTGAGGTGGAGCTCTGTTTTTCTCACACGCTAATCTTCATTCTAAGCACTGTACTAATGCATATATGACTGTAAGTAATCTGTTCCGTTTAGGCGTCATACCGGAAAAGTGTTTTTTTTGCCCTTGCCAATCAGCGTCATTTGTGCTGCAATTCTTTAATACATAGTTGATATTTGTTTTCTGCTTGAAAACCTTCCAAATCTTTAGGCATTCCTTTGCTTAAACTTATTTGAGTTCATCCTGATATGATCGCTAATGAGCATAGACAGCTCAGTCAAGTATGATATGAACGGGTGGTGAGATGGACCTTAGTAGAAGTAGATGTAGCTCTATGTGTTAGGCGCCAGCCTGTGCTCCTAACATCCAGAGATTGTGAGTTCTACACCCAGCACATCTTTTATTTGTGGCATACTACTTTGAAGGTGCAGATTGATGAGGTCACAATGAGGTCAGTTTTGTGCAACTGAAGACCTCCATTTTGCAATGAGGGAAGCTGAATGTTAAGGTGTGTATCTGTTTATTCTCTTTTTAAGTGCTGATAATGTGTGCTGTTTTTTCCTTGCTTTTAAAAGAGAGCTGATTGCAGTGCTGTTTGTTGAGAAAAAAAAGGGGGTTGTAAAAGCCATGTGTAAATTATATTATTGTTTGGGCAGAAATGTGGTTTGTTATCCATGCAATATAATGTGTTCCATTGTTATGGTGTCATTATATTTATTAGGACAGAGAAAAGATGAAAATTACCTATTCAAACTCACTATTGGAATTATTGATGAAAAAACACAGCGGACGTCTGCCTCGCGTCTAACAAAGAGCCGCAATTACGATAGTTGAAACGGCATTGAAATCCAAGTTAGACCAGGGTTTCTTACGTCTACATAATACTCGATATTTAGACGCAGTTGCTCGCTCAGGTAGCGCTCATCTAGCGTCCCCATTTGGCACGCCCATGGAACACCCACGGAACGCCCACGTCCAGAGCTGGAGATCGGGACTTTGCTTTCGATAGATGTCAGTTCGTCAAGTACCTCATAGGGACGTCTATGTGTCGTTAATTACCCAATTAACATTAATTAAGACCCTTAACTCCGTAATTATTCACTTACATCGGATGTCCAAAGCACGCCTAAGTTAAACGCAGTAATAGAGAATTTACCCCTCAGTGCCATCAGTTGTCCAAAGACTTAGATGAGGCACAAATTAATATATCCATGCTAAGAACCCAAATTGTTCAAGCTACAAATTCCTTTTTAGCTGTAAATGAACAATTAGAAGAGGCCAAGGCAGAATTAAAGTATTTAAAGTCAAAATGTGCCTCACAGGGACAGGTTAATGCTGTCTCCTCACAGATTCTGCCATCTGCATCAGTGTAACATTCACCCTATCATTCACCATATAATCCATGTAGTCAGAAAACCATTTTTTGTAGCAGGCCAGCAAAAAGGTAAACTAGCTACAGATGTAGAACAGGAAGAAGAACCGACAAACGAAAGTGAGGAAAATTCATTACCAGGCCAGAGCAATACCAATAGTACCCCTATAAGTGACACAGCTCCAGTAACTGTAGTGCTGCAGGGACATATGAAGGACAGTGACATTGAAAGAATAGTACAAAAGTGGGACCTAAGCCTTTTAACATAAATGTAATGGTGCAAATAGGCTACTGACACTGGGGTCTAGGGAAATACAAAAGGAACAATGCAGATTTTGATAAGCTTATGCACCTAGCTCTGGGTTCCACATTATTATAAATTTGGATCTCTTGTTCATCCATACCAATTTGTAAAGATGGGTATCGAACAACTATTTCGCTGCACCTCTTTGCAAGTACTTAGAACTCTTTCACTCCTGCCAACCGATACACCAGAGCAGTTTGCATATAGAGTGTGGGTAATCAATGAGGTATTTAACGAACATGAACATTGGCCCAACATTCTGTTTGCCTTCCTTGAGGCTGTGGCGCACTGCGCCGACGCCTTCAATGATGTGACTACCATCACTCCCAGGTCTCTTTCAAGGTTACTCACCCCTAGCGGTGATACCCCATTTTATAAGGTGAACATCGGGGTTCTTTTTTCCCTACATGCATGACCTTGCATTTCCCTATGTTTGAAGCTCATTTGCCACTTTTTTGGCCCACTCTTCCAGTGCTGTCAGATCTTTTTGGAGATTTTTTGCAGTTCCTCATTTGCTTTCAACCCTGCTGTATAATTTGGTGTCATCCGCAAATTTAATAACCTCACATTTTTGTTCCTGCTTCCAGGTCATTAATAAATTATATTGAACAGGAGCGTACTGGTCCCAGCACCGACCCCTGCGGAACTTCCGCTCGTGACCCTATTGCCAGTCTGAGTAATGGCCCTTTATTCCAACCCTCTATTTCCTGTCCGCCAGCCAGTTTTTGATCCATCGGTGGACCTCCCTTTGCACCCCGTGGTTCCATAGCTTCCTTAGCAGTCTTTCATGTGGTACCTTGTCGAAGGCTTTTTTGGAAGTCAAGGTAAATGATGTCTATAGATTTCCCCTTTATCCACCTGGCTGTTTACCCCCTCAAAGAAGTATAATAAGTTAGTGAGACATGACCTGCCCTTGCAGAAGCCATGCTGGCTCGGCTTTAGCAGCCCAGTGTTTTCGATGTGTTCCCAGATGCAGTCTTTAATCAGCGCTTCCATCATCTTTCCCGGGACCGAGGTCAAGCTCACCGGCCTGTAGTTTCCTGGGTCTCCCCTTGAGCCTTTCTTGAAGATGGGCGTGACATTTGCTATTTTCCAGTCTTCCGGAATCTCTCCAGTTTTTAAGGATAGGTTGCATATTTGTCTAAGTGGCTCAGTTATTTCGTTCCTTAGTTCCTTGAGTTCCTTGAATGGAACAGGGATGAAGTTTGCTCTAAGTGACCTTGAGGATGCTGCTAATTTGAAATGTTTTTTTTTCTTTTTCGTAGCAGCAGTTCGGATATATACATAGCCATCCCAGACCAATTTTGGCACAAAGATATTTCTAATGTTTTCCAAGGTTCCTCTTTATCACTGCAGATATAGAGACGTTCCAAAGAAGATATTAGCTTTGTGCCTTTTCTGAATATGAGATGGTTATGATATGCATTATTTGTACTACTCAGGTGTTCATCTTTGCTGTGTTTTTCTATAACAATGTGTTTATTTGCAGATTTCAGGGTCTAAATGACACAGCTTCAAAGTGTGTGTCTACCCATAAAAGGATACAAGGAAAGACATTGTAGAAACTACTGCCAGCATGAGTGAGAATACAGGCAAAGAAATAGTTGAGGTGGCTGGTCTTGCATTAGGTACAGGAATTCTAAATGCTTCTAAACCTTTGGTTCACGAGGTTATTCCTGTGCAGTTAGCCACCCAGTGTTGCCTGCCAGTGCAGCAGCATGATCGTAGTATAACTCACTCAGAGGCTGCAGATGTTTCAGTTTGGGCACAAGATTGTGGGAAAAGGTACACAGAAATTTTGTTTGAGGGCAAAGATCCTGAACCACAAACACAGCAACCAGTACTTCCTCCAGCAACAGAACTGGTGCCTAAGATGGAGAACAGGGGTCAGAGTAGACCTATCTCTTTAGCATATGGCTCTCCAGCTTGGTCAGATGCTAAACCAGAGGGCTCTGTTAGGCTCACTATACACTCTCAGGCCCTAACTAAGATTTCAAAGCCTGTAGTACCAGTGGCAGCCTCTTACTCTGACATTACTGTGAAATTTAACCCTAAATGTGCATTTTTCTCTGTCCTAGACATGATTAATGATTTTCGGAATTTGCCCCTTGCCTCTGAATGCCAGGACACGACAGTGCAGACAAAAGAAGACACATCTAGCCTGCACCTGACTTCTGCACCACAGTGCCCACTCCTCCGAGTGCAGTGGGACCCAGGTGGCAGACATGTGGTCAAGGTCGGCCGGAATGGAACAGGGATGAAGTTTGCTCTAAGTGACCTTGAGGATGCTGCTAATTTGAAATGTTTTTTTTTTTTCTTTTTCGTAGCAGCAGTTCGGATATATACATAGCCATCCCAGACCAATTTTGGCACAAAGATATTTCTAATGTTTTCCAAGGTTCCTCTTTATCACTGCAGAGATAGAGACGTTCCAAAGAAGATATTAGCTTTGTGCCTTTTCTGAATATGAGATGGTTATGATATGCATTATTTGTACTACTCAGGTGTTCATCTTTGCTGTGTTTTTCTATAACAATGTGTTTATTTGCAGAGTTAAATTCAGCCCTGCATACTTGACAGAGGGAAGAATAGCCTCACGCCTCAAACTTTGTATTTTATGTTGTCTGTGCCATGTGGTCTGTGTTTTGTCTAATTGTTTTAGTTTGAGGGGTACCCCAGGATACATAACATTGGCCATTTCTAGCGCTCTTTTCCCCATTTTTTTTTAACTAGCCCAATTGGGCAAGGTTCTTTTTACCTATTGTTTCATATCCTAAATGTATTTAGGGGTTATATTTTTAAGTAAAGGTTTCACTTTTTATACCATGTTTATTCTATGATCCTCATTAGATTCAGTACACATTTCTGACAAAAATTTTTTATATATACATTCAGTACAGAATTATGGTCTCTCTGAAGTACCATAATAGTGATATGCAGCACACAAAAACATATCTTTTTGGAATGTCTGATTAAACATAGAAACATAGAAATAGACGGCAGATAAGGGCCACGGCCCATCTAGTCTGCCCACCCTAATGACCCTCCCCTATCTTTCTCTGTGAATAGATCCCACGTGTCTATCCCATTTGGTCTTAAAATCGGGCACGCTGCTGGCCTCAATCACCTGTAGTGGAAGACTGTTCCAGCGATCAACCACTCTTTCAGTGAAAAAGAACTTCCTGGTGTCTCCTCGCAGTTTCCCTCCCCTGAGTTTCCACGGATGCCCTCTTGTTGTCGTGGGACCCTTGAAAAAGAAGATATCTTCCTCCGCCTCGATGCGGCCCGTAAGATACTTGAATGTCTCGATCATGTCTCCCCTCTCTCTGCGCTCCTCGAGCGAGTATAGCTGCAATTTGTCAAGCCGTTCTTCATATGGAAGATCCTTGAGTCCCGAGACCATCCGGGTGGCCATTCTCTGCACCGACTCCAGTCTCAGCACATCCTTGCGATAATGTGGCCTCCAAAATTGCACACAGTATTCCAGGTGGGGCCTCACCATGGATCTATACAATGGCATAATGACTTCCTCCTTACGGCTGACGAAACCCCTTCGTATGCAACCCATTATTTGTCTTGCCTTGGATGAAGCCTGCTCCACTTGATTGGCAGACTTCATGTCCTCACTGACGATTACCCCAAGTCTCGTTCTGCTACCGTTTTTGCTAGGATCTCGCCATTAAGGGTATAAGACTTGCATGGATTTTGGCTGCCCAGGTGCATAATTTTGCATTTTTTGGCATTGAAGTTGAGTTGCCATGTCTTAGACCAGCGCTCCAGCAGGAGTAGGTCGTGCATCATGTTGTCGGGCATTGAATCTTCGTCTGTTGTGCATTTGCCCACTACATTACTTAGTTTGGCGTCATCGGCGAATAATGTTATTTTACCTCGAAGCCCTTCTGCCAAGTCCCTTATAAAGATGTTGAATAGGATTGGGCCCAAGACCGAGCCCTGTGGCACTCCACTGATCACCTCTGTCATTTCGGAGGGGGTGCCATTCACCACCACCCTTTGAAGCCTACCTCCAAGCCAGTTCCCAACCCATTGCGTCAATGTGTCACCTAATCCTATAGAACTCATCTTACCCAGCAACCTGCGGTGTGGTACACTATCGAATGCTTTGCTAAAGTCCAGGTACACGATGTCTAGGGACTCCCCAATATCCAGCTTCTCCTTCACCCAATCAAAGAAGCTGATCAGGTTGGATTGGCATGATCTCCCCTTAGTAAATCCATGTTGTCGGGGATCCCTTAGATTCTTTTCATCCAGGATTTTATCCAATTGGTGTTTAATTAGAGTTTCCATTAGTTTGCTCACTATCGATGTTAGACTCACTGGTCTGTAGTTTGCTGTCTCCATCTTTGAGCCTTTCTTGTGGAGTGGAATGACGTTAGCCGTCCTCCAGTCCAACGGGACGCTGCCTGTACTAAGGGAGAGGTTGAAGAGCGCGGACAGTGGCTCCGCCAAGACATCACTCAGCTCCCTAAGCACTCTGGGGTGCAGGTTGTCTGGCCCCATTGCTTTGTTAACCTTGAGCTTCGACAGCTCACCGTAGACACTGCTGGGCGTAAACTCAAAGTTTATAAAAGGGTCAACTGAGCCAACCCTTGTCTGTAGCTGAGGGCCGAGCCCCGGCGCTTCTCGGGTGAAGACTGAGCAGAAGTATTCATTTAATAGTTGGGCTTTTTCCGAATCCTTATCCACATAGTCTCCGTCTGGATTCCTAAGGCTTACAATCCCGCCTGAGTTTTTTCTTCTGTCACTGATATACCTGAAGAAGGATTTATCTCCCTTCTGGATGTTCTTTGCCAGAGACTCTTCCATGTGGAATTTAGCCTCTCTGACTGCTGTTTTGACGGCTTTTGATTTGGTCAGGTAGTCTGCTCTAGAGTCCTGCTTCCCAGATTTTTTGTAAGAGATGTATGCTTTTTTCTTCTCCTTGATTAGGTCTGAGATCTCCGCAGTAAACCACTGTGGCTTATTGTTCCTTCGCCGTTTACTTACTGATTTAACATAGCGGTTTGTTGCTTCTTGTATGGTGGCTTTCAAAGTCGACCACATTTCTTCCACATTATCAGTTTTTGCTTGGCTTTGTAGCGCCTGGTGAACGAAGTCTCCCATTTCTTTGAAATTTGTGTCCTTGAATTTGAGGACCTTGGTCAGTGTGGTAGATTTAGTGAAACCTTTCCTGAGATTGAACCATACCATGTTGTGGTCACTGGAGGCCAATGTGTCGCCCACCGAGACCTCTGTGACACTTTCTCCATTGGTTAGTATCAGGTCCAGTATTGCCTGATCCCTTGTCGGTTCCAACACCAGTTGCCTGAGTCTTGCTCCCTTCATAGTGTTTAATAGCCTCCTGCTGCTGCCGGAAGCAGAGGTAAGTGTAACCCAATCCACATCAGGCATGTTGAAGTCACCTAGCAATACTGTGTCCCCACGCAAGGTGATATTTTCTATATCTCCGATTATTTCCATATCCAGGTCATCTTGTTGTCTTGGGGGTCTGTAAATTACGCCAAGATACAAGCATTTGTCTTTCCCTCTGGCCAAATTAACCCAAAGGGATTCTCCAGTATACTGGACATCTGTGATTCTCGTGACCTTAATGTCATCTTTAGTATATATATAATGCTACACCTCCTCCCATTCTGCCCTCCCTGTCCCGGCGAAGCAAGTTGTAACCTGGTATGTCCATATCCCACCCGTGGGAGTCTGTGAGCCAGGTCTCGGATATCGCCACCACATCCAGGTCGGCATTCCTTATTTCTGTTTCCAATTCCAGGATCTTGTTTCCTAAACTGTGTGCGTTGACGTACATAGCCCTCCATGTTGTATTTTTGTTATGTCTCAATGGGGATATTTCTGCTTGAGCTATTTGAACACCTTTAGCATTGTTTGCGTTATTTGTGCTTTCCTTAGGCCCAGAACTACAATGTGTATTCCCCATATACCCAGAACTACAGTGTGTACTCCCCTTAGACCCAGAATTACAATGTGACCCATAAATTTGATGTGACCCTACTCCCAACTTGAAAGTGTGTGCACTCACCCCCGACCCAGAATTTTGGTGACTACTTACCTCAGCCTCAAAAAAGTATTGGCAGTTTAGTTCGCCAGGTATGTTGTTTATGTCTGTACCCTCCCCCGACTTACCTAGTTTAAAGCCCTGTGGAGAAGGCGGGCCAGACGGTGTCCAAGGACATTCTTCCCTCTTCTGGTCAGGTGCAGCCCGTCATGTCCCTGTAGCCCTTGCAGTGCTTCTCCATGGTGCAGAAACCCGAAGCTCATCTTCTTGCACCATCCTCGCAGCCAGTCGTTCGCCCACAGTATTCGATCCTCTCTGGCTCTGCCCTTGCCCTTCACTGGGAGAATCGAGGAGAAGACTACCTGCGCATCCATCCTCCTCAGCTTCTCCCCCAGGGCCCTGAAGTCTTCAGGTATGTTGTCCGGGGTGCTCCTGGCGGTGTCGTTGGTTCCAACGTGGATTAGAATCATGGGGAAGTGGTCTCGGGGCTTGATGAGTCTGTCAAGGCAAGCAGTGACATCCCGGATCCTGGCCCCTGGCAAACAGCAGACCTCTCTTGAATGTAGGTCTGGTCTGCAGATTGGTCCCTCGGTGCCTCTCAGCAGTGAATCTCCGATGACCACCACTCTGCGCTTCTTAGGGGTACGCCGTACTGTTGATTCCGGAGCTGGAAACGTCTGCTGAACATCTTCTTGTACCTCTGTCTCTGGACCATCCTGTAGCAGTTGATATCTGTTCCTCAGGGCGATTTGTGGTGTCGATGTAGAGCTGTCCTGTGTGAGAGAAAAAGAGACAGAGTTAGGTCCTCTGCTTTTTCTTGTGGAGGAAGTCACCAGCTGCCAGGAGTCAGCGTCCCCAACCACTTCCTGCATTCCAGTGGTTTGTCTCAAGGTGGCCATTTTGGACGCTTTGGGTGTTCCCAGGGTGGTCTTGTCAGGTTCCTGCTCAGCGATCTGAGACAGCTCCTGGATGACTCCATCGATGAAGGTCTCGTCGTCTCGGATGCTCCTTAGACGCTGAACCTCCTCTCTCAGGCTCTTCAGCTCCATAAAAGGCTTTCTTCCGGTTGATCCATTACTTCTGTCTGCGTTGAGACTGTAGACCTCTTTGAGGGGATGGCCTCGGTCTGTACAGAGACCTCTGCCCTCCGTCCTGGTTCCCCTTCCATCTGTACTCGCACCATAGCCATCCCCTGGGTGCTCTCGGTGACTGAACTGCCTGTTTTGATTGAAGTCTTGCTTCTAGTCCTACCTGCCATTACAAAGGTTTATTGTTACTATTACAACCCGCCTCTTCCCTCTCTGTGTCCCGATCTGCTGCGCTTCTCTCTGCTCCTCTCTACAGCAGTCCTCTGCCTCCCCGACTGCTTTCTGTTCCTCTTTCCCACTGCCTCCGCCTCTCTGCAAGCTCTGTTGCTTCACGCTCCTCTCTCTTCCCTTGCCGCTATCTCAGCCTGCTCCCTTCACTGTCCCTGCAAGCAGCCTCACTCTCCAGTCACCACGTGCTGCTTGCAGTCCCCCTTGGCTGGCCTAGCGCTGGGAAGTCTCCGGTGGCTCGCCTCCTTTTAAGGGGGAGATCGGCTGTGACGTCGGGAGGTGGGCGGAGTTACAACCCGCCTCTTCCCTCTCTGTGTCCCGATCTGCTGCGCTTCTCTCCGCTCCTCTCTACAGCAGTCCTCTGCCTCCCCGACTGCTTTCTGTTCCTCTTTCCCACTGCCTCCGCCTCTCTGCAAGCTCTGTTGCTTAACTGCCTTCACGCTCCTCTCTCTTCCCTTGCCGCTATCTCAGCCTGCTCCCTTCACTGTCCCTGCAAGCAGCCTCACTCTCCAGTCACCACGTGCTGCTTGCAGTCCCCCTTGGCTGGCCTAGCGCATTAAGATTAAGAACCTTAAGTACCTGAATATTGTCTGTCTTTTGCCATAACTATACCAAGTAAATGCATTAATATTGTTACATGTTGCCACATCCTGGTCTCTCTCTCTCTCTCTATACATTCAGTACAGGCAACATGGTTTCTCTCTCGTTTTCTATCTCTTATTTGGATCACATGGGTACTACCGCTGGATGATACCTGGACTTTATTTAAGCCAATGGATCCCTCACTCTGTGTGCAGACATCATTTCATCTCAAGAGTTAACACCACTAGTTTCCAGTGACTGACAGATCCTGTGCAAACATCATTTCATCCAAAGTGTGCATCTCACCAGTTTAAAGAGACTGCCGGTTCCTGCTGGACTAATTCAGCTTCCTGTCTGCAAAGATCTCCTACTCCTCTACTTCTTCACACACGTTGTACTACCTTGGAGCTGGACATTTTTGTTTTCACCTATTCTTTCCACAAAATGTTTCCTGTTTGTTGGATCTACGGATTCATGATAGCCACCTTCCTATGAACGCTTTGCTGTACAGTTCAACCTATTTACTGAATAATACCTGGTGTAGTCATTCACCTCTGTCTTCCATCACCATTAATGGGACAACCTACTCCACACCTCTGGTTACTAATGATTCTATGGACATTCCAGACTTTATTTCATATGCTGTGCATCCACTACCTCTTGGTATGGGGAACGAGACATTTATCACTTTTGAAAATGGACACATTGCACAAACTGTAGAAAATTTGCTACGAGACGCTCATGTCTCAGTTTGGGCACTTTTCTTTGAGTATTCGCCCATTGCAAACCACGTATTTAATGTTTTAAATCACCCTATCATTATCTTAATTATTGTAAAATTTTGCTATGTATTATTATGATTTTCCTTTGCTGTAAAGTGAAATACATGTACATTTCTTTACAACGCATATCATACAAAGTTCCTTCTAGCTTTTAAGGTAGTTATATATGAATTTCCAGTATCTTCTCTGACACTTGCTAATTTGGCTAATTTGGTTCTAATTTGGTTTTAATTTGGCATGGCCTATTGCATTACCAGGGTCAAACATAATATTATCCCATACTTGCATACTCTCTCATGACATCTTGGTACCTTTATACCTGAACCTCCTGAAAAAGCTTCCTGCATCCCTTATGCACCGTTCATTCGCTCAACAACGGGTAAGATATAAGCGTACTGGGTTCCCCGCCCAGATGACGGACTATACAACCTAAGACAGAGGTTTGAACTCATAATGGGAACTGTTTATCTTCATAGCTTGGAGATTCTGCAGGACAGGAGACGTAATGTTGGAGGTAAGCGAGGCATCTGCAAAATGCAGACTGGCTGTTTATAGAAGGGTACCACAAGCTTCCCTTCATTTCAAAGAATAAAAAAAATAAAATTAAATTAAAAAAAGGATGGGAGATGTCAGCATAGCTATCGCTAGCATTCAGCATTTTCAGTTGGTATAACTTATGTCAGCGAAGGCCTATGAGAAATTATATCAATCTGACTCTGGCATGTGAATGTAGATAGATCCTGAGTGTAGGTAGACTGTTTCTTATAACCCAAGGAGACTGTTTTAAGTAGCCCTGATTAAATCATGATTAGCTAAAAGGTGTTAATGTCTGATTAAGAGGGTGCTTAGGACAATGGTTTCAGGTGCACAGATAACTAAAGTTAATCAGAAACTATTGTCAGAGGCATACTGGAAATTACATTTGACCATAGCCTATTCTTCGGCTATCTAGCACAAGTTTACTAAGGAGGGAAAGATTTAACTTCTATTGAAGCTCAATAGTTTTCTATATTCAGAATAAGATTCTAAGCTATAAAAGCCTCCTCTCTGCAACACACAAAAATCTCCTCTCTTGGCTCTTTGCACTTTGGTCCTCTCTTGTTTCTCTTGAGCTCTCTCTTTCTCTGTCTATCCTTCTCTTTATCTATGGAACATGGAGCTTGGACCATCACCCCATCCCCCTTTTCTCTCTCTCTTCCTTTCCCTGGAACTTCAAGCTTCTATGTCTCTCTTTTCCTCTGAACTCTGTAAGGCAGGGAAACTGTGTTGCTCTCTACTTAATTGTAATGCTTAATTGTTGTAATGCCTATGAATACTACTTTTCTGTAAGCCTATTTCTATAATATATTCTTTATGCAATCACCTCTGGCTGTGCCTTTTTGATTCTACTTCCTGGTGAATGTTCAGTGAGGGAACTGAACCTGGGACCTGGCGTTTGTAAGGGCACCTCTCACTTAACCCCTACCACCATATATTGTGGGGGCCAGACTAACAAACCTTACAGTCTCCTCTAAGTCTCCGCTTCTCCAGGGAGAAGAGCCCCAGCTTTTCTAACCTGTCAGCATATGACAGGTTTTCCATATCTTTTATCAATTTAGTTGCCCTTCTCTGAACTCCCTCAAGTATTGCCATGTCCTTCCTGAGGTATGGTGACCAGTACTGGACACAGTACTCCAGATGCGGGCGCACTATTGCCCGATACAGCAGCATGATGACTTCCTTTGTCCTGGTCGTGATACCCTTTTTGATGATACCCAACATTCTGTTTGCTTTCTTGGAAGCTGCTGCACATTGTGCCGATGCTTTCATTGTTGTATCCACCAACACACCTAGGTCTCTTTCAAGGTTACTTACCCCTAGCAGTGATCCCCACATTTTGTAGCTGAACATCGGGTTCTTTTTCCCTACATGCATGACCTTGCATTTCTCTACATTGAAGCTCATTTGCCACTTTTTTTGCTCATTCTTCCAGTCTCGCTAGGTCCCTTTGCAGGTCTTCACAGTCTTCCGTGGTTCTAACCCTATTGCAGAGTTTGGTGTCGTCTGCAAATTTAATAACCTCACATTTCGTCCCCGTCTCAGGTCATTTATGAAGATATTGAATAGGAGCGGTCTCAGTACCGACCCCTGCGGAACTCCGCTCATGACCCATCGCCAGTCTGAGTATTGGCCCTTCACTCCAACCCTCTGTTTCCTGCCCTCCAACCAGCTATCTAACTTCTGTAAACAAACTGGGGTCCAAAATGCTGTATATAACAGAAAAGACCAAATTTGTCTCATAGACGCGGACATTGTACATCTCATCCTCCAAGCCCAAATTCGTGGTCATTGAGAAGCAGTAATCTGATGCTTAATAATATGGATACTATAATTAATCCAAGAGTCCATAAATTGCTCAGTCTCATCAAGTTTGTTTTGAAACTATCTCAAAATGAGACCAAAATTATACAGGATTTATCCTAGCTCTACTGGCATGAAATTATGTTTAGTGGTTCTTATTTACTCTATCTGGATTTCTTTTTTTTTTCTGTAACAAATGCATTGCTTGTGAAATTGGTTTGTAAATATAGAAAGTTAAATTTAAAAAAAGAAATACACACATCTAGGGGATACTTCTATTGCTAGTTTTGGGTAGTAGAAATGTGTGTAAATGCTGGTATTCCAATCATTTATGTGCATACATGAACACATTTGTGTATAAATGAGCAGTTTCCATTAACCCCCTCTTCTACGAAACCGCTCTAGCGTTTTTTAGCGCAGAGCCGCACTGAATGGCCCACGCTGCTCCTGAAGCTCACTGAGTTCCTATGAATGTCGGGAGAAGTATGGCCCATTCAGCGTGGCTCCCTGCACTAGAAACTGCTAGCGTGGTTTCACAGAAGAGAGGGTAAATGTACCTAGCTGTAAGTATGCACCTAGCTGCCAAGGTGTCTACTTAGCTTATGGGTGTTCAAATAGGCAGAGTTTGGGCAGAGCATGAGTGACACATAATTGCATGCATAGATTATGAAATCTTATAAACCAGTGTCTCTCAAACTTTTTTTTAGCTCCAGCACACTAAACGGATCAAATGTTTTGTGTGGCACATTACAATTGAAATTATAAAATTACAAAACCAACAAAAAATCAACCCCCCCTTTTACAAAACCTCGATAGCATTTTTTAGCACAGGCCAGCACGCTGAATGCTCTGCTCTGCTCCGAACACTCATAGGAACTCTATGAGCATTGGGAGCAGCGCACAGCATTCAGCGCGCTGGCCTGCGCTAAAAAACGCTATCCAGGTTTTGTAAAAGCTGGAGGGGGGTATATTTGAGAGTTATTTATTTAAAGTTCTTTAACAACAGTGAAACTAAAGTAGATAGAATAGAATTGATAATCAATGCAATGGATGTGCTTGCTTTTGAGTGCAAATTACTCAAAAGGCAGCTCAATAATAATAATAATAATAATAACTTTATTCTTATATACCGCCAACAATCTTGCGACTTCTAGGCGGTTCACAACGAAGAGAAACTGTACAGACAGCGACTTACAGAGTATAGCTGAGAACATCTGATAGTAACAACAGTGATAATAATAGCAACAGTTTATATACTGCAGGACCGTGAAGTTCCGTGCGATTTACAATGAATTAGAGAAATTCCATAAATTGAATGGAGCAATCATAGTTAGAGATCAGAGGTTAACAGTTTACAAGATCAGATCTGGGTGGGATTACGAAGGGGGCTATTGTCCTGAATCGTTACCTAGGTATTTCGAGAACAGGAATGTTTTTAGGTGTTTTCTAAATTCACCATAGTTGTTTGTGTGTGTAATTAGTTTTTCTAAGTCTTTGCCCCATAAGGCTGCTTGATACGATAGAAGTTGTTGATGGTATCTCTTATATTTGCATCCTCTAGCCGGTGGGGAAACGAATTTCAGGTGTGTTCTTCTCTCATGTCTGTTGGTTGAGAATGAGAAGAGGTCTGTTATGTATTTAGGGGCTAGGCCAGATAATACCTTGAAGCAGAGACATCCCAGCTTGAACTTCGTACGTGCCTCCATTGGCAGCCAGTGCAGGAGTCGGTAGGAAGGGGTTATGTGATCGGACTTCTGCAGCCCGAAAATCAACCTGACTGCTGCATTTTGTATCAGTTGAAGTCTCTGCATTTGCTTCCTTGGGATGGCCAGATGGGTAATGTTGCAATAGTCAAGGTGGCTTAGTATTAGGGATTGTACTAGTATTCTGAATGCTGAGGCGTCGAAGTATGCTCTAATGTACCTAAGTTTCCAGAGAGTAAAAAACCCTTTTCTGACTAGGGAGTCCACATGGTCTTTCATAGTTAGACCTTGGTCCAGTAATACCCCCAGAACCTTCATTGTTGGTTGAATGGGGTAGTTAAGATTGTTAATGTGTATTGATTTTGTCGTGATATGTGGGTGTGGCGAGGCTATAAAGAATTGTCTGAATTCTTCTGGTCCATTCAGCTTCAGTCTGAATTCTGTGGTCCATTGTTCCATCAGGTTTAGCGCTTCTGTTGCTGTGGGGGTGATTTCAGAGGGAGATGTGATGAACGGGATAATGATTGTAAAGTCATCCGCATAACTGAATACTTTTATACCCCGCCGGGCCAGCTGCATGCCTAGTGAAGATGTATAGACGTTGAAGAGTAGTGGGGATAGTGGGGACCCTTGTGGAACGCCTGATGGGTTTCTCCATGTTTTAGAGAGGTTGCAGTTGAAGCGTACTTGATATG